>NW_018397264.1:7609547-7678940 GCF_002168275.2 Theobroma umbraticum
TTTTTTTTTTTTTTTTGTATTTTTCTAGATCCAGTGGTAAAGGTTTAGCAGTAGATACCAGTGCATAATTCGATGTGATGGACCAAGTGTCATTTAGGAGTCTCTGGCGTGACATTATTTTAATCGATGTAGGTACATATATGATGATTAAGGTTAGCCTTGCCATGTAGTATGGGCAAGGACTTCACAATTTGATTTGCAGTCATCTTATATGGCCTGAATTATTCAAGTACCATTTGGGCCATTGGCTTAGGTAGTACTTTAGTTATTGATTATGAACCAGTTATCTTCAGAAGTAAAACCAATTTTCTATTTCTCTTTTATATATTCGTTATAATTTCCAACTATGATGCAATTTATGATTATGATCTAATATATGAACCTACAACTTTTCCAAAACCAGTGATCCACTGTGCCGGCCAGCATTCCAGGACCTACTGGAAAAGCTTAGAGGTCTGCAAAGACAGTATACCATCCAATTTCAGCAAGCCCGAAACTTGGCTGGAGATGGCTCTCAAAAGGAATCATGAATCAAATGTATGTGTTTTTTGTTCCATTCTTCCCTTTCCAGCAAAAGCTGTAGAAGCATGGGCAGGTTTTTGCAAAACTTTTGCACCCCTTGCTGTTCAGCTGATGGTTATCACAAATTTGCCACTGGGACTTGTGGCATTGGCCTCATAAAACTCATTCCAGACAAAGAAAGACGAAAAGGAGGCAGTGGTTGGCACCATGCGAGCTTTGCCCGGCCTAAGTTTGAAGGTGATTAGTTGGTTGTGAGATGTTTGTTACTCTGACATCGTAAAAATCTTGGAAAATCTGTCAGTGGTGCCGTTGTGTGATTAGAGTCATGTTGGTGGGGATCATGTCAACTGTGATTTTTAAATGAAGAGCATGTCAGGATTACTAAGGAAAGTTGTACAGAATACACAAATCTCTACATTGAAGTAAATAGAGTGAGATTAATGTCTTGCTTTGTTTGTTATTTACCACTGTAAAATGGGAATGCTTTATTACTTAGTTTCTGGGTCTCTTGTATGACCAATTTTGCATGTTCCATAGTTTCACGTCTGCAAGGAAATGCTTTGAATTCAATATTTTATTTTCTGAATAGCCTTGGACTTTAGTGGTTTGAGAAACAACTCATTAAATATTTGGTGTTGGCTTTGGGTTTAAATGTTGGAAATATGAGTGGGATTTGAGTCACTATCTTTCTGTAAATCAGCTAAAAACAAAAGACAAAAGAAATCATCTTATTCCCACCTTTCATTTCCCTTTTCTGCTTTTATAAATATGGATGCACTGAGGTTGAGGTGGTAGGATTATTGGGTAATTTATCATTTTACCAACTGTTGTGGACCTTCCACAACATGGGCAGTGGCTGTGGCACTAAGCATGGCGGCTGACATAAAAAACATACAAGCTATCTGTGAGTGCTGACTCCAAGGCACTAATATGCAACTCCACATCTACATGAACCATGACAACTAAAACCATAACAGATCCTTAAAAAACGTATGTTTTTTAATGTCTCCATCAAGTTGGAGCAGCATCCACAGTTCGTACAGCTTTTCATGGGTTATTATAACAAGGTTGAGACCTATGCTGGGTAATTTTCTTTGTCTCAACATTCTGAATCGGTTATGATGTTCACACTGAATGAATGAAAATGCTGGAAATTAAAACATGCATGAAAAAAAGGGTAAATTTTAAACATATCTAGATGGGAAAACAATATGCATAGCTGCCACCGTCATTAGAATAGAGTTGAGTGATTCTAAATAGTTTACACTGCTGACTGTGGTGCTGTATCTATTCATGTTAATATTTCAACAATCTCCATCTTACAGATGATTTTTGGCAAAAACTTAAGAAATATCAATTTATTTCACCAAGTTGGTCTAGCGAAGCAAGGATTGAATAGCAGCAACAGCATCACCCTTGTGCTCACGGAGAGTTCTCTCAGCCACCATTGTGTCCAACTTTTTCCAGTAGAGAGGATAAAAATAAAAAATCAAAATATTTAGCATATTACATAAATACAAGTTCAAAGACATAGAAAGAACAACATATGGAAGCCAACCTCTAGCTCGTTTGCAATGATGCCCACATCAGCCGTATTGATATTAACAGCAGCTAATTCTTTCTCTCTATATGAAACAAATATGTAACATTTGCTTCAAATAAGCATTGAGCACAAATTCAAAAATATTCAAGTGGACCTAAAAAGTGGAGTACTGGAGGATATGTTTTGACAAAAAAGTTCATGCGGCGGTCAGCATTGGGATAACCAAATTAAGTAATTAAAGCAGCTGAGTGTTTAGATTTTAAAAAACTACCAACAAATTATGATACTGCACAAGGATTTACAGATCTCTAACAACATGGCCAAGGAAGCATAAAAGGATTATACACATGGAAAGGAGAAAAAACGAAACCCCATTTGTTAATTGAAATCAAAGTTATTGCAATTAGAACTGTAGAATATCTATCTCATCAGCATTCAATCTGATGTCACCTGAAGCATATTGGATGACAAGATTTTAGCAGGCTCACAATCTCGTTTGTCAGTTTATGCATACTTGGGCTTTTAAAGAGCATCAACTACAAGGACATGGCCCCTTCTACATGTTAATAGTAGTAGAATTCTATAAGTTATCATATTACCTGAAATTACCATATCCAAAAAACTTTTGACAATTTTAACAAAACTAGCATTTCCCGCCAAAATACCAATATATGGAATGACACCCTTGGCTGAATAAAACTCATAGCTGAAGCATGACCGTGCATAAACATTCATCAATTGATTTCAAGGAGGTGACACCAAACAAACTAAAGAACCAAGATGAGGTTTTCAAGCAAAACTGATCTTCTCCCCCACCTTAACAAAATCTAAGAATTCCACAGAAATAAGCACAAATTGCAAAATAAATCACAAAAAGGCACCTAATTGGACTAAAATTCAATTTAAATAGTCAATAATCAATCCCCATATTCTAACAAAAACCAATTGACTCTCTTCCCAGAAAAACTACAGCAATAAAGATTATTCTTTTCTTAAAAACAAAAAAGAGAAGAAAATCAAACCTCATTCTCATAGCATTCTTTTCCGCTTCAGCGGACGCTGCAATCGATGCCATGGCCTGCCACGTCCAAATCAACAAAACGTCAAAACCCATGATGTAAAAAAAGCATTAAAAATTTACTTCATCACAAAAAAAAAAAAAAAGAACCCAGCAAAGTTTAATTGTTTTGCTAAAAATGTAGAAATAAAGAAAGTAAATTTAGAAAGAAAGAGAACCGTTTGGGCACGAGAAGAATCAAGCTGGCGATCTTCGACGCGATCGACGAGTTTGTCGAAGGCTTTGCTCTGCTGCTGTAAATCCTTAGAGTCAACGACTCTGTCAACGCCTCCATCTCCAGCTTCCATCGATTGCTTTTTCTCGTAAGCTGATGCTTTTGCTTTATGGTAAGGCAGCGGAGACAGACGAAGCTTCCAAAGCTAAAACCCTAACGTTGTTCCCAGTCGGCTTCAGTTCCACACTCCCACTTCAAGACAGACAAACTAACATCAAAAACCAAATCCTTCATCAGCTGTATCCTACGGCTATCTGATGGGTTTCTTAAGGCCCGTACAAAATGAAAAATTGGACCAATTCGGCCCATTTTGGGCCCAAATTGGTTTCTTTGGACCCATTTCAAATTAAAATGGGCCTCTATCTGTGTACTAAGAAATCATGCAGCCCATCACTGGCCCAAATTTTTTAACTAATTGAAAGTTGGCCCATATTAATGGATACAATATTCCTTTTTAATGATTTTATAGGTCAATCTATTTTCTTTCTTTTTTTTTTAAAAAAAAGAAGAAAATCCAAGATCAATTATTTACTTGGAAAAAATTAAGAGAAATCAAATTCAAAATTAGATACATATTTTTCCGAAACCTAAAATCTTCAAATTATTGCTTGACAGTAAAATTATCAATAATGAAGCATATATCTTGATGACTACTTAATATATATATAAATATAAAAAATTAGTATACTTGGAACGGTATAAAGATATTTTCATGATTAGAGTCATAGAAAAAACAAATAATAACTAACCATCGCTGATATAAAGTTTTTTTACTGAACTTTCTATATATATATATATATATATGTTACTAGGAGAGAAAATTAGGAACCAAGTTAGAGAAAACCAAGAATCAAATCAATTTGAAGTTTTACTTTTACCAAATACCACCGATTCTCTAACCCATTGGTTCAACGCATAAGTCGCCTCTTTTGGTACATTTTGGTTCTAGTCATAATCAGAGGAGAAAACATGCAATTGATGACAGCGTAGACGTACCACATGGCATGGGGTACTTGCTTTCATTGTCAAAAAAAATCTAAAAAGCGGCAGGAGAAGAGGGAAAGTACTACTGTTAGTCTTTGCTTTATTAATTATGTTGACTCCGGATCAGATACTTGGTGATCGGTGGAACATCGATGGAAACACAAGGAATTAATTCACTTGATAGATTTTTCAGACCAGATTATATGGAAGCCGGAAGACAGGAAGGATTCGTCGAGCTTCTGACTGTGGCGGCGCGGTGCTGGACAGCATTAGGGAATTAGCTACGCCAGTAGTTGAGCGCTGGGACTACATTAATTGCGATTTCACTGGTTGACATTTTGCACCATTTCATTAAACTTAGATTGCACTAGTCTCTGATTGCATGTGCATGTAAAACTAATAATCTTCAACTCATCAACTGCATGCATTTATGATTCCATCAGTGTTAAGTGTTACATTATATCTATATATACGTGTGTGTGTGTGTGTGTGAGAGAGAGAGAGAGAGAGGGAGGTTCTTTGCTAGAAGTTCATACTCAACGATTAGGGAAGCAAAAGTTCTCTTTTTGTTTCCTTTTTCTCGTTTTTCTTAAGTAAGATGAGGAAGCTTTCCAAAAGACTTGGAGTGTTCGCGGTGATATTTGTGTTTGCTATAGGGATTGTGGAATGCCGAAAGCTTGAGAAGGAGACCCTTGGAGGTGGATTTGGTGGAGGTGCTGGTGGTGGTGGTGGAATTGGTGGAGGGCTTGGTGGTGGAGGTGGTGCAGGTGGGGGTTTTGGAGGTGGAGCTGGTGGCGGTGCTGGTGGTGGTTTTGGAGGTGGAAAAGGTGGAGGTGTAGGAGTTGGAGGTGGAGCTGGAGGAGGGCTTGGTGGTGGAGGTGGTGCAGGTGGGGGTTTTGGAGGTGGAAAAGGTGGAGGTGTAGGAGTTGGAGGTGGAGCCGGTGGTGGTGTTGGAGGAGGATTAGGTGGTGGAGGTGGTGCAGGTGGAGGTGCTGGTGGTGGCATTGGAGGAGGATTAGGTGGTGGAGGTGGTGCAGGTGGGGGTTTTGGAGGTGGAAAAGGTGGAGGTGTAGGAGTTGGAGGTGGAGCCGGTGGTGGTGTTGGAGGAGGATTAGGTGGTGGAGGTGGTGCAGGTGGAGGTGCTGGTGGTGGCATTGGAGGTGGTAAAGGTGGCGGTATAGGAGCTGGAGGAGGATTAGGTGGTGGAGGTGGTGCAGGTGGAGGTCTTGGTGGTGGAGGAGGCCTTGGAGGAGGTGGTGGTGCGGGTGCTGGTGGAGGTTTTGGAGGTGGTGCTGGTGGTGGAGGAGGGCTTGGGGGAGGTGGTGGACTCGGTGGTGGTGCAGGTGGAGGTGCTGGTGGTGGTTTCGGTGGTGGTGCTGGAGGAGGAATTGGAGGGGGATTTTAGTTCCATAAACGTGCCAAGGTTGTAAGCTGTAACCATGCTACTGCATGAGAATGGTTGGCATGCTCGTAAGCGCATGGCGTATCCGATTATAACTTACTCGTTAGCAATTAAACAATAATGAAAATAAAAGGCTGCAATATGCCTGCTACCAGGAAAAGATTAGACATTCGATGTACTTGTTTTCTGCTGAACAGGATTTCGAGAGTTTTCATTTCATCCTTAGCTATATCAAATCGTCTCAAGGCAATTTAACTCGTAATCCTGGGGCTTATAGATCTTTTCTCTGGATGAAAATATGATTCCTGGAGAGAAAGGAAGAAATTCTAAATGCCTTGGATACCCAATCTTCTATTCAAGCTGTGATTCAGAGCTAACAGCCGATTTATTTGGCCAATGAATAAATTTTGAAAATAGAGAAAATTCCCGAATCCTAGTGCACTTTCCAGTGCTGTAGAGCAGTTAGGTTTACAAAATGATGAGTATATTATATTGTCTGTTTTTACATCTGAGCTTCAAGGCTTACAGGCCAGACTATGCGTGAAAACCCAGCAATTTCAGTTAGCAGTAAGTCATGGAGACTGAAATGCCACAAGAACCTCATAATGTATAGTTACTACAGCAAAGTTCATAGCCATACAGGCAGCCAATCCTTGCCACTTATAAAATCAATGGAAGTCCAGTAAGCAGCTTCCTTCTCGGTCAGTTGTTTTGCCCAACGAGCTCGCTCACTTGTATCGGCTCCTGGCCCACGGCAGTCGTATTCCGCATGGAACAGATGGCTGTTTTTCATTTCATAAAACAGGATGGCATGGCATCAGATAAAAAGAAAAATGAAGCAGCCTGTGAACAAGGGAAGGAGAATGTGCACCATAAAGATCTACAAGAAACAAGGGCAGAAATTTTTCTTACTCTGAGCCGCCGTGGTAGCTCCAATCTGTCCAGCCATGGGGTACGATTGTCCTGGACAAGTAGGTCTTTGCAAAAACCACAGTCGAATAGGCGCCTTTAGCCCTTCCCAGGTAGACACCTCCAATGCCATAAACCTTCCCTTCGACAAACACAAAACCGCTGTTATCTTGTGGACTTCCCCTGTTTTGAGCTGTAATGGACCCATGAATCTTAATCCTCTTGTCTTGCAGCACAAAGATCTCACAGTTCTGCATCCATGGTCATAAAATCAAATTGATTTTCTCTCTAAAACTCGGAATTCTGATTTAACAAAAATTCAAATTTATTCCCAACTTACACGAAAGAGAGATCTTCCCCGGCCAAAGATGAAATCAATTGAGCCCTGGATGTAGCAGTTGTCATAGTAATGCCTCCCTTTATAATCAAAGAGAGTGTTGTGGGTACTAAAAAATGCACAATGGTAAAATGCAACCATATCTGCACCCACAAAAGCTGCCACTGACTGATTCTGAGAGGTATAAGCAACACCGGTGGGTGCCTCATTCTGCATTGAAGGAAGGCAAAAATGATGCATTTTTTTGTCATATTAATCTTCTATCAGACATGCCAATGATGAAATTTTTTGGCGATAAACAAGTTTTTTCATGTCTATTACGACATCTATAAGACAACTTAGATAAAATAAATATGTGTTCTTACCTTGAAGCTGATGCCGAAGGCAATGAAATGATTGGCTTCAACTGTAAATGTGGCGGATGCCTTGTTGTCAACAGAGCTTTGGGACCAGGCAATAGCCGTCCTTCCTCTCCCATTACCTCTCAGGAAGATATAGGGTTTATCTTTGGGTACGTGCACTTTTTCTCTGCCAGCCAGAACATTGAAAACGTAATAAATACGAACATAAACACATCAACAAGGTCCTTTGAAAATTATCAGGCAATTTCAAATTCACATGAGATCACCTGTAAACCCCTTTCCTGAGATGGATGATAACCCATTGGGAGTTCCCATTGGGAACAGAATTAATGGCTTCTTGAACAGATGTGAAGTCTCCCTTACCATTGAGATCAACCTTGATTGTCCGGTTGGTGCTAATCTTCTCGGTCAACAAAGGAGAGTCTATGACTCTTTCCGCTGATATGCCATTAGCACAACCTGGGGAACAGATTGCCACAGCAACAATGGCTGCAAAGGCAAGATGCATTGTTCTACAAAATCTCCAAGACATGTTTGTGGAGAGGTTAAGCTGGCTTGAGGCTTTCTGGAGGTTTGCAAAGCTCTTTAGAGACGTTTCTGAAGATTTTTTTGGTATGCAGTTTGTTTGGAAGGTAAAATTGGATGTTCATCAGTTGGCTCGAAAAGTTTGTTGGGAAAGGGTCCTCTATTTTTAGAGGCCCTCCAACAAATTCTTTTGTGGTCCACATGCACTGCTTTGTTTCAAGTTTTTTCTTTAGGGAATAATAATAGCATCACAGAAATGAAAGAGATAGGTGTTTGATTGAGGAAACCAATCTTTACCATTTTTTCATTAGCATTTAGATTGTGTGATTTAAACAAAACTTCTGGGGTATAATTTGATGGATTAACTTGTAGGTATGGTCTGTCATAGCTTTCAAGTAAGCCCAAAATAAATTCTGCATGGGCTGCTCATAGATACTTGGACACAGCCATTGGATTTCTCTTTTCTCATTAGCAATTGCCAATCGGGTGTGGGTCAAGCTTCTTTCACCTAAAGAAAATTCTGATCGCAGGGTACAATAATTCTTCACTCCAAATGGAGAAACCCAAATAAATGATGAATGAAGTCGGTTGGAAGCAAAATGAAACCATGAGAGGGTTTTTAAATGTTGAAATTGACAGTTTGTGACTAGTTATTAAGAAATCTATGGGAACTCTGCTGGCTTTCCCCCTGGTATACAACTTAGGAGATATTTGAGGGAGAGAGGTGTTGTGTTAAGAGCTACTTTTAGTGGGGAAGTAAATTATTGAAGCTGAAAGAGTTGAAATTCAGAATTATTTCCAAAAAGTTGAAAACACCTTCCACCCAGCCCTGCGGTTCTGGTGCAGTGTAAAAATCATACAACTTGTCTGATATAGTAATTAATCTCCATTTCCCAGATGAATGTTGGTACTACTTTTCATTAGAAACCTGATAATGCAGATGGTGGTAATTGGCAACCTCTGATGAAATTTACTGCCATTCACATCAAGGAAAGACTATTAGTAACTGCCCAAATTAATATTTCAGCACCTTTCAAAAAAAAAAATTTCTGTACTTCTACATGTTATAATAATCAAATAGCAAAGTAATAATATAAATCTATGGTCCTAACTGGTATAAGGTATGGAAGAGCAATGCACTTTTCCACAAAGCCAAACAACTATAGTCCTTCTCGGTCTTTAATAGCAACATCTGCAATTTAAGTTCTTTTGCTGTTTACTGCAAACGACCATGGTTATGAGAACCATAGTTGCAGTATTCTTCCTGCTTCATTTTAGGTTTGGGGTTGAAAGTTGCAGCCTTTCTTATGATTTCTATGAGAAATCGTGCCCACAGGTTGAGGACATTGTGAAATATGGCCTTCAGGCTATGTTTCTCACCGATCCCACTTCACCAGCAGCTTTGTTAAGGCTTATGTTCCATGACTGCCAAGTTCAGGTACCTAGCTCTCACTCTGCTACTGATATACAAGCTTTTTGTTGTCAAGGCCTCAAGGGATTGAGCCAATGATGGTACAAAAAAACCATAAAACCTTCTGCATTGTTCCTCAGGGTTGTGATGCTTCCATTCTAGTTGATCCTGGAGAAGGAAGCGTGCCAACGGAGATGGCTTCAGCTAAGAATTTTGGAATTAGAAAGAGGGAGTTGATAAGCATTTTGAAATCAATGATAGAAGCGCAATGCCCCCAACAAGTTTCTTGCGCTGACATTCTCATATTGGCTGCTCGAGAGGCAGTGGCTCTGACTGGAGGGCCACGGATACAGGTTCCCTTGGGACGGAGGGATTCTTCTCAAACCCTCAGCTATGAACTTGCAGATGCAGTGCTGCCTCCTGCAACAGCCGGAGTAGCTGACATGCTTAATCTTTTCGCGGAGAAAGGAATGACTCTTGCAGAATCTGTTGCCATTTTGGGTAATTACATGTATTTCTTGAACGTGCATAATTAAATATTGACATGTTTCTGCCTCAACGTACATGAACTTTAAAGCATACTTTTTCCCCATACAGAAATACCACTTGCTATCTACAGAATACAAAAACATTGCTTTGTAACCTCTTTCAGGTGCCCACACCCTAGGGATTACGCATTGTTCAAACATTCAGAACCGTCTCTACAATCCCAACAATGGTGAGCTTAGAGCAATGGAACCTAGTTTTGCATCCTTCTTGGGGTTAACTTGTCCCCAGGGACTCCAAAGCTCAAATTTAAGCTTTGTTCTCAATGATCCTACCACGTTTGTGTTTGATAACGAATACTATGTTAATGCAATGGGAGGCCGGGGAGTACTGAAAATAGATGCTGAAATGGCATTAGACCCACAAACAGCTACCGTTATGCAACGTTTCTCCATCAATCAGGATGATTTCTTCCAGGAATTCTCCTCCGCCTTTGTGAAACTATCTTGTTCCGGGGTTCTAACTGGGAAACAAGGTGTCATTAGAAAGAATTGCAATGCAATAAACTGATCAGAGTTGTTGGTTCTACCTTGATCATTGATAATAATTAAGTTTGTTGGTCTATGTTTTTCCACTTTTTCTACTTAGCCAATTATCAATAACACTGAAGTCATTTTCTACTTTTTAGTTATTAATTTTACACCAAACGGCAGAGTTTTACATTTCAGGTTCTTGAGCCCAACCATCAAAGGTCTATCTCTCCTAACCCTTTTAACTGATTTTTTTTCCTTCAGAGCCAACACTTCTGTGTAAAGGCAAACTCACACCTGATTCTCCTCTTCAAAGAAGAAATAAATTAAAGCAAATCAAAAGAAATTACTAGTCAAATTATGCAAAAAAAAAACAAAAACGAGGGAGTATTGGTATGAGAATGAACATAGTGAAATTACAAATTACAGGATATTAACATGTATTTGTTAGAAACTGCAAATATGCGAAAGGAAACATTCAGCTGAGTTAGGTGCAGCTACAAAATCTGGTTGGTCTATCATGCATTCCTTCCCAATAGTGTGTGTGTCTTCAGGTCTTCTAAGACTTGTTTATGGCATCGATGATTCAAAAATCCAATCTCAACGTGTATCATGTATTGAACATGCTCTTCATCTTTGAAGTTATGTTTCAAATTTCTGCAGCATTCCTCTTTTTGTTTGATAACATATTGGCCAAGAACATTACTGCAATCTTCGTTTTTGGAGATTCCATGGTTGATGTAGGAAACAACAATTACATCAAGACAATTGCAAAGGCGGCATTTCCAAATGGAATTGACTTTGGCCTGAGGGGTCCCTCTGGGAGATTTACTAATGGTAGAACAGTGATTGATATCTTAGGCAAGTTGGCTTCTTCTGTTACCTTGTGCCTCAAGTTACTTTGCCTGAAGCATTACCTGACATTAGAAAGAACAGAAGTCCAGATTGAAGCTTGTTGTTTGACTTTGTCTGTTGCAGAACAGAATTTGGGTGCCAAAAATTTCACTCCTCCATACTTGGCTCCAACTACTACCGGTGACATGGTTCTAAAAGGAGTCAACTATGCTTCCTCTGGATCTGGTATTTTGAAGAACTCTGGAATAGTTTGGGTAAGGTTCCTTATTACATACGTAACCGTGTAAATTTTTTAAAATATAATGCGTTACTGAGGAAATTGATGCAGAATCAGCTAAGAAATTAGATCTTGTGGATATAAAAGGCAACTGTTAACCCATGCATAATTTACAGGGTGGTCATATTAGCTTAGATGAACAAATCAGTAACTTTGAGAAAACTAAGAAAACAATTGTCTCAAGAATCGGCAGGCGGGAAGCGAAAAGACTGCTAATGCATCAGGCTCTGTTTATGGTTGTTACTGGTGCAAATGATTTTTTAATTGGGCAGCAAGTGACTTCCTTGCAGAATCCATCGTCTCAAGGAGCATACTTAAACATTCTGACTTCAAAATTCAAGTCCCAACTTACAGTAAAGATTCTCTTGGAATCCTGTTATGTTGAAAGCTCACTTCAATCCAATTGGTCTGCCTGAAATCTTATTACAAATGTAATAAATATTTTTTGATTCTGCAGAGAATTTATCATCTGGAAGCTAGGAAGATTGTTGTGACAAATATTCCAAGAATTGGGTGTAGCCCTTATGAGAGGGATGCTTATCCTGATGTAAAAGGTTGTGTGGCTTCCTTAAATCAGCCAATCAAGTCATACAACAGTAGACTGAAGAGCCTGCTCATGGATCTTACAGCAAATCTCACGGGTTCAACCTATGTTTATGCAGATATTCATGCAATGCTGGAAGATATCCTTAAGAATTACAAATCATATGGTGCGTATAATGTTTTCAGGATTGTTATTTTAGCACACCGGTTGAATTCCCATGTGGCAAAATTTCAAGCTAAGCTTTTTACCTAACTGTTGATAGCTAGATAGGACAAATGGACAATGGTAAATGCAGATGTTGCTTGCCTTTTGACTTTTGGTTGGGGGGGGAGGGGTGGATGCAACCATTGTAACCGGATGTATCAGCTGCAGAAAGCCTAATGAGCCTCACCAGATGAAGAGCATAGATATGCAGCTCTTCGGAGTGCAGATTAAATCACCCTGTTACCTTGTTGGAAAAAATGAGAAAAGGATTAATTATCAGCATTTTTATGTATTATGATGATATCTGTGGTTTTTTTTTTCCACAGGATTTCAAAATGCAGATTCTGCATGCTGTCACAGTGCTGGAGCTCATGGGGGTTTAGTCCCCTGCTTTTTGTTATCCAAATTGTGTTCCAACAGAACCAAGTACGTCTTCTGGGATGCATTCCATTTGACAGAAACTAGCAATATAATTGCAGCAAGGCATATGATGGATGGTGGCTTAAGTTACATGTCTCCTATGAACATCAGGCAATTAGTGTATTCCTGACCTGTTCATCGTGATGAAATGAATGGGACAGGAAGGATTTTGAATCACAATTTTTAAATTGATTTTGCACAGCTCCATCACATACAGAGAGGGAAGAGATACAAAATGAGACTTGGTTTAGTAAAAGGACATCGTAGACCCTGGAAAATCCTAGAGATGCTCTCCTAGAAAGATGAGCTGCAGCTGTTATCCAGAAGGTTGATTGATTCTTCTTCATTTTTCTCCATCGAACAAGGTTTATATTTAATGGGCGGTCTGTATATAGAATCTATACACCGTCATTAGTTAGCTTTCTTATCAAAATGCAATGTCAATGGTTCCAGTTGTAAAATGCAAATGCAAGTCTGGGTATCATGTATATTTGGCATCCGGTGAGTCAGCTTACTAATATTGTCAGCTTGTCATATCATTCTGTACATGTTCCCTCCTCCTAATAAATATGTTGGGCGAAATTTTACATTTCAAAAGTGTCAATTTGGTTACAGTAGGTGAACTGCGGTTGAACCTTTCAGAAATACGGGTTGAAAAAAGGTGACGTGCCATTCTGGCTCTTGGAATACAGCTATATTTTCATGGGCAAGGCAGCCAGATCTGTTAGTTAATTGGCAATTTTCATTTTGTCTTCTTTTACTCGTGAGACAGTCGACAGACCATTATTACTGAACACCAACAGCATAATAATCCTTTTAATCTTGGATTACAAGGCAATCTTTTACTCAATGAAATGGGGAGGAGGTGAGTGGTAACCACCCATAGCTTCTAGCTAGCTGACAAAGGAAACATCAATGGATATGAAAATTTCAGAACCGTTGCCTCGAACCAAGTCAGACCAATAATTTCGCCGGCTTCCGAACCAAAACTGGGAACACGAACACCCGCACAAGACTTCATGGGGAGCAGATGCTGTCCAAAGCTGGTCAGGACAGACAGCAGACTGTGGCATAGGGTGGCTGAGTCTACGCCAGGGCCAACCTCTAGCCCCAACTTTGGGGGGCCCTTTCGTTGGTTGGGTACCAGGAAGAAGAGCCATAACTATAGTTGATTAATCATGAATTGAATTCCATGTGCCGAAGAAGTGAAACCTAAGGAACAAGCACTAAAACCTTATCCCTTAAGTGATCGCAACAGGAAAATTAGATTATTTGCAAATTGGTGAACACTTCCCGTCATGTAATGCAACTGTACTGGGAGCTTCAGAATTTTAGGTGTTTAAACACAGGAACATGCACTGAATTAATCCCCACATGGAACGGATGGCGATGTGGGCCCGGCATCTGTGCTCAACAATTCGATTTACGCGATCAATATACCCATTATTATTTGTTGCACTCACCATGCACACTTGACATTTAATTATGAAAACGAGATAATGCTGAAGGTTAAAATTTCAAAATATTATAAGCTTTTGAATATTTGATTCCATGATTTATGTAAAATTTTTAAAAAATTAGATTTGAATTATTCTTCTACAAATAAAAAAAATAAAGTTTTAAATGTTTTGATTAAAATGTAATTACTATAAAATCGAATAGACTTTTTTTTTTAAATTTGTTGAGTAATTTGTTTTTGTAATTAAAGAAGGGGGTTCGAACTCTGCTCATTAGGAGATCATATGTCAGTTAATGAATCAAATGTTTAAATGCATTTGTTTAGTAAATTTAAAAAAAATAAAACATTATTACATTCTTAATTAAAAAATGTATTTCAAGTCAACAAATAGTTTATATTAAGATACTATCATTTATAATAGATTTTTCATGTATTAGTAATGTCTACCTTGTCTCTAGTCTCTCATTGAGATTGGAAGAAATCTATTCATCTTTGCAATGGGTTTATATTAGGTTGATTTTAAAATTTATGTGCATGATAGATACAAGTAAGTAGTTAAATTCAATAATTGATTTGTTAAATTATTAATTATACATTAAATTATCAAATAACATAAGATTTAATTAATTTGTAACAGTTAAACTTGATCTTTCCTCCGACTCTAGACTCTTAAAAAAGAGTAACTATCATAAAAATCATAAAAAAAAAAATCATAAATTTTGTCACCGAACCAAGTCCAAGAACTATTATTTTAGGATAACTTCTTAAAATCCCCATAAATTACTTAATATTTTTTTAGCCCCATAGTAATGAATGACCACTTACTTGTTAAAGAAACACTGACTAAGTACCGTGAATCACAGACATGTGATAAAACGTGATAATTTATAAATTGATTTGAACCTTTGAACAGTTAGTAGCTGGCGAAATTAATATTCGTCCCACAAGTGAGCCAAGCACCCGAACCCATGCATTCCATTTTTAACAAAACGTTGAAACGTGTAGCTTTCTTTTTTTGTCTCCTGGGGTTGGTGTGTGATGTTTCAGTTCATTTAATGTTGCACTTACCACCTGTTACTGGTTGCAGAATTTGCTTATCTATAAAAACTTAGGGTGATTTTCCTTTCGAATCTGTGGTTTGATAGTAGATTAACTTTCATCAGAACAGCATTCTTTTTGTTTCCTGTTTCTTACCCAGATCCATTCTGGATAAGAACCATACAAGCTCATTTCAGTTCCATTTCGATATCTTCTCTATCCATTTTTTATTTTCATTTTGGGTGATTGTTTCTCTTGCTTTTTCTTTAGTTGTAAGTTTGATTATCAGATTTAGCAAGGGGCAATACAGAATCTAAGTACAGTTTTTCTTGCAGTCTTGTACTTGACTTCATTATGAGTGAGCTCTCAAATAGACAAATCATTTTTGGGATTGTGTTCCAAGTAGTGACAGTCGAGCTGTTATTCAAAGCCTGCTTTGCTAAGGATGTTCCCGTTAACTTCGTTTTCGGGGACTCCTTGGTTGATGTGGGAAATAACAATTACATCGCATCATTGTCCAAGGCTAATTATGCTCCGAATGGGATTGATTTCGGAGGGCCAACAGGACGATACACCAATGGAAGAACAATTATCGACATTTTAGGCAAGTTGCAGTTTCTGTTGCTCCCTCCATGCATGACTTTCTTTTCTTTTTGAAAGTTCAATGCAAATTTTATATAGTTTTCCCAATTGCAGGTCAGGAGTTGGGTTCTCCAGGTTTTACTCCTCCTTACTTAGCTCCCTCAACCAGGGGACCTGTGGTTCTTCAGGGGGTTAATTATGCTTCGGGCGGAGGTGGAATTCTCAATCACACTGGAAATATCTTTGTAAGGTTTCTTCCAAGGTGTTTATGCCATTTGAACCATTTGATTTTAAATCGCAGGAATTAATTGCAACCCTTGTTTGTGATTACATTAGCTTATGGTTTCCATGTTCAATATATGCATGAAATGACAGGGTGGTCGAATCAACTTTGACGCACAGCTAGACAATTTTGAAAATACCAGGCAAGATATTATCTCGAGTATAGGTGCTCCTACAGCTCTAGAGCTGTTTCAAAGTGCTTTATTCTCGGTGACAATGGGTTCCAATGATTTCATCAATAACTACCTTACACCCGTAGTCTCAGCTGAGGAGCAGAAGTTGGTTCCTCCAGAAGTGTTTGTGGCCTCCATGATTGGAAGATTCAGGCTACAGCTCACTGTATATTTCAACTCAAACTCTTGATATCAACCAAAGCCCTCATTTCAAATGTTATAGTTCAATGGAGGAGTTTTGTTTGACATATTTGATACTTTTTGCAGAGGCTTTACTCTTTGGGTGCTAGAAAGATTGTTGTAGTAAATGTGGGTCCCATCGGTTGTATACCATATGAAAGAGACCTAAATCCTACTGTAGGAGATAGCTGTGTTAGTCGTCCGAATCAGCTGGCTCAGCTATTTAATACTGAGTTGAGGAGTCTTGTTAAAGAGCTCAGCACAAGCCTGAAGGGATCATTTTTCCTCTATGCAGATATTTACCGCATAGTAGACGACATCTTACAAAATTACGGATCATATGGTACCCAATGCCGTAAATCTTTTGAACTTTTCATGACATTCTCAGGAGTAGATGGAAATTTACCTGACCTGTCCTGAAATGGTTTCCGAATTTCTGTTTTTTAACAGGTTTTGACACTGGAACCTTTGCCTGCTGCTATGTTGCCGGTAACTTTGGTGGCCTGATCCCATGTGGTCCGCCATCGAAAGTTTGTCCAGACAGATCTAAGTATGTTTTCTGGGATCCGTACCATCCGTCGGATGCTGCCAATGTCATCATAGCAAAACGTCTCCTGGATGGTGACTCCAATGATATTACTCCGATGAATATTCGGCAACTAGTTAATGTTTAATTATGAGAAAAAGTGTGATAAAGAAATGTTTCTGCGAATAATTGATAGCTCATTCGACAGTAAAGTACAAGTGATACTACATGATACTAGTTACCACTGAAGTAAATAGGACTTTTACCCAAGTAATTGTCCATTGTTCAGCTAATCAGCTGTAATAAACTTCAAAATTTTGTTGTTTGAATTAGAAAATGCAAACTGATTGGTTCTTGGCAAACAACAAGAATCCTCTTGAACTAATGATGGTTGATGAACTAACATATGAGGATGATGAGTTAGGCAATAGGCATGGTTGATCTTGATTACTTGCGGTTTGGAACCAATTCTTTCTGTTTTATTTTCAATTTATCCAACAAGCAAGCCGAAATATCCTGGTATCAATACAATAAAGCTGCAAAAGCAAAGCAGCAAGGGACAGTAAATCAGGACAACAGGGGAGATAAAACTGATAAACGAAAAACTTATAGAAAGAGTTAAAAACTAGATTTTTTGAGGCCCCAATTCTGATTTCTAACCAGTGCTTGTAAAATTAAGCTTACTAGAAACACAATTGGTTGGTTATTAAGCCTCTCTATGATACAATTGGCAACTTGATTGAATTGAGTAAAACCGCAGCAGAGTGGAGAATCGCGGTCCAACAGCAGGCTTTCCAGAATTTGGACAGCACTACCTAACAAAGAATCATCAGTTTGACTGTAGTAATTCTTGACGCCGAAGGAAGCTGGGGATTGGATTGATCAGCATGTTCAGAAGAATGAAAAACGATCAGCAGGCGCCACAATACCAACAGAATCATCATTCCCCTGGAGGACAGGAAGGGGAAATTCTTACAATCTAACAGCTTACACATCCCAAGAAAGAAAAGATGTGGATGCAGCATCAAATGGAAACTGTTAACTTTTTCCCCTTGTCGTTCTCCACTCACCAGTATTAAATAGTGCACTTCTTTTCTGAATGATTAATATACCTGCCGTTGAGTTTTCATTCTAGTCTTGCTGTTCGTCTGTTCCTCTTGGAGACTACCTGGTAAAAGAGTTTGGAGGATGGGAACTGCAGAACCTTGTAGAATTATTTATCTATTCCAGGTTTTGACTTGCCTGTTAGCAGTTACAGCGACAGTCAGCATTGTTATAACTGCATAAATGAAATTTTACAGTATATTGCCTGTTTTTCGGGGGAAAAAAAAACAGGAAAGGGTTTCTACCTGAAAATTAACTTACGAATACTTTTTTCTTATTCGAGTACGATTTTCTTAATTTCATTTCTAAATGAAGAGGCAGAGATGTAATTTTGGTTTTTATCTTATCGATCTTACATTATAAATATTATTATTAAATGATTTAATCGATTGAACCTTATAGAATCCTATTTTGTTTTCTTATAATTGACTTCTTATCCGTAGACCTGCAACTGTCACGTGCAAACGGCATAATGGTACGCGCAATCCAAAACGCAAACAGATTGCCTTTCTAAGACCAAACTGAACTCCAAAGACCTCTGTTCGTTTTTCTTCTTTTCCTCAATCTAAACCCGGGAAAAAAAAAGCAAGATTAATGGGCCAATCCTCGTCGGAGAAACTAATCCTTGTGAGCCGCGAACCCGATGGGATCGCCACCATCACCATCAACCGACCTTCATCTCTCAACTCTTTGACTCGGCCCATGATGGCAGAGCTGGCCCAGGCTTTCAAGGCCCTCGGAAGAGACGACTCGGTGCGGGTCATCATCCTTTCCGGCTCGGGGCGGGCGTTCTGCTCAGGCGTGGACTTGACGGTGGCACAGGAAGTTTTCAAAGGTGACGTCAAGGACCCGGAGTCAGACCCTGTTTTTCAGATGGAACAGTGTCCCAAACCCATTATCGGAGCTATCAACGGGTTCGCCGTGACTGCTGGGTTCGAGATCTCGTTAGCTTGTGATATTTTGGTAGCCGCTAAAGGAGCCAAGTTCATGGATACCCATGCCAGGTTCAATTTTTTTTTTTATTTTCCTTAAAGGTAAGATTAACTGCATTCATTTGTTGATTTCGTGTGTTTGAAAACTGTTGTTTGTAGATTTGGGATATTTCCATCATGGGGTTTATCCCAGAAGCTTCCACGCATCATAGGACCCAACAAGGCTCGTGAAGTATCGTTAACAGCCATGCCTTTGACAGCAGAGCAGGCTGAGAAGTTGGGGTTTGTGAATTATGTCGTTGATGAAAGTGAATTGTTGAAGAAAGCTCGACAACTTGCAGGAGCGATTGTGAAGAATAACCAAGACATGGTTGTCAGGTACAAGACTCTGATCAATGATGGATTCAAGTTGGATCTTCATCACGCTCTCGCTCTGGAGAAGGTAATTCATTTTTAATCTTATGTATCAAGTATAAGATTGGTTAAGGTTTCGAGGATTGTATTTTCATAGTGTCAAATCATATCATTCCTTAGTTTTACACAGAGATGGATTTGGTTTTTGGCAATGATAGGATCAAGTTGATCTAGTTTGCAAAACAAAGTAAAACCCTGAAACAGTTTGCATTATGGCTAAGCCCTTTGTCAGTTTGTGCATCTGCCAAATCAGTTGGGTCGTCACATTACCTCTAAAACAAGGAGCTATGGCAGCTTTTGTCGATATGCCAATATCATCTTACTAATTATGAGGATGAGGGTCCTATATTTTCCTTCCCTTTCTTCATTCACCCTGTTTGTATTCCATGAAGGCCACGACTTTTCCTTTCTTTCTTGGATCTCTAAGAACGTTGTTCACCAATCAGGACTGATAGACATGTACTTTTCAGCCATAGAGATTTGAAGGGATTATGGGAAGTCAATGAAAGAACTGACGAGAGCAGTCAGCGCATGGATTGAGGCTGATAATGAACATTCTTTAAAATTGATTTGATCTTTCATTCATATTCATGGTAATGTTCTCATTTTCTTTTCCAGGAGAGGGCTCATAAGTATTACGATGGAATGACCACAGAGCAGTTTAAGAAGATGCAGGAATTCATAGCTGGACGGAATTCCAAGAAACCATCTTCCAAGTTGTAATCTAGGGAAATTCTTGTCTTCATGTTTAGTCACTGTTGTGAAACGAAAATGCTTGGGCCACCTAAGCTGGAGGAAAATAAAATGAATAATAAATTCTTGGTTGCAGCTAAACCATGCTCTTTCAATTACGTAAAAATTTGCTCTGCCAAAACTTGAATGCAGAGGTTTGGTTTTGAACATAGAAGCATGCTAATTTAAATTCTTTTTTCCTTTTTGTCTTCAATCTTTCTCATTGCTTTTAATTACATTTATTTATGCCAATTTTGAATTCAAACCAATTCTTAGTTAGTAGCCCCTTGAACAATTGAAATTCTTGAGGGAATTGACCTCACTATGAAAATCTTGGAATTGTCCCTAAAAGCCAACAAAGTGGCTATACCCAAACCTCCACCACCCTTCTACTGGGTTTGGGCTTATTGAACTTTTTCAGTTAAAAAAAAAAAACATATTAATTAATTAATTAATTATGAAAATGAAATCCTGAGAGTCCTAGATGAACCTAAACCCGTAAAAACCCCATTAAGGCTGTTACAAAAAAGATTACGAGGTCAGGGAACTGGTTTTCTTCAACTCTAGACGCTTCTCAAGGGCGGCAGGACATCAATAAAAGGAGCAGCAATCCTGAACCAATGGCTTCAGGTAGTCTTTCAACTCACTTGTAAACTTCCTTTACATTCACCTGCTAGAGCTATATCTTCCGTTTGTGCAGATTTCTTAATGTTTGTAAGAAAGATAGTTTGATAAAAATCGAGTAGACAAAGTTTCATCTGTGAATCAAATCACAAACTTCTACAGACGAACTGTCAAGAGTAATATGTTTCTTCTTGTTGATCTGTATGCATACAGGGCGGCAGCAAGTCGGGTTAAAGTTCAAGCAGTTCGATTATGTAACTGATTTCTCAGATCATTTTTACCATTTGCGTGCCATGTCAAAGAAGAGTAACGTCAACGACGGTAAAGTGCATAACAAGAATTCTGTAAACAGGATCATGAAAGAGTGGGAGATTCTGGAGAAGCATCTTCCGGAATCAATCTTTGTGAGGGTCTACGAAGGAAGAATTGATCTGCTCAGGGCCGCGATCATTGGTGCTGAAAAGACTCCTTATCACCATGGCCTCTTTTTCTTTGATATTTTATTCCCTTCCGATTACCCCAACAAGCCTCCCAAAGTACGTTACCATTCGTTCGGCCTCAGATTGAACCCCAATCTGTATGGCGACGGCTTCGTGTGTTTGAGCTTGCTCAACACTTGGGTAGGGCACGAGACTGAGATGTGGGACCCTCTTAACTCAACGATTCTTCAGGTTTTGCTCTCTCTCCAGGGGCTTGTGCTTAACGAGAAACCTTACTACAACGAGCCTGGAGCTAAACCAGCTTGGTCCTGGGAAAATTACAATGCAGATGTTTTCACATTGTCTTGCAAGACAATGCTCTTCCTGCTCCAAAACCCGCTCAGGAACTTCGAGGCGATCATTGCTGCACATTTTCGTGAGCACGGAGGCACTATATTAAGAGCTTGCATTGCTTATAGAGAGTGTCGCGTTTGCATCGGCTTCTTCAACGGTGATGATTCTACCACACCATCTTCTAAGAAAAAAATCAGGATATCAAAGAAATTCAAGAACTCCATGGACGAGCTCTATCCCAAACTTTTCGAGGCCTTCAATGGAATCGGAGCCCCTCTGCAAAACCTGCCTGAAAAGCTAGTGAATGATATTGACATTCAACAAAAGCCAGGGAAAGGTATTATCAGCAGATTAAAAACTTTTTGGGAAGCGATCATGAGTTATTAGACAGCAGAAAAGGAAGGGGCGACCGATGTCTATTAAAACTGGTAGGCAATACAGTATCTTTACCAGATTAGTCATCTCATCTTTTCTTTTGGTCTTTTAGTTCTCAATTTGTAGGATTATCAATCGTTATTCCGGGCTGGTAACTGCTGTTTAAAATTTTCTTTCTCTTAGAGTTTATGTATGCATTTTGAGATGTGGAGGGTGAATTGCCTTAATCTGACTGCAAGTCTAAATCAGAAAATTTCATAAAGATTGGAACTGAATGTTTCGGTGAACTATACCTCACGAAAAAACACGTCAAGCAAAGCAGAATTTCATGTGCATGGTACCAAGCTTTCCTGAGCATGCGTCATGTAACAATATTTAAAAGCTTTGCATTTTCTTAAATTCCTTGGTAGCAAATAAAAAATGAAGACTAGCTAGGCTCATCTTGCTATGGTCAGGGCTTGCAGTAACTCTCTCTTCCATGGAGCTATTTGGTATTTCAACCAAAGGAGAACAAAGCAATAGACAACGAAAAGTGAAAGCAATAAAGACTCCTTCGAAATGAAATTTAGTCTTTTAACTGTTCTATTAGGGTATAACTTCAATGAATAACTCCTGATTGAGAGTTAGGTTTACAGTAGCTAACCCCTCCTAAGGGATCACGCAAATTAATAAAGGAAAAGTTGAGTGCTATCCAACAATAATTGTCTTTTTCGATGATAAATATGGAATTCTACACATCAAAGTCTGCCTAAGCAGCACTGTCCTGTAGGACATTTGGCCTATGGGGACAGCCATGCTTCAACTTTTTCAAGGAAAGGAAGGCAGAAAAAACCGAGGAGTTTGCTTTAATATAACTAACCCACAACACTTTCCTAAAAGGAAGCCCAATCACTGTGTTTCTAGGCGCAGAAAAGGTCTAGACAAACCGATGCTCGCACTACATGATGTTCTTGATTATATGGCACTTTGGGTTGGGTCTCTCTTTTGAGGCCAATATATGCATATAAAAGATCAAACCAATTACTTAGCAGGGACAGAGAAGCACAGAAAGAAATACAAGGTAAAGAAGCTCCAGCCAGGCTGACGGTAACATTATTTTCCATATGCAAACAGAAGATTAGTTTTAAGCAAGTAGAAGCATTTACTCGCGCGTGACTTTCTACCCCTTCTATTATTTATCCCAACCTCTTCTACCTCTCTTTACCATTTACAACCATAGAACTCAGATGGGCAATGGCTTTCTTTTTTTGTATTAGTAAATCTTTGTTTTTTACCTTCATCTGATATGCTAGAAGTCACTTTTTTTGTATTCTTGCAGACGTAAAACCTACTGCAGGTAAGTTACCACTTTACACACAAAAAACATGCTACTTTTTTTTTTTTGGAAATTTGTAACATCCTGGAAGGGCCATGTGAAGTTCACAAGAACATTGCTCGAAACTGCCAAGGGACAAGCAAAGAAAGCTGAAGCGCCAGGAAAGTATAGCGATGGAAATGGTCTATAAAATATAAAACCGTAGTGCTGATTCTCAGCAGTTTCCACTGATGTGAAGAGTATTGAATATTCTTCATGAATTGCTCGGGCAAAATCCAAACGGCACGTCTCTACGGGTAAAAATCTTGGGTGCATGGTTGTTTGATTCTATGCTTCGCATCTCTATGATCAACGTGGCATCATAGATTTGGATCAAGTTGCTTTGATCGATGCTTCAAATGGACACCCTTTACTACGTCCGCAATCATCTCCAAGGGCCCACAACAAGGCTGCTTTACAATCACACACCGTCCAATCAAAGTACTCTATGTGACAATCACCGTCCATTTTCGGTTGTTGGGACCCAGTTCCTAGTACAATAAAGAAAAAAAAAGGTTTGTCCGTTGCTTTTGATAATAAAACTCTCATAGTCATCTCTGTCACAAAAAAATCCCATGAAACTACATAATCATGGCGCTTTCAGTTCACTCCATGTCCCAAAATGGCAGCTGCGAAGTAGAAGAAATCGACGTCTTCCGCCAGTTTGACGTCGTGTCAGATGACTCCGACCATTACTTCCTCAACTCCAAGTCCAAAACCAAATCCGCCCAACCGGATCCCATGGCCAACGCATCCAGCGGGGTCCACAAGAAGATCATGCAAGAATGGAGAATCCTGGAAAAAAGCCTCCCAGAATCCATCATCGTACGCGTCTACGAGAAACGCCTCGATCTCTTACGAGCTGCAATCGTCGGGGCAGCAGGTACTCCGTACCACGACGGACTCTTTTTCTTCGACTTAGCATTTCCGCCTGATTATCCGACTAAACCTCCCCATGTCCATTACCGATCGTTCGGGCTCCGGATCAACCCGAACTTGTATGCAAACGGCCGGGTCTGTTTGAGTTTGATCAACACCTGGAGTGGGAGAAAGAGTGAGAAATGGAACCCCAAAGAGTCGACCGTGCTTCAGGTTTTGGTTTCCATCCAAGCTTTGGTTCTTAACGAAAAGCCTTACTTTAACGAGCCGGGTCATGGGATTTGGCCTGGGAAGACCATCTGGGAAAAAAAATCTGCTGCTTATAACGAGGATGTTTTTGTGATGTCTTGCAAGAAGATGTTGTTTCTAATGAGGAAGCCTCCCAAGAATTTTGGAGGTTTCGTTATTGAGCATTTCAGAGAGCGTGGGAGCTCGATCCTGTTGGCTTGCAAGAGTTACGCAA
The DNA here is from genome assembly GCF_002168275.2 of Theobroma umbraticum. NCBI lineage: Eukaryota > Viridiplantae > Streptophyta > Magnoliopsida > Malvales > Malvaceae > Theobroma > Theobroma umbraticum. Next base: position 7,634,041 of record NW_018397264.1, read on the forward strand.
ACGGGAGTGTCAAAGTTGGGTACTTCAAAGACGATGGTCCTGCAGGAACATCATCGGTTGATTTTCCTTCTGGGAGTTTTGATGTGTCTGAGAAATTCAAAGGGTATCTGAAACAGTTATACCCGGAGCTGGCTGCAGCGTTTCTCAAGGCTGGGGCTTCTTTGGGGAACTCCATCGAACAATTGAATGTGGAGGAGAAGAAGAAGAAAAAGAAGAAGAAACCGACATCGTCCAAGAAGCAGGTCAATGAGACGAGATTCAGAAAGACGGGTGGAGTTGCTAGGAGGCTGTTGGGGAAGTTAAAGAAGGTTTTCGGACAGAAGCTTGGCGGAGCCGGTGGCATCAATGTGATCAAAAGCTAGAGACTTTGATCGGTTATTCACGTATATAATTCACTAATGGGTGATTTTACAGCAAATGATGGGGTGATTTGTTAAAAGGTTTAGAACACTTTCTTCGTTCGATGGTACATAAAGAACTTGATGTGTTGGTCAAAAAGCTTCGTCAATCAATTATTCATGAGTCTAATTTTATGGCAGCTGGTTTTCTTTTTTTTTTTCTTTTGAATGCTTAATCAAGTGCTATATCAAGCATTTCTAACATAGTTTTCATTTTCCAACTGTTTATTAGAAAGATAAATTAGATCATAAAACTGCAATTTGAAAACTTACGATGAATTTAATTTGTACAAATTCATCCGTTAAAATCATTTCCTTATGGAAGAATATGTTGACTTTAAAAGACTAGTTTAGCACTGCATTTGTTGTTTTAATTAACTTTTAAATCTTAATACAATTCGTAATAAATGAAGAAAAAATAAAAGAAAATAGAAATTTCAAACCCACAAGTCCGCAGCCAAGTTAATACTGCCATTGGGAGATGAGGGGAAGACGGAAGAGTTTAAGATACCAAATGTAGAAAGCCAGTTTGTCTGGAACTAATTTTAGGGGTACGTTGCTTTTTCATGTTCTGCAACATTTGGAAGTCTTTATGGTCCAGAATCAGACTGGGCCATGGGATATTTATTCCTGTGTCTGCTTGTAGCCCAAATATATGCCCGTAATAAGACTAACGGGTAAAGTGTCCATTCATTTTAAAATATTTATATTAAACTCAATTATAAAATTTAGTACTCATATTTTTCTTATCATGATTAATAATAAATTATTACAAATTGGATTAAAAACTTGAATCCATTTGTTTACTTAAAAAAATTAATACTCATATTTTATGTAACCACGATTAATAATAAACTATTACGATTCAATTAAAGCTTCAATTCGTTTATTTACTTTAAAATTATGTGATCTCGTATTATAAAATACAATTTGACTTTAATTTAATAATAAAAAATAAAATTTAATCATATTTAAGTTATTAAGGTGAGGTGGCATTTTATCTAGTGGTAAAGTAAACTTTCAAATAGAAAAATGAGTCTAGGCCTTTAGGTGAGATAGAGTATCTATTAGTAGAGTCCAATCATTTATTATAATTTGATTTAAGATTAAGTATTTGATCGAATTTGATTTTAAAATTTTAAAAATTAAATCAATCAAATAATCAAAATTGATTTATTTTAATTGGTTCAATTGATTATTTCGTTTTGAATGAGATATATTTAAAATATATTATAATTAATTATTTGATTGATATGATTGTAAATTTTAAATATAAAAAATTAACTGAATAAATTATTCCTTTCAAACAGTTAATACCAAAATTAAAAAAAGTGATTCAAATTAACCGAATTCAATTGATTTTTTCAATTTAAACCGATTAATGTTCATCCTTAATTTGATTCGACAAACCCAAATGTTCAGAAGGAACCCAAACCAAATCCCGTGAGTTGTGACGTGCAAACAGCACTTTGAATTCAAGCCTCATGTTGACCAATCCAGGTTGGTTACGATCGGGACCAGTACCTTTCAAAGAAGAGTAGGCCTACTGGCCACGAAGTGCTAAAGTTCTAGGCACTAGCCAATGACCACACCGCAGTTGCAATATATTAAAAAAAAAAAAACCAGCTACATCCAAAAGAAAACTACCCTAACTTAGCACAAACACAAGGAAGTATCGGATTGTTAAGCATCTGATATGCATATTTCGATACCTCGAATGTCATCAAATTGACCTCATTTTTGTCGCGTTACGATGTTACGGCTACGATGGCTGCGGGAACCAGGCATCGAGCTGGACTGTGCCAAGGCGTAACATTATCTTGGCGCGAGATTGATTTTGGGTTTTTTGCAGTGTCCCCTAATGTGATGCACGACTGACGCGATTAGAGAAATGAAAATCCAAGGACAAAATTGGACAAATTCCCTGTGGGAATCGACCCCACTGAAGAAAACTACGGAGACAAGAACTGTGTTGTTGAAAATAATTGACAGCGGACCATTGGCAAAGTCAATTGGTTTATGTCATTTTCTTGTTTATTTGGCATGCAGGCAAAAAAAAGTGTTGGCAGCCAACCCATTTTGTTTCAGGAGTTTGAAAGTTCTTAAAGCCAGAATGAAAATGCCAAAATAAGAACACAGAAACTTGCCTAGACAAATGACCAAAAGAGTGTTGAGTGACTGCCATCTAGCTCGAAAAAAAGGCAGGTTCGATATCTGACGGCGAATGGTAACATGAGCCCAAAATCCAGGATCAGGAATGTCTTACAAATGACCTTATTTAATACCATGGCCTTGGACGCTTACACCTTATTAATTATTAGGATTTTTAGTACTTGTTTGGTCTGATTTTTTTTCAATTTATTTATTTCTTAAAAAGCAAAATCAGACCAAACATAAATTTTAAAAAACTCTTAAAAAAAATTTAAAAAAAAGAGTTTTAAAAAACTCCTATGAGAAGCTTTTTTTTCTTTTTTTTTTAAATATAAAAAATTTTATTTTTATTTTAAAAATATCTTCATCTATTAAAAATAATTACAATATAACTCTCTTAAAAATATATATAATTTTAACAAAAATTATAACTTATAAATAAAAACTTAAAAAAAAAACTTACCAAACTTAATTCTAAAAATTATTATTTTTCATAAGAGTTTCATAATAGCTTTTACGTTAGAAAAAAATTAAACCAAACAGGCTTTTAGTATCTCTTTTAAACAAAAACGAGCTTTCATTATCCTTTTCTGTAACAATACATGTTAGCTTCAAAATCATCTAAAATAATGAATTTTTATTATTGATTGATTTCATTTTCATATAAAATCTTTCAAAATTGATTAGATGTTTTAGTATTATGTCTTGTTTCTCAATCTCATGACATTCTTTCATAATTCGTCATGTCATGTCATCAATTTAATGATTGTATTTGATGCAGGTTTCTAGATCTATAGGCGATGTTTATATGAAACCTGTGCAGTATAACAGGGAACTAATTAATGGAAAATTGAGACTTCCTGGACCAATGAACAAGCCTATATTGAGTGCCAATCCAACTATTATTTCTCATGTTCTCCAACCAAATGATTCTTTCCTTACATTTGCATATGATGGTCTATGGGAACACTTTTGAGTAATGAAAAAGCTGTGGATATTGTCCACAATCATCCACGTGCAGTAAGATTTTGTCCTTATTTTCTATGTTTATTGAAGTCATAATTTCTTGCATTGTAGCTTTTGTGTTTTCACGCCATATGCTCTAGGCACTAGATGTCCTGCAAATTTCAAAATTCAGTAGGAGAGACTTCTTGATGTCTTTGCATTCTATGGTTGGAGTTGATACAGAATTTCAATTTTCTGATCATTATGTGGCCAAGTCCATTTCTGATTCCCTTGTTATTGATACTGAACTGCTTTTTCGTGGTCCTTGGTTGACAATTTGTTGTTAACTCCCTCTCTGACTCAGTGTGTTAGAATCTTCCCCCTTCTACCCCTCTTTTAGACATAACAGAATATGCAAGTTTAGCTGGCTGGTAAATCGCTAATTTGTATTCATTTGTGATCATATTGGTTCTAAATTTTTGTTTATCTTCATTCATGAGTTCCTCTTTTTACAAATTCCATGCTTTATCGAGCCAGTTAAGCTATTACTTCTCGTTTACCATTCACAAAATGAATCGCTTCTGGTCAGGTTTTATTAGGATTTGAGAATTACTCATATGGTTTTTAGGGTGGTGCTCATGAACCTCTATGAATGCAGGGGAGTGCCAAAAGGTTGGTCAAGGTTGCCCTACAAGAAGCAGCCAGAAAACGAGAAGTGAAATAGTCACTTCTTCGGAAGATTGACAAGAAGGTTCGACGCCATTTTCACGACGATATAACTGTTGTAGTGTTATTCTTTAATCATGATCTTATATCTAGAGGTGCAGTCCAAGACCCTCTAGTATCCAATCGAAGCGAACTGGAACACAGCTAATTCATGATACCAAATAGATTTGCTGCTTCTTCTGGTTTTTCCCAAACCCTCAAAGAACTGCACTACACCAACAGAACCCATTTTTATGGTGCACCGGTGTACCTCTGCAGTGATGTAGCGGATGCATTGCTCGAACACTGACATAGAGAGAACAGTTGTTTTAAGAGGGTTCAAAATTTGTAAAATGTTAAAAAGAGTGTATCCTCCGTTTACTGCAAATTCTATGTAATTCCTCAGTATAATCTAATTAAATGCATGTGGTCTTTGATTCAAGCTCACTAATAATTTAGCTCTTAGGTGAGTATATGCTTTGTTCTCCTTGGTTTATTGGATTTTATGGTTTTGTTTTACAGAAAAATCTCACAGATTAACAATATAAAAAGTAAAATATTTAATTTTATTTTAATATATAATTGATGTAAGATTCACGATTTTCTTCAAGACTGTGACACCTTATAACTTAATTACAAATTGCAACTAGACATTTTAAGATTTGTGACAATATTTGCACATCTTGTAAGCAAGGTTAACTGTTTTGCATATCAACATTAATGGGGTTAAACAGGTCAACTGTTTGCATGTCAACATGGTAAATGAAACCTGTATGGATTAACATGTTTTCTCTGAATGCAAATATTGAAGATTTCTTATCTAATACAGTAAAACCACTATAAATTAATATCTTTGAGATCATAAAAATTTATTAATTAATCTAGATATTATTTAATTAATAAATTAATTATTTATTAATTTATACATTAATTAATACAAAATTAATTTATCAAGGTATTCTTTATTTATTTTTTTCAAAATATTGAACTTAATACATGTATTGTATATTGTGATTATACAAATATTACTTAATTATTGATTATGAATTATCATTGTTTTAAGTATTTGTTTAATCAAAACAAGTTCATGAATGTAATTAGTTTTACTAAATAAAAGTCGTGAATCTATTCATTTTTACAACAAATTAAAATTACATTTAATGTACACTTAATTAATATACTTATGAACATTAAGTCAAGCAAAAAATCTACAAAAATATAGGATCACAAAGAATAAAAATAAAAATAATAACTTCTCATATTAAAGGTGTAATGAAATTAACAATGACGGATGAAATGTGTAAAGTATTGTATGAATATAATATAGAAAATCCAAATTACACCTAAAACTAATTGCAGCTGTGGGTGTTAGAAAAGTTTAACTTGCAAATGAGTTAAATAACAATATCAAATACAATCAAGAGTTCATCATAGCATTTATCAGTCAATATCAATTTTCTCTTACAATATGAGAACACAACAACAAAATTTCTTAATGCACTAAGAAAAATTGGATATGGGGTTCAAGGATATAGCAATTTCAAGAAAAAATAAGTAATATTAGAATCATATTTTACAAAAACTTTCTAATTGAGTCAAGTGTATATATAATTTTGATGTATAAAAATATTATTAATTTATATATCAAGTGAGATTTATATTTTTTTTAAAAAATATATTATCTTATAAATTTAGAGATTATTAATTTACTATGCTAGTTTTAAATCGAGATATATAAAAAATATTATTAATTAAAATTATTAATTTATTAAATATTAATTTATCAAAATTTTATTGTAATTAGCTTCCAACATATGAATGAATGTGATGTAAACTAATCATTGGATCAAAATTATAGAAAAAAGAAAGAAAGAATGGCCGAGTTGAAAGTCCATTGCCCACACGAAAAAGCCCGTTAAAGCCCATATAGCATCTTTCCCAAGCCCGTAATTTTTTGAAAAAAGCAGGGAGCATTTTTGAAAATTAAAAATTAATTTCACGATTCAGTCTAGTGCGAGTCATCGCCGGTCACCAAATCCAAAGCAAAAAAACCACCACTCTCTGACCATGGCGGAGAAACTTCAGCTCATAGAAAATTGAATACTCCTAGCGTTTCACCGATTCTTCTCCCTTTTCGCTGAAATTTTTTTAGCTGATGGAATCAAGATCAAGCTTATCGTACTTGTTAGCTTGCGCGTGGATTCTCTTCGCACTGAGTGGACTCGCGACTCGCTCCGAGTCTGCTCAACAAGCGTTCAAGAGAGACCCCGGTCACCCTCACTGGCACCACAGCGCCTTCCTGGACGTCCGCGACAGCGTCCGATCCGATGTTCGCCGTATGCTCCACACGCGTGCCGAGGTATCCCAATCTCCCTCTAAAAATCTTGTTGAATCAGTAGAGAAATTAATTTCAACTGTTTCGAAGCCAAATTTTCTTCTCTAGAAATCATCGAGAGTTTTAGCGTTTTATTTATCATTTCATAACTTTGAAGATACGAAAATTATAGGATTCGAAATGACAGAATTTGAGCTACATAGTTGATCTCTGCTAAATGTTAATCCAAATTCGAATTCCTTTGTAGAAACTTGAAGAGCTAGTGGCTGTTAGGTTAGTTTTATTCATCTCTGATTATGATTAGAAGAGGTTGTCTTGTGCAGGTTCCGTTTCAGGTTCCACTCGAAGTGAATGTGGTGCTAATTGGTCTCAATGGAGATGGTGGCTATCGGTACACGGTGGATGCACCGAAATTGGAGGAGTTTCTGAGAGTGAGCTTTCCTTCCCACAGGCCTTCCTGTCAAGAGACCGGGGAGCCCCTTGATATAGAGCATCATGTTGTTTATAATACATTTCCTGTAAGCTTTTCCATTCCTTTTGCACATGTTTCATTATTTTTCTGGTCTTAATTGTTACTTCTTGTTTAGATTTCAGCTAGAGATCTGAAGCAAGTAGCTATTTTCGCTACTGTTTTCCTTATCTATGTTTTGTACTCTAGGCAGGACAGCCAGAATTGATTGCGCTTGAGAAAGCACTGAAAGAGGCCATGGTTCCTGCTGGTACTGCAAGAGAGGTAAATGTATTGCTTCATAAGTGTGAAGGAACATTCACTGTATTGAATCTTTTAAGAATGAAGTTCTAAATTTCTTTTTTCACATCTTAGTCTGATTTTGGGAGAGAGGTGCCCCTATTTGAGGTGGATGCAACAGCTGTGGAGCCAATATTCCAAAAGTTGTATTCATATATATTTGACATAGATTATGGGGGATATTCTGCTAAAGAGATGGATAGACCTGTGCCAACTGCTATATTTATTGTTAACTTTGACAAGGTATAGTCTAACTCTGATTTTCAAATTTCAAATCTGTGCTTTATCTGTATGAAAGTTTGCTGATATTGGTATTGCTTTTGATCCACGTCACATGTCTAGAACAGTTTAAACAAATTCTATAACCATGTATTCTGATTATTCCTAGTGACTTAGTATGTTCTTTCACGGCTGTTGTGGTTTGAATTTTTCCTTTTTGATGCAGTGGTGAATGGTTCTACTTCTTTTCAGGTCAGAATGGATCCTAGGAATAAGGAGATTGATCTTGATAGTTTGATGTATAGCAAACTTACCCCACTGACTGAGGAAGATATGAAAAAACAAGAGGGAGACTACATTTATCGATACCGATACAATGGAGGAGGAGCATCTCAAGTTTGGCTGGGCTCTGGAAGGTCTGTTTTCAATTGCATTATTTTGTCAAAAGAATTTTAACTTTTGAGTCCCTAATAAATGAAGAAACTGTCAGAATATTCTTATGAGTGAGAAATGCTGGGTCTAAACAGTTAGAAGGTGTTTGATAGTATAAACATTTCACTCCTTGATCAGCTGTTGTCTGACCTCTATTTTTTTTTTTTCCTTTTTTTTGGTTCTCTCTATCTCTGGGTCTCATTTCTGCCTCTGCTGTTCAGATTTGTTGTGATCGACCTCTCTGCTGGCCCTTGCACTTATGGAAAGATTGAAACTGAAGAGGGCAGTGTCAGTCCTAGAACATTGCCACGTATACGGAGTATGATACTTCCAAGGGGTTTGGCTGCTGTCAGTGATCATGCTACCCATGATAATTTCTTGGGACATCTTTCTGCTTTGATAGCAACCACAGTTGAGCATGTAATAGCTCCAGATGTTAGGTAATTTTACACTATCTTCATTCACTGATTAATACATGCATTTTTAATGGTTCTTAAAGATTAAAGATGGAAGCATAGTTTGATTATGATTTAAAAATCATGCTATTCAGCTTCAGCAACTTGCTAGCATGTCTTATTTACTGGGTTAATGCCTTCCTGTAGCCTGCTTATTTGTTTGTCCCTGATGAACTCAGGTTTGAAACTGTTGATCTGACGACAAGGTTGCTTATACCTATAATTGTTCTCCAAAACCATAATCGATATAATATTATGGAAAAAGGTCATAATTACAGCATAGATATTGGGGCAATTGAAGCAGAGGTAAGTTAACTTTTTCTGGAATGGCATCTTTATATCTACTTATGCTTGTAAAGTTTGGCTTTAGCACTTTTCTCTTGACTCAGTATCTGGAATAATATCTGGATAAATTTTACTGGATTTTGGAGTGGTGGTAACTGATACCCTGATTAACTACTTGCTTCCACCTTACTTTAGTTATAGGAGGCTACTTTCAAAACCTTCTGATTAAAAGCAAAGAATATTCATCCCAAATACTGCAGTTTATAGTAGTTGGATCAAATTCTCATTGATTTGCATTGAGTACAATCAGCAATTGCTTGAGTTGATTTTGCTAGATCTGCAAAGGCATTATAGTTATTCTTACATGATGCTCAAGAAGCTAAGTTGATGAGTTTCTAAATTGTAAATGTTGGGATAGGGGGCTCATATGTGGGTATTCTATTCTTCAGGTGAAGAAGTTGGTTCATGACGACCAAGAAGTAGTGATTATTGGGGGGTCACATGCATTGCACCGTCATGAGAAGTTGGCTATTGCTATGTCAAAAGCTATGCGCGGCCATTCCTTGCAAGAAACAAAGAAGGATGGACGCTTCCATGTTCATACCAAGACATATTTGGATGGTGCCATTCTTAAAGAAGTGAGTTCCTCCTTTTTCTCTGTTCTTCAGCCCAATTCTATTATAAGAGTATTTACTTTCATTATCTTACACATTATCAATGTGTCTGGCCTTAATTCCTCTGATACTTGTCATTGTAATTGTGTTTTGAAGTAAGTTTTCTTAGGATGGCTGGTTATATTTATTGGCAATGCGCACTTGTTCTTATCATTGTCTCTTGAAGTAAGTTTTCTTAGGATACTGATGGATGGTTATGTTTATTTTATGTGCTTTGTACTGGCACTGCTCATCACAGGAGATGGAACGCTCTGCAGATGTGCTTGCTGCAGGTTTGCTTGAAATGGCTGACCCATCTCTTTCAAATAAGTTTTTCCTTCGCCAGGTCAGTTTTCTTATTTGACCAAACTATAAATTTTTGGTATGTCTAATGGTTTTGTAAGTTAAACTTTTCTCTTGCATTGTTTGAGGTTAAACACTCTCTCCACCCATGCTTCTCTCCCTCTCTTTTCCTTTCCTCTATTGCCATAACATGAATTTTATTTTCAGCAGCACTGGATGGATGAATCCGAGGGTTCAACTGATTCGGTTCTGAAGCATAAACCCCTCTGGGCTGCTTACTACTCGAAAAGTGGCAAGGATAGAAAAAAGAAGAAACAAAAGAAAAAAGGGGATCTGCACCCAACTTATGGAACTAGAGTTATTCCTGTGTGAGTAGACCTACCTATTGCATTTGCGATCATGCCCAAGTTGTCTGATAAGATATTTCAATGCAAGAAACACATATGACGGGGTTTTCTTTATCCTAGTTGATTATTTTCTATTTTGTAATTGATGCTCTGTTTATTGGGTTAAATTGGTGTTTGCGGGTTCTATGTTAAATTTGAATAGTTTGAGTGTTCTCTTCTGGCACTTAATGAAGTCTTTAAGAATTAAAATATCAAGATAAGAGCCTCAGTTATTTGTTCTACATATGAATTTGGAAGCCATGGATAATTAGTTATAGCATCAAGAAAATTGTGGCCTTGTGGTTATCATGATGGTTTTAATTGCATTCTGTTCATGATTTCATCAAACTGTTAAACTATTTTATAATACTGGAGATTAACTAGTGAATTGCTTTTATGATTTTTTGCTACTAAAAATTGGAGAAACCTCCAGTTTATGGGTAGTACATTTTGGTGGCTTCATATTTTATACAATTTTATGCGTATCACTAAATTAGAACAGCTATTGCTCACGCAGCAATGCCTCTTTTTTCTGATTTCTTGTTTTCATATTATTAACATAATAGCCTTCTATAAATTTATAATAAAGAACTGTCCAATAATTTTTGTGTACATATTTGAATTAACTCTTTGCATTTGCGTTACAATATCGTGGATACTTTTGTTTGTATACTGGATATAAGAGCTATTCATAAGACACAAATCAGTTACTTTTCTGCAGTTTTGTGCTATCATTGGCTGATGTGGATCCACAACTTATGATGGAGGATGACAGCCTTGTTTGGGCCAGCAATGATGTTGTTATAGTACTAGAGCACCAAAGTGAAAAGATACCTCTGAGGTGAGCAGAACTGTTAGATCTTGCCTTTAGAAAAGTCTTGCAATTTACGTTGAATCATTTTAAGCTGTTTTATATATATATGACTCTGCTAGACTCAGGAGCTTTCCAATGCCTCTTTTCATTTTCCTTTTTTTTCTTGCGTCTTGCCATGTCCTTTTGCCCAGTTACGTGTCTGAAACAGAACGAAGGCATGCTATTCCATCACAAGCACAGCGCCACATTTTAGCTGGGCTTGCTTCTGCTGTGGGTGGGTTGAGTGCACCATATGAAAAGGCTTCTCATATACATGAAAGACCTGTTGTGAATTGGCTCTGGGCTGCTGGTTGTCACCCATTTGGACCATTCTCAAATACATCTCAAATCAGTCAAATGCTTCAAGATGTTGCACTGGTAAGACTACCATCATGTTAAAATTCTGTGAATATCACATATGAGACATAAGCCTACTGAGGCATTAAGATTGCACTTTGCAACTTGATGTCTATTTGGTTGAAGCAACATTGTAGTTTCTTGTTTTCTTGTTAACTCCAGTAGGTATATCTAAATGTTCTCAAGTAGAATGTAATGGACAATGGCATCTGAAATACATTACTTCTTGTTGGCAGAGAAACATGATTTATGCACGGGTAGATTCTGCTCTCAGAATCATTCGTGAAACATCTGAGGTGATGTTACCTTCATCTGGCCAATCCTTGATTGTGTAATTTGGTAGTAGTTTTTTTTTTTTCTTGGTCTAGTAGTTGATACTTATTGAATCCTTCTGACATTCTTCAGGTTGTCCAATCTTTTGCTGCTCAATATTTAAAGACCCCACTTGGTGAACCTGTGAAAGGAAAGAAGAACAAGACCACTACTGAGCTATGGTTGGAGAAGTTTTACAAGAAAACAACAAACATGCCTGAACCTTTCCCACATGAATTAGTTGAGCGATTGGAGAAGTACTTAGATGTAAGTCACAACTGATCTAAGTAACTGATCGAGCTTTTTGACTTGTGTGGTTTTAATTTGTTGCCCTTTTTGTGATTAAAACAGAACCTTGAGGAACAACTTGTCGATCTTTCTTCTTTGTTATATGACCACCGATTGCGAGATGCACATTTGAATAGTTCAGACATTTTGCAAAGCACCATGTTTACGCAGCAGTAAGTTCGCCTGCAGTATGGCTTCATGAATTATTTAGACATATTTTCTTTCTCTTTCGGTGTTTCAGGTAGTGAGTATCATGTTGAGTAGGTATTTATCATTCTGTTCTGCATCTGTTGTTATGCAGGTACGTTCAAAATGTTTTGACCAGTGAGAAGGATAAAATGAGATGCTGTCAAATTGAGTTCAAATATCCGGTGCATTCTTCCCAAACTTTTGTCTACGGGGGAATTCTTCTTGCTGGGTTTTTCGTATACTTTCTTGTCATTTTCTTTTCATCTCCGCCTGGTCGCTGAAAACACGTCAAAAAGCATACCTGGAATTTTCGTAACTTTTGATGGCAAACTTGCTTGGTAGATACATTTCTTTTCTTTTTTTTTTTTTGAAAGTTAAGAGTTTATTCATAAATAGAGGAAGCCCATATACAAACAGATGAGGGTCAAAACTGGAAAGAATACTTGTCTTGACCCTCTGATGACAAACTGATAGAAAGAAATACCAGACAAAAAAACCTCGCCCTCTAAACCATTCATCCTAGCATTTACCAGACAAAGAAACCTTGCTTGGTAGATATATTTCAGTGAGAGAAACCGAAAAAAAGGAAAAAGGGAAAGAAGAAAGTTTTGTAAACTAGCATATCTATGCCTGCATTTACCATCACATGGTCTAACAGATAGCTGATTCTCGCTTAAACTTCTGTTCCTTTGGTTGCGCCAAATCGTAATCGAACCACAAGAAAAACTATGGTGTGATCATCCGCCGTGATAGTGACTTTGAAGGTAAGAGCATGTCAGTTATAATCTTCGGGACTCGATATCTGCCTAGTAAATTCACAATTTTAGGTGTCTTGATTAGGTATTTATGGTAGTAAAAGCCAATTGCCGTACGAGCTCAGGAAAATATGAATAGCAGTTGCTTCTGCAGAGAAACCTGACTAAACATTTTTATCATTTCTAGATGCTTATAAGGATTTGTTTAAATCCTAAAAGGAAATTTTCAATATTTGTTTGAAACTTGAACAACCACCACGCCCATTTCATCAAATTAAAAGGAAACAAAAAAAAAACTCATAGAAGTTGTTCATTTGAAGTAAATTCTCATAAGTCGAAGTCGAATCCGAATTCCTCGAAGTGTAGTTCATATCGGATACAGGTTGCCTCGCGTTCAGAGGGGTAGACAACGTCGTTTTATGCATCCACAACAAGAGATCCTGGAGAATTTGTGCTTTGGGTTCCTTGGGGAGATGGATCAGGATCTAACTCCTGTCTCCCGAACAGCTTTATTTTCAGGATTTTAGAAAATTCACTCTTTCAATTTTTATTTCCTAAAAGATTAAGATGGGAGCATTTATGCTTCTTACTTCCTTAAAATTCACAGTCAAACTTGCTAGTTTCACTTTTCTTTTTCATCCAAAGCTTCAGGTTTTCATTCGAAATAATCTTTCACTGTTCTCACCAGACCGATGCAACAAAATAGACAAAAAGGGTGGAAGAGCTAAAAGTATCAGACAAGCTTTCTAGGCTGCAATGTCCATCAAATTAAGCAGTTTAGATTGAACTGCTCAGAGCCCAGTGCATATTTCATCATCTACATTAGCATCAAGCAGAATAAAGGAAAATTCTCAAAAACGAAAATCCAATTGCTTAAAAAAATAAGGGAAATTTATTGTAAAAAAAGGGGTCCTCAGCGATTTTGCTTGTATTTGTCATCAAGCGAAACAAATGATCAGGTCTCAAAGATATCATGCCATCATCGGAGCCCATGATTCAAAGCAGACGTGTAAAAAGACTTGTCAGAAAATTTTCAGAAAGGAAAATTCTTTTGATGTTGTTTTACAGAAGAGTCGTGGAGGAAGAGAAGGGATTTGGCAGGATAACTATTCACTGCGCCTGGTAAGACAGATCAAAGGCGAAGTGACTCAACATTCCTGCAAACAATCTATGCCTCTTTTGCTTAGGAAAAAAATTTGATGGGTAAAATTCCCTGGAAACTCTGATTATCAGATTAAAGAGACCCCATCAAGAGGCAGAAAATCTTTCAAGAGAATGAGAAAGAACAACATACAAGAGAAAGACTCTGCTTATTGTGACAGTAGCAGGAAATAGAGTCGGAAACAATGCTATATACTGGGAGACCGGATTAGGGTTTTTGAGGCTGAAGTTTGAGTTACCGAAAATCTCCTTCAACTTCCTGCAATATGACCCTATGCACCCTTAAACCCAAAGCACTGTGGAAGGCTAAGAGCCCAAATGGATCTGCACCATTGAAGAAAACAACTGGCCCAAACATTTTGGCCACCTTGAAGTGTAGTCTCAATAGAAAATGACTTGAGTGAAGGATAATTTATTGGCAGAATAATTAAGTTTTAATGCATTGAAGAATCAGATGCCTTGTTCCATGCCTCGTGTTTGCACTTGGAATCTGTGATTGACATATCCCACCTTCTAATTTTCCCAATTAAGTGAGACAATGGAGATCTAAATTGCTTGTAGGAGATTAGCCTTTTTGTTCTGTGATTGGTTCATAGAGGTTATTAACCTTCCAACCCAAAATCATCAAATCCTTTCACTAGCAGGCCTCATTTGCCCAAATGGTACCACGAAAGCTAGAATAGGAGATTCCAGTAATGGAGCAAGAGCCTCTTTGCTCACCTATAGCTTGAATTGATTACTCCTCTTTCACTTTTTTTTAATGTCTTAATATTTTATTTTTTGTTATTAAAAAATATTGAATATTTGTATTATTACTTTTTAAAAAATTTAACCTAAAATATCTTCAGCCTTTTCAAGTCTTGATCTAAATTACACATAAGTTTATTAATTTTTAAAATAAATATTTTATTCTAAAAAAATTATTTTTTTCTTGACACATAGGTTTAATTTTATTTTTGTCAATTTGATGATGTAATAATATTAGAAAGATAATTTTATCTTTAATTAATTTTTAAAATTATTAGTATATAATTTTATTAATTAAAAAAAACTTCTTATTTTCTTTTAAAAAATATATAATACTTTTTTAAATTAATTAAAAAATATTTTAATATTTTCATAATCTCTGTTAATGGTGTTTGCCTTTTGAGATGGAGTGTTTATTGCGAAAACTAATTAACTAATAAATTTGTTTAAAATTTCAATTAAAACTTACAAAGATGAGATATTTTATTTAAAAAATTATCATAAAATCCATAAATTCAATTTTTTTATTTTAATATTTATAAAATTAAAAAAAAAAACATTTAGAGAGAAAGGGAAGAAGGAATGGATCAATCATGGATGGCATGGCATTTTTTGTGTTTTTTGTTAGCCACGAGCCACTTCCTTGGATATCATTGGGTGGAATCCGATACCCCAATCACCAAGCAGATTCCAAAGAAGGGTCCCCCTCTCCCAATCAACTCGTTTTCTGCACTAAATTGCATCAACTTTGACAAAGAGAGTTCCCAACAACTCCCGTCTTTCTTTGGACTCTCCTAAATATTTGTAACCAAAAGATGTTTTCTTTAAAAAAATATGAATTTTAATCTTTTTTAAGATAATGTATTAATCACTAAATTAAAAATAAGAAAACCCAAGGTACTTCATTGGTTGATAAAGATAATCAAATATAGATAAATATAAAAATTTTTTGTGATTTAGATAATTCATGTCACCTGTAATTTCTCAAGATAAGAAAAAAAATTCGATAGACGAATAGAAAACTTCCTTGCTAGGCAAGGTTTCAACCATATTGGACCAGTACTTGAAGAATTGTTTAATCTCGTTGACTTTCCCGCTGCTACTGATGAATATGTTTGAAGGGAAGTTTTCTTTGTTAATCAAACAAACAAGTTAGCTAGTATTAAATTATTTTCCTCCAGTGCCTTCATTTTCACCATGCTTGCTTTCTTGATTGCCAAGCAGGAGAAGTAGGCAGGATTCTTGAAAGCTTCGTGGACTTTCTCGACTCTTTTTTTTCTTTTGCAATTACAGCCTCAAGCCTCTTAAAATGTAGAGACAATTTCCCACGTGAGGTCTGACCTTTTAGACAAATCGTTACCAACCAGTCAGCTGAGATCAATGAACCTCAATCTCCGCATGACGTCACTCCATACGTATGATCGAATGCCAACATCCCACGTGGCCCCACCCCAGAGCCTCCAATTTTACGGGGTCCCACTCTCACCTCGCTGGCTCCGCCGCTCTGTCCCTCTATATATTTGAACCGAGCGTTCTCTAAAGGCCGAAACGTTTCTCCAAGAACCAAGCCTAGCTGTTTCTCTTTGTTTTGTTTTGTGTTTTTTGGGTGGATTTCGTCTTTTGCTTGCTGTTGGCTGGAAATAGAAAAAAGGTAACCATGTGTCCGTCGGAGAGAAACTTAAGTCGGCCGGAGAAGACCAGCTCGGTGTCGTGTTTCAGGTCGGCATTCGAGGTTCTTGACGCAGATCGTGATGGGAAGATCAGTAGAGAAGATTTGAGGAGGTTTTACGCGGGGTTTTCGAACGGTACCGGTTTCGACGATGACGAAATTATCGGGACGATGATTTCTTTGGCGGATTTGAACAAGGATGGTTTCGTCGAGTACGAGGAGTTCGAGCGTGTTCTCGGATGGTCCGGAAAGAGGTCGTCGTCGGCGTCGGCAGCGGGAGGCTTCGGGGTGATGGAAGATGTTTTTAAGGTCATGGACAAGGATGGAGATGGGAGATTGAGCCATGAAGATTTGAAAAGTTACATGAACTGGGCTGGGTTTTCTGCTAGCGACGAAGATATCAAGGCTATGATCAGATTGGGTGGTGGCCATGAAAATGAAGGCGTTTCTTTCGATGGTTTGCTTAAGATTTTGGCCGTTGATATCGCACGGTCAAATGTTTAAACATTTTTCTTCTGTGTTCCGGTTGTAAAGATGGATCAAATAACAATAACTGTTGAACGCGAAATTTTCTTGCTCATCTTCTCTCTTCTGCAACAAAATTATTTTCTTAATGTAAAATATAAGACAGGGTAAAACCAAATGATTCGTTTCCTGTCTTTTCTCTTCTTTTTTCTTGTTTTTTCCTGCTAATTTAGTTTTGCCACAGTATATCAAAAGCAAGATTAACGTTCCATAATCTTAATTAATTAATTAATTATGGGGCAAAAGAAAAAAGGTCAGCATTTTAATGCTGACAGAATAGCTATTAGCAACAAACAAGGAATTGTTAATTGACTCCCAATTTGGTCAATGCGTTAATTAAATATTTTGATTGTCCAATGACTGATTAGCTGTAAAACTACTCAGTACCTAATGAAACGAATCTTGAGGCTTAACTGCTAAGCAAAGAACTCTAACTATTATTATCCTGAGGCTCAGCCGAAAAAGATCTAATAACAAGTTTGGTCCGCGGAATAAATAAAAATAAAATAAAATAATTATTATATGAAAATAAAATAAAATAAATATTATTTTGATATAACAAATAAAATAGAGTACAAATAATTATTATAATTTATTACAATGTTTTGATTAATAATAAAAATTTTAAAATAAAAAAATAAAAATATTTTTTATTACATATATAATTATTTATTTTTATTTTATTTTTAAATAGTAATAATTTATAATTTAATTAAAATATAACGATTAATAATTTAAATATTAATATTTAACTATAATTTAATTATAAATATTTTAATCGTAATAATAATATTTTAAATAAAATATTAATAACTTTAATTAATTTCTAATTTTAAAAATATTATTTTTATAATTTATAAATATTTTTTTTATTTTTCCTTACCATGTGACCAAATCTGACCACTAGAGTCTTACATTGACGCTTCTTGTAGCTAGATCTGATTATAGAATGCCAAATCTAATCATGAAATTTGACCGAAAAGCACCAAATGTGATGCTTTTTGCAACCAGATCTGACCGTGTAGTACCAAATTTAACAAATTTTCTAATCGATCTTGTTAAAAAATACTAAATCGATACTTTTCGACCAAATTCGATCCTGAAATCACCTTCGTTGCCGCAACCACCGCCACCACTGTTTGGTTTTAATGATCAATGCAAGTTAGAGAGAATGAAAAAGGCAACTAAACCGTGGAAGAGCGACCAAAAGAAAAAGGGAAAAGAGAAAGAGAAAAAAAATGTTTTATATAAATGAAGTTGTAATTTTATAAATTTAAAAGAGATAATTTAATCATTATAAGTTTTACAGTTATTCCATGAGACATAGAATAGATAATACCACGAAGAAAATCAAGTATAGCTAAAAAAAACTTTTTATTCATTTTAAAAAATAGATATTACTGAAAAACTCCTATTCCTTGTTGCACTACTAAACCAAACAAAGTTACAACAAATTACTGGAAATAGAGGGGAAATAGCATAGCTATTCCCCATACCAAACGTGCAGTTAAAGGCTAGAGCTATCTCACAGATATTCAAATCTGGGTTTCAAGTCCAGAAGGACAAGGGACTATGAACTTTCCATAAACATTACATAATACTGTTCGAGCCACACCATATCTATATGGATGGAGACAAGAAAGCAAAAATCCTTAACATAAATTTTGAAGCGTTTTGATCATCATACGTGTTACAAGTTTCAATCGACTATGTTTACTAGATGCTTGCAAGAACAGCAGGCAAAACTAGCAAAGGAAAGTATGTCGGGGTGCGGAAGGAATTTGTATTCACAACTTACAAAAGTAGGATAATGAGTGCCTGGTAAGAAGAGCAGCTTGGTTTTTGTACCGACTTACAACAGATGCTACTCATGGACCCTCAGACTAAACTGATATTTCCACTCATCAATTCCTCTTGAAATGGCCTGTAACGCAAAATGCATAAATCTCCAGGCACCATTTGGAAGTGATCATCTCTGCTAGGTGAACGATACGGAATGTTAGTTCATAACCGAAAGGAGTAGTTTTACATTTTTTAAGAGCAGAAGCTACAAACAAGTGAGAATAGCAAATTGCCTGTTGTCAAAGCCAGCAGATTGCCTGCTGCCATCAAGGAACAAAGGTCTTGTAGCTCTCTGGCATTTGGCAACAACAAATGTATCTAATTGTGGCTCTGGAACTGAAATCATAGACATAAATCAATCATCAATAATCAAAGTACACGTAATATAACAGTCAATGAGTGGCCTCTATACGTGTCAAAACTGTGAAAACTATAGCATAGAGTAGATCAACCCTAAGTTAGCTACTTGCTTAAATATACATTTTAACATAAATGAAAATAAGGAGATAGTTGACAGGAAAGCACAAGTGCCAAATACTTGGATTGAAAACAATTTCTGAAAAAAAAAAGAAAAAACAAAAACTTAAACAATATCTGTCAAATAATCAAAATACAGGAGGTAAACATAAAAAACAAGTTGCAATCTAATGCAGTTGAACAGAAACACTGACATGAAGGCAAAGCATAGGATATACAAATCAGTAGGCAAAATGAGTGACTATGGTATACAAGCTGGTTTGTATTCACAGTTTCTTCTGTTAGACAAATCATCCCATCCCCCCTCCCCCTCCCCCTCCCAATTTCCCAATGTATATATCTTTGCTAAACCCCTCCAAATTTTCCACCAAATATATCTCTGCTAAAACAAGGTGGAAGCTCCTGTTTTTCCTTTTTTATTTTCTTCATAGCATTTATTTCTAGATTTTTATTGAATAACAAATACCAGTTGACAAGGTGCAGCAAGCCTGTATACTCTTTAAGGCACAATTGTCCTTATATACCAATCACTTTCTGGTTGAACAACTTGAATGTTTTCCTCTTCTTGTCATTCCAACCAAGTCCTATTAACTTGAAAGCAAATATGCACATGCACAAAAATATTGATGCATTAACAGGAGAGTGCAAAAGTTAGAGAAAAAGATAATTAGAATTACCCATATCATCCTCTTCACTGATGATGGATTGCTTTAATAAAGACTGATAATTATCAGGCAATTTTGACAGAACAGTTTCTTCAAGATGTTTCCCAATATCACGAATACACCTGCAATCATGAAATCAAATTTTTAAAAACAACTGTGGGATGCATTTCGGAGCTTCAGTTATCTCAAAGAACTTTTTTGGTGGTTTAAACAAAGTTATCCAAATAAGGCTATGGATATGCCTTCACAACAAAGAAACGACTTCTGAGAAGCCTTTACCTTTCACCAAACTTTTCCTCTTCTGTAGAAAGCCGGTGACGATAAGCATCACTTTTCCATATATAAAACATGAATTTCTCAATCTGCATTAACATTACCCAGGAAACGAATGAGAAAATGTGAGATATTTCAGGATGCAAATCATACAGGGTATGAGCAAATGGTAGTCTTGGCAGAATCAGAATATGATTCTATTGATTTTCCTCTGCATCATTCAATGAATATTACTATCATTTTCAGCTTTCTCAGAACAGCATTCTTTAGAGACAAACAAAAGGAAACAGATGAACAAACAAACACAGAGTTAGAAGGCCACCTTCTGAAGCCGAACCCGGAGATATGATCTCAGCAAAAACTGAGCCCTATCCAGGTCCATCTGATAGAGTGATGCAATGAGAGGATCATGACCACTTTCTGCAAACTCATCTACCGTTTCTTCCTGCAATTTTTTGCACCAATTCAGTCTCAAAAAAGATATATTAGCAAACTAACTAGTAGTGCGAGGATCACAAATCATCAAATAGATTCTTAGCGAAACTCTCCTTTCCAAACAGCAACTTTTACTTGACATGATTTTTATTTGTCGTATGGTTCAAAGTCCTGAGAAGATTTAGGCACCAAATCACCATAAGCTTTTAAAAGCTTAAAGTGCATTTTTAAATTGATTAATTTTCAATTTAACCTCAAAATTAGTTCACACAACTATTCAATAAAGATTAATTTCTCTTTCAACAATTTAAACTTCAACAAATTTTCAAAATTGAATTCCAGATCATGAAACATTTTTGCATTTCAGTTAATAATTTAAAGAAGAAACAATTAAACGCATATCCGAAAGCTTGAGAGCAATTTTTAATTAGCCTAGATTTTCACGGGAAACAAATAGACAGTGAGGGTTTCGAGATTGAAAAATACCATCAACTGGATCTGCTCTTTAGCTCTCTTAACTAAAGCCTCCTCGAAAGGAAGGATCTCAGGAGCCGCTTTCTCGTTGCGCCACGCTCTCTTCAAGAGCTCCACATCGGTCGTTGAAATCAACGTCTCGTAGTCATCCATCTGCGCCGTCGACCACTCTCCTGCGCCCGACGCCATCCGATCTCTCTCCCTCTCTCTCTCTCTGCGTTTCTGAATCAAATTATAAAAACGAAATTTAAGAGAGGGAAAATTTGGCGAAAATTGGCGGCAAAGGGCCAAAAAAGGAAAGATTCGGGTGTTTTCAAGAGGAGACAGATCACGAGTTTGTGCGTTAATCTAACACCATTGATGCTATGATTGAAAAATGGACGGCCTTGATGGCGTCAGATTCACGAACAAACTGAAGATGCGTCCCATCTACTAAAAATCGAAGGAGAAAAGAAAGAAGATTTTCAAATTAAAGCGCGTCGGCCATCGGGGCTCTGATGCTGCTAATTTGGCAGGGTTTGCCCGTTTATAGGGAGGGGGCTCACTCGGAGCAAGGGAGTCGTAGGAGTCGTTTCTGATTGGACCACGTGTAATATTTAATGCAATGCACGTGAAAACTGACATGTTGGATAAACCAAAAATATTTTTTTAAAAAAACGTGGGGGGTGGGTTGGGAATAAAGTTTTTTCTATTCAATTTTTTAAAAAATAAATCTAAATTTTAATCCTACAACAAGTTAGATTTTTTTAAAACAAAAAAATCTAAAAATAGTTGTTGTTTTAGAAAAAAAAATTAAAATAATTCGAATACTACATTAAAATTTTTTTAATGCAGATATTACATTAGATATTATTTTTTAAAGAATAAAAGCTACATAAAACCTTATTCCCATAAATAAAATATTGACTAATTTTATAAATTCTGTCAAACAAGTTGCGCGGTCGCGATTGTTGGGCCTTTCAGCAGAGCAAATGGACAATGGAATTGACCCATGACTTTCGACTTTTGAGACATAACTTATGGGCCAAGGACGAACGAGAAGACAGCTGTTGTTGAAAAACGAATATAACTACTTGTACTCCAAGCTTTTGGTTTAATTAATTAATCACCCTTTTAGTTTTGTCTAGTAATTCATTAAAAACGTCTGCTAATCAATGATTATATCTTATAAGAGTATTTTTTTATTTTTATTATCTTATAAGAGTATTTATTGAAATATTATTCGTAAAAAAAGAGAGATTTAATTGAACTTTTAAAATCGTAATAATTTACAATGTTTTAAACTTTGATTTTAATTTTGTTTTTTAAATGTTTTAAAGTTTATCACTGCTTATGAACTTTATTCTAGGATATCCTTCCCACAAAAGAAAAATAAATAAATGAATAAATATATATATCTTTTATTTTTTAAACTACATACGCTTATAATTTTTTTTTTGGTTGAAAGACATATAGTATTGTATTTATTTAGGTGTAAAAGGATTAAAGGTCGTGTAGCCATAATTGAATGGACAAGACATGATAGACGCTACAAATAAGTATAAATATCTCTAATTTGAGAAACTCTTGTTTTTATCAATTCATCTGTTATAAAATTTATTTCTTTAAAAATACAATTAAATGAGAGAGATCAAGAATTTTGCATTTTGTAGTGCGCTTGATATGATTAGAGATGTGTTATAACTTTCAAAATGACAGTAGAGTGATTATTATTTAATTCAAAAAATACTAACACGGTTAACATATAACCACGTATATACATATGCACACAAATTTCAAATGGAAATCTATATCAAAATGAACTAATAGATTAGACACAATCCATAAACGGCGCTAACTTGGGCTGCTTTGTATAATTACCTATTAGACTCCGGAACCTATTTGAATGATGCTGCCCCTGAATCAGTGCTAATCCACTTCATCTTATGCAGAGATCTACCCCCAAATAGGAGCTATGTTTATTATTCTTTTATATTCGTAGGTATATATAGCTATGTTCAAAAAAATGGGAATGGAAAGGATAGGGAAGTGGCTGATTTAGGAGAGAAAGCTTTAAGGAAAGAACCAACCTGCAAGAAATTACTCGCATTTTCCAAAGAGTTTCATAGTTTTTTTCTTTTTTATGCATTTGTTAAGAGACAAGTGCTTGAAGTGACTTAACTTGGATTTAATTTCATCTAAAAATTGTGAGGAAAATTAAGTTTAATTTCTGGTTTGATCACCTGAATCCTTTCACTTTCTTAATTAAAATTAAAATCAGTAGTATAATAAAAGCATTAGCAAAGCAGAATACGGCTAGCTTGGTCTTTCATTCCTATGCAAACTAGATATATAGCAATACACACTAACCTTGATACATTACCTGCAAGCCAGATTTTCATTACACATCTTTTTTAAAACTTGTTTCCTACGGGATACTTTAACATGCGCAGTTTGCATATACTATATGTAGTATATGCTTTTGTCTTATTCTAACATGTTAAAATTCCACTTTTATTCTCAGGCACACCATTTTTCAAGAGCTCCATCACTTTCTGAGCCTTCAAATAAGCTGCATGGCAGCTCAGTTCCATGGCTTGCGCTTGTTCTCATCCTTATGGGCGGAAGGAGCGTAAGGATTCGAGCGGCTTCTATAGAAATGATGGCTTTGAGTATTTGCGAAATCATCTTCCTGCAGGGAACGGACAAGGCCTACAGCATTAGTTTCTGCGGTTCCAGCAGCATCTGCACCCTTGTTTGCAGCTCCAACAGCGGCCTTTCGACCCATAGTATTTGCCTGATCATGACCAAGGACCTTACGCTTGTTGTTCTCGAGGCTCAACCATTTTCCATCTGCTTCCAGAGTTGCCACAAGCAGCATGAGGGCAAAGAAGATGATTACTGAGTTCTTCATGATCGATCGGGAATCAGCTAAGCCTGAAATGAAACAAGTAATTTCATGTAAAGAAAAATCAATTTCTAATTATATCAAAAAGAGAAAATAAGACGAGGGTTATGGCAAGTACCACGTTCAACTTTGAGGAAATATTTTGTGATGAAAGGAGAAATCGAGAGCCTAGGGTTTTTATAGCCCTAGCTGCTCGCTGTTTAGGGTTTAATGTGATAGATTTTTTAGCAATATCAAGAAACCAGAGGGTGAGGTGTGAGTATATATCACATTGCTGCAAAACCATTGGTGGCTTTGGCCAAGAAGCGAAGAAATTTTATGTGATTAATATTAGTAAATTGTGCTAAGGAATTCAAACAATTATTCAACCATGGAATTTGGTTAATCCACTTAAGTGACAATCCCCGTAATTCACTAGTCAATTTATTCACTAATTACCACTTTGTTCTAGGGTTAATCCACTTAATTGAGCTGAGCTATTCTTATTATTATTTAATTTGTCTTTGTAGGCATAGCTAGGTATAATTTAGTCCTTTGCAACTTTTCTTGGAATGTTTGCTGTTATGTTCTTAAGTGATGAAGGGTGCAATGATAATGCCCAAATTTCATTGAAATATTAAAGAGGCTTTGGGATGAATGTTATTGGTGGGGACATCTAGAAGGATGTGGAATATTGTTTGTGGTGCCACTTGTTGGTCTATTTGGTTGAGCCAAAATGATATAATTTTTAATGGCAGGACATGGGATGGAGGATAGATCTAACTTTTAAAGCTTGTGAAGGAAATGAAATGGTAGATGGTATTGGGTGGTGGGTGGAACCTTGGAAATGTGGTAATAGGAGACTAGCTATTGATTCTAGAGGTGGAGTTGAGTGGACAAATCCTAATATCAATGAACTCAAATTCAATGTTGATGCTTCTGCTTTTACTTCTGCTAAAGGTAAATCGAGATTAGCAGGATGTGATGGGGTGTTTCGACATAACGAAGGCTCGGTTGTTGGACAGTTTTTTGGTCCACTTGGCATCCAAGAACCCAATGTTGCGAAGTTAAAAGCCATTAACCATGCAGTACAGATGTTTACAACTTCCTCATATGAGGGTGGAAAAAGGTTGGTGATTGAATTCGATTCGAAAGTAGCACTATCTTGGGTGAGGGAACCACGAGAGGGACCTTGAGTCCATTGACAGATTTTTAATGATATCGATGCTAATCTACGCGTGATTGAGTGTTAAGAGTTTAGACATTCCTTACAAGAAATCAACCCCTTTACAGATGCTTTAGCAAAGTTTGGAGTGGAAAGGGAAGATCTTCATAAGGTAGTAATACACATTAGCATTGGCTTACATGATTGGATGGAAATTTCATGTACTTTTGATTATTTAGACTATATTCAAAATTTTTGCATCCCTATAGCTGGTTTAAGATTCCAAATAGCATAACAATAGAATTAATTTTTAAAATTGTTTTCATATGAATACAGAATCTAATTCATGACAACTATACTACTTATAAAATAGAAAAAAAAATTTCCTTAACGACAGCCAATACCAATAGAGGGACAAATGAAAGAAAAACGATTTTTTCTTTTATGTAGAGCAAGTAATTAATTTTAGGATCGATCACTCAAAATGCTCTGACTTTCATAATTAAGTTGATATGGCAATCTATACACTTTTAAATTTCCACACTATTTACAAAAAAAATTAACAATATATTGCAAATGCATTAGAAAATTAAACTCTTGTTAGGGTTTTGTCTATTATTTTTATTATGTCAAAGAAAAAGGTTTGTCCTTTAGAAAACTTCATTTTTGTGAGCAAAATTTTTTTTAACACAGAAGAGAATTATCCTTCTCACAATATCAAAACAAAACAATTATTTTAAACAATTTCATCAATAACTCAAAGTCTCAAACAACACAACAATTTCATTGAAAACAAAGGTTATAGCGATTAAAATTAACCGATACTGTAATGATGAAGTATAAACAAGCAAAGACAATATACGAAAGGCTAGCTTGATCTTTTATTCTATACAAACAAGATAATAATACACACAGACCTTGATTTGCATTACGAACACCATAGTTCATAACCTAACTCACTTCTTTTACAACTTATTTCCTTAGGAGGAAACTTAACATGTGCCGTATGCATGTACGATATATAGTATATGCTTTTGTCTTATTCTAACATGTTAATTTCCTCTTTTATTCGGAGGCACACCATATTTAGAAAAGCTCCATCACTTTCTGAGCTTTCGAATAAGCTAT
Organism: Theobroma umbraticum; assembly: GCF_002168275.2. NCBI lineage: Eukaryota > Viridiplantae > Streptophyta > Magnoliopsida > Malvales > Malvaceae > Theobroma > Theobroma umbraticum. Next base: position 7,660,237 of record NW_018397264.1, read on the forward strand.
ATAGCTAGCTCAGTTTCATTGCTATTATTTGTTCCTAATTTGGTGGGTAAGGGATGTGCGTCGTGTTATATTTATGGTGGGTACTTAGACTATCGGTCAAATTATGTTCCTGCAGGGCACCGACAAGGCCTACTACTACACCTTTATTTTCTGCTGTTCCAGTAGTAGCTTCACCCTTGTTGCTTGCAGCTGGATCTTTGGCATCTTTAGCTCCAACATCGGCCTTTCGACCCAGAGTACTCACCTGATCACTAAGGAGATTACGCTTATTGTTATCCAGGGTCATCCGTTTTCCATCAGCTCCCAGAGTTGCCAGCAGCAGCACGAAGGCAAACATGATCATAGCTAAGTTCTTCATGATAGGCAATCAATCAAAACCTGAAACAAAACAAATAATTTTAATATATACGTATTCTGCAAGAACTAAAACTAGATTTTGAGATTATTTGACGAAAGATTATTGATAATTTTTTGTTCTCGATCAAATATATAAATAGATTTAAATCGAAACCTACAAACTTAGAACATCAATAAATTAATTTATAATAATAAAAAAATAAAGTAAAACTGGAATTATGAAAAATACCACAACTCTTAAGACATGTTGTGTGATGAAAGGAGAAATGAGAGCTTAGGGTTTTATAGCCCCAGCTGCTCGCTATTTAAGGTTTAGTGTGAAGCACCCAAGGAATCAAAGGGGTGAGGTGGGGGATATCACGTTGTTGCAAAACCATTGGCCTTACCTATGGCCACCAAACCAAGAAATTATATGATTAACATTAATAAAGAAGGCATTGGAAAAATAATCTTGATGGAATTTTTAAACTTAAAACAAGGGTTAAAAACGAGTCTATATATTGTCACATATTCTTTAACAAATAATTAAAAAAAGTAACAAATTAATTAAAACAAGGGTAAACAACATATGCCTTCACTTTCAAAGTTTTTCTTCCAATATGCTTCGTCTAAAAATAAGCACTAATTTCTAAATTATGAAGTTGGATTTGATTTCTTTTACAAATAACAAAGAACTGAAAATATATAAATATATGAAATTATTGTAAATCTTGTATCTATACAAATTGAGTATATATATGCTAACACAATTAGAATACCATTAGGATATGAACACGTTGCATCAATCACAAATTAAAGTATAAATATAAATAAAAAAGAATTTATTAAATAGATGAGACATAATCCATAAATGACGCTTTGTGGTTGAATTTCAGATCCTTTCTATAATTACCTAATAGACTCAAGCACCAAATATGTGATGCTGCCCCCGAATCACAGTTAGTCCATTTATGCAAACCCCCAATGGGATATTAAGCTATTTTTATTATTCTTTTATATTCCGAGGCATAGCTAGGTTGAAACAACATGAGGGATTGAGAGGATGAGAGGTAGGAAAAGAGAGGTAAGCGTGGTTGAATGGGAGACAGCTTTGTGGCAACAAACAAACCTTCGAGAAATTAATAGTATTTTCAAGAGCCCCCACATTTTTCAAAGTTGTTTTTTTTTTTTTTATGGTTTTGTTTGGAGTCAAGTTTTTGAGATAGTGAATTTAATTGGATTTGATTTCATCTACAAATTGTGAGGAAAAAAGTCTACTACTTTACACAAATATTAGTAAATACATAATATACACGTATACTTTTGAATAGTAGGGATGATATTGAGAGGTGGGTGGAACCCTGGAAATGTGGTAATAGGAGACTAGCCATTGATTCTAGAGGTGGAGTTGAGTGGACAAATCCTGGTGTGAATGAAATCAAATTCAATATTGATAGTTCCGTTTTCGCTAGAAGTAAATCGGGGATTGGCGGAATGTGGTGGGATGTTTCAAGATAATGAAGGCTCGGTTGTTTCACTGTTTTTTGATCCACTTAGTATCCAAGGATCCAATTTTATGGAGTTAATGGTTATTAAACATGCATTATAAATGTTTACAACTTCTCCATATGTGGGTAGAAAAAGGTTAGTGATTGAATTGATTCCAAAGTGGCACTATCTTGTATGAAGGAGCCACAAGAGAGACCTTGGGTCCATTGGCAGATTTTTAATGATATCAATGCTAGTCTATGCGTGATTGAGAGTTATAAGCTTAGACATACGTTACAGGAAGCCAACTCCTTTGCGGTTGCTTTAGCAAAGTTTACAGTGGACAGGGAAGAAATGCTCTTTGTATAGTGGAAATACACATTATTATTGGCTTTCATGAGTGGCTGGAAATTTCATGTACTCTTGATTATTTAAGCTGCAGTGTAATTATGTATGTTTGATTGGGTGTAGAGTTGTTATGTTGATAGACCCGGTTTGGGCTGTGTTATGGTGTTTATTGTAAAGCGTTTACGGTGTTCATCATTGCTGGTCTTGGCCATGATATATACTTTTGGATGATCTATTCTCATTAATAAAATTAATTGTTTACCTTTCAAAAAAAAATTAATTGTTGCATGGGAAAAAAAAATTATAGCTACGTTGTTGAGAAGAATTACAGGGATTGAGATCCAGCGAGAGATTGAAGCTAACGTGTGTACTGGACAAAAGAGAGTGAGGTTAGTATTTGAATGAGGAGATAGATGGAAATGTAGAGAAGAGGCAGATAACAGCTTTATGTAACAATTTACACAAGAAAGTTATAAAATTTCGTTTGATTAATATTTTTTATTAATTTTTTTTTAAAAAAATAAATAATAAAATATTTACTAGACGAAATTTAAGTAATTAAGAGCCGCATTATTCAATTGCATGCTTTCAACATTTTCTAATATGCTGCCTTTTAAACAAAGGAATTTCAATATGCTTCAATTAAATATATGTACTGCATGAAATTGCAAATAAGGAAAAACCGATGATATATAAATATAAAAATATTGATATATCATTTATATTTACAAATTGAGCACATATATAATACAATTAGGATACGATAAGTTGTAAATTGAAGTAAAAATATTAATCAAAATGAAGTAATTAATAGACGAGACATAATCCATAAATGACGCCTTTGGATGCACCAAATGTGTGATGCTGCCCTCGAATCAGAGTTAACCCACTTCATTCATACAGAGCCTTCAACGGGATATTGACCTATTTTTATTATTCTTTGATAATCCTAGGCATAGCTAGGTTGAAAAAACATGGGGATATTGAGGTTGGAAAAACAGAGGTCAGCGTGGTCAAACGGGGAGACAAAGCTTTATGGAAACAAACAAACGTTCGAGAAATTAATTTTACGTAGAACAACGATTTTTTAGAACAAGTAATTAATTTTAGTATCGATCACTCGAAATATTCTGATTTCCTTAATTAATTTGATATGGCAATCTACATATATTTTTAAATTTTCATACTATTTACAGTAAAAAAATGGTAATGTTTTGTAAATGAATTAAAAATCAAACTTTATTTAGGATTTTGTATGTTGTTTTTCCATATCTAAGAAAAAGGTTTGTCTTTTAGAAAACTCCATTTTAACGAGCAACAAATTTTTTAGCACAGAAAATAAGCATCTTTCTTGCAACATCAAAATAAAATGATTCTTTTAAACGATTTCATCAAAAAATTAAAATATAACAAACAAACTTAACCAATACTATAATGATAAAGTATAAACAAGCAGAGACCGTAAACGTACGGCTAGCTTGATCTTTTATTCCATGCAAACTAGATAGTTAATACAGTCAAACCTTTATTTACATTAAGAACACGATAGTTCATAACCTAACACATAGTTAATACAGACAAACCTTTATTTACATTACAGACATGATAGTTCATAACCTAACACACTTCTTCTACTAATTATTTCCTTGGGAAGAAACTTAACATGCACAGTATGCATATACTACATATATAGTATATGCTTTTGTCTTATTCTAACATGGTAACTTCCTTCCTTTTTTTTTTTTTTTGGAAAAGTTAACTTCCTCTTTTATTCTTAGGCAAACCATATTTAGAAAAGCTCCATCACTGTCTGAGCTTTTAAATAAGCTGTATTAGCTAGCTCAGTTTAATTTCCTTGCTTGCACTTGTCCTGCCAGTTTGGACTTGGAGAAGAACGACAGCAAGATTCAACTCTATTGGCATAGGAATGGTGGGTACTTAGAGTATCGGGCAAATCTTGTTCCTGCAGGGCATCGACAAGGCCTTCTACACAATTATTTTCTACTGTTCCTGCAGTAGCTGCACCCTTCTTGTTTGCAGCTGGATCTTTTTCGTCTTTAGCTCCAACATCGGGCTTTCGACCTAGAGTACTTGTCTGATCACTAAGAAGCTTCCGTTTGTTGTTCTCCAGGGTCATTCTTTTTCCATCAGCTCCCACAGTTGCCAACAGCAGCACGAGGGCGAACAAGATCATTGCTAAGTTCTTCATGATTGGCAATCAATCGAAACCTGAAACAAAATAAATAATTTTAATATATATATATATTATATTATATATATATTCTATAAGCACTAAAACTAGATTTTGAGACTATTTGATGAAAGATTATCAATAATTTTTTTGCTCGATCAAATGATGATTTATAAAATATAAATAATTAATATGTGACTTTATCTAATACGAATAGACTAAATCAAAACTTACAAACTTAGATCTTTGATAAATTATTGTGTAATAATAAAAATAAAAAAGAAAAAGTAAAAACTAAGATTACAAGAAATACCACAACTCTAAAGAAATATTGTATGATGAAAGGAGAAATGAGGGCTTCGGGTTTTATAGCCCCTGCTCCTCGCTGTTTAAGGTTTAGTGTGATAGACTTTTGAGCACCCGGGAATCAGAGGGGTGAGCTGGGGATATCACGTTGTTGCAAAACCATTGGCCTTGCCTATGGCCACTAAACCAAGAAATATGATTAATATTAATAATCAAGGCATAGGAAAAATAATCTTGATGAATTTTAAAACTAAAAACAAGGGTAAAAAAATAGTTTATATATTGTCACATATTTTTAAAAATTAATTAAGAAAAGCAACAAATTAATCAAAAGTAGGATAAAAAACTAGCTCATACATTGGCACATATTTTTTAGGAAATAATTAAGAAAAGTTACAAATTAAATAAAACAAGGGTAAACAATGCATGCCTTCATTTTCAAAGTTTTCCTGCCAACATGCTTCGTCTTAAAATAAGTACTAATTTTAAATTATGAAATTGGATTTGAATTTTTTTTTACAGACAACGAAGAACTGAAAATATAAAAATATAAAAAATTATTGTAAATCATGTATATATACAAATTGAGTATATATATGCTAACAAAATTAGGGTACAATTAATATATAAATACGGTGCACAAATCACAAATTAAAGTATAAATATAAATAAAAAAGAACTAATCAAATAGATAAGACATAATCCATAAATGACGCTTTGTGGTGGAATTTCGGATGCTTTCTATAATTACCTAATAGACTCCAGCACCAAATATGTGATGCTGCCCCCGAATCACAGTTAGTCCACTTCATTTATGCAGGCCCCCAACGGGATATTAAGCTATTTTTCTTTTTCTTTTATATTCCTAGGCATAGTTAGGCAGGGACGAAGGGTGGTATTGTTTGCAAATTTTTAATTATTTTTTATATATATATTTAATAATTTTGGAGAGTAGTATATTTATGGAGGCTCTGGCTTTCTCAAAAATTTTGAAATATTTTATTTATTATATATTTTTAATGCTTCTCAAAGTAATTTTTTATTTAATAATTAATATAAATGATAAATAATAAAATAACTTTACAAGCCCTAATCAATTATCCTAATTTAAGTTTATTCACACCTCTTTCTTCCTCCCTTTCTTTTTCTCTTTCTCTTTTTGTTCTTTTATTATACTTTACTTTTTCTTATATAATTAACTATGAAACACATTTCATTTTTTTAAAGAGAGATTTATAATCTTATGAACTTAGTTAAGGTAAAGTTTTCTTTTATCTTTTTTTTTCTATTTATATTATTTAATTATTGTGTGAAATTTTATATATTGTATTTAACTTTTTATATTTTATGCATTATATTTTATAAATCTAGAAACCATTGTCAAGCATAACTTTTTTGTAAGTTTTTCTTTATTATTCCTTTTGATTTATATGTTATATAAAACTATTTTTTATTTTGACTCTTTTAATTGTTATTTAAATGCAATGTATTAATTTTATAAATTTTTTACCTTTATTCCTCTTCGTCTTTGGCCCCTCCAACAAAAATTGGTTAGTTTCTCCCCTGTAGCCAAGTTGAAAAAAATATGGAGAATTGAGGGGATGAGAGGTTGGAAAAAGAGAGGTAAGCGTTGTTGAATGGGGAGACAAAGCTATATGGCAACAAACAAACCTTCGAGAAATTAATAGTATTTTCAAAGAGCCACCTCGTTTTCAAAGTTTTTGTTAGATTATTTTGTCTGTAGTGAAGTGTTTGAGTTAGTGAATTAATTTGGATTAGATTTCATCTGCAAAATGTGAGGAAAAATGTCTACTACTTTAGACAAAAATCCATAAATACATAGTATACATATATATATTTCAAAATTTTATTTAACATTAAAATTAATTTTTAAAATTTTGTCACATTAATACTTAATCTAATTCATGATACCAATCTTCTTATAAATTAGAAAAAAAGAAAAGAAAAGAGGTAAAATCAAAAAGTTTCTCCCTTAACGATAACCAATAGGTCCAAACGATTTTTACTTTTACGAAAAACAAGAAATTCAATTTCAAGTTTGATATTCTGAATTTTTTAATTAAGTTAATCTTGTAATCTATATATTTTTAAATTTCCATACTATTTATAAAGAAATTGACAATCTATTGCCAATGCGTTGGAAAATTATATTTTAGTTAGGGTTTTGTCAGCTGGATTTTCATGTAAAGAAAAAGATTTTTTCTCTAGAGAGCTACGTTCTAGGGAGCAAAATTTTTTTTAATAAAATAGAGAAGCATCCTTCTCACAACATCAAAACAAAACGATTCTTTTGAATGAATTTATTAATAAATTAAAATCTCAAACAATTGCAACATGAGAAAAAAAATTCACATTTTAACTGAGAAACAAAAATAAGACAATAATACACAAAAACCTTGATTTACATTACATACACGACAGTTCATAACCTAACACACTTCTTTTACAATTTTTTCCCTTGAGAGGAAACTTAGCATGGGCTGTATGCATATACTATATATAGTATAAGCTTTTGTTTTATTCTAACGTGTTTTTTTTCTTCTTCTATTCTTAGACACACCATATTAGAAAAGCTCCATCACTTTCTGAGCTATCAAATAAGCAGTATAGCTAGCTCTGTTTCATTGCTTGCGGTTGTCCCTAATTTTTGGACTCGGAGGAAGTGTAAGGGTTTCTTCGGTTTGATATACCGATGGCGGACTAGACTACTGGACAAATCATCTTCCTGCAGGGCATTGACAACTACTGCACCATTATTTTCTGCTGTTCCAGCAATAGCTGCACTCTTGTTGTTTGCAGCTGGTCTTTGGCATCTTTAGCTCCAACATCAGGCTTTCGACCCTAAGTACTTGCCTGGTCACTAAGGAGATTACGCTTGTTGTTCTCCAGTCATCCGTTTCCCATCAGCTCCCAGAGTTCCCACAGTCAGCACGAGGGCCAAAAAGATGATTACTAAGTTCTTCGTGATCGATCGGAATCAGCTAAGCCTGAAATGAAATAAGTAATTTCATGTAGGAAAAAATCAGTTTCTAATATCAAAAAGATAAAGTAAAACCAGGGTTGTGGGAAGTACCGCGTCCAACTGTGAGGAAATATCTTGTGATGAAGGGAGAAATTCGAGAGCCTAGAGTTTTTATAGCCCTAGCTGCTCGTTGTTTAGGGTTTAATGTGATAGATTTTTGAGCACCAAGAAATCAGAGGGTGAGGTGTGAGTATATATCACGTTGTTGCAAAACCATTGGTAGCCTTGGCCAAGAAACGAAGAAACTATATATGATTAATATTAGTAAATTGTATACAATTTCAAACAATTATTCAACGATGGAATTTGGTTGATCCACTTAAGGGACAATTCCCGCAATTCACTAGTCAATTTATTCACTAATTGAGCTATTATTATTATTATTATTATTTTGTAGGTATACCTAGGTTGAGCAGAATTACGGGGATTAAGATCCATCGAGAGACTAGAAATTAACGTGCATATGAGAAAGAGAGTGAGGTAAGTGCTTGAATGAGGAGATAGATGAAAGTACAACGAAGAGGGAGACAAAACTGTACTAACGAGAATTAATTTTTTTATTTTGTTATTTTTTTATAAAAAATACATAACAAAAATATTTATCAGGTAAAACCTTCTTTTTTTAAAAAAGGTCTCACATATTTCATTAAAAACCGCAGCCATTGAGCTATTTAATGTCTTTTGCGAGAGTGGTCAAAGATTTCTGATGGTTTTAATAAATTCGGTTAATTGATAAATCTCTGTACAATTGTTGTGAGTGCTGCATACAAAAACTAAGTAGCACCTCTAAATCCTAGTGTTAAGGGTAATATTAGATGTTATCTATTATTATAATCTAATTTCTATTCCGATCATCTTAGTTTTATCTAGATACTTAATTTTATCAATTAGTTTTACATTCTTGTATATATATATATATATATTATTGTTCATCAATAAAACTTAACACTTCCAAATCTCTACGCCTATCTAAATTTCAAATGCATGCCTTCATTAATTTTCAAAGTTTTCCAATATGCTTTATCTAAAAATAAGTACTGTTTGAGATTGTGAAGTTGGATTTGATTTCTTTTACAAAGGCTGAAGAAGCAAAGATATATATTTTTTAGAATTAACTTAAAATATCATTGATTTTTTTTTAACATTCATCACTCTAATGATGAACAGTAATAGTTGGCTACGACCACCATCTAAACGACACCTGACACAGATTGATCAGCTTGCCAGCAAAAACCAAAATATATAAGTATATGTATAAATATATTGTAAATCATGTGAATATATATAGATATATATATATATATATATATTTATCCAATCAAAAAGAAAAATCATATATATATAAAGACCATTAATATATGAATATGAATACAAATCTACAAACACAATTGCAAAGTAAAGCATAAATATAAATCAAAATGACCTAAATAATAGACGAGACATAATCCATAAATGACGCTTTGGGGTTGAATTTTGGATGCTTTCTATAATTACCTAATAGACTCATGCACCAAATATGTGATGCTGCCCCCGAATCCGAGCTAATCCACTTCATTTTAGGCAGAGATCGACCCCAAATGGGAGCTATGTTTATTATTCTTTTTATATTCCTAGGCATAGCTAGGTTGTAAAAACATAGGGGATTGAGAGGATGAAAGGTTGGAAAAGAGTGGTAAGCGTGGTTGAATGGGGAGACAAAGCTTTATGGCAATACTTTCAAAGTTCTTTTTGATGATTAATTTGTTTGGACTCAAACGTTTGATCAGATAGTAACTTAATTTGGATTTGATTTCATCTACAAATTGTAAGAAAAAAAGTCTACTACTTTACACAAAAATCAGTAAATACATAATATACTTATAAGTTTGAAAAGCACAAAGGATATATGTATTTCAAAATCACCTTTAAATAATAAAACTTATATATATTACATATTTATGAATATTGCAAATTATTTATATTAAATTTTAAAAATTTTACATCCCTATAGATAGTTTAAGATTCCAAATTACACAACATTGAAATTAATTTTTAAAATTTTTCATATTAATATATAATCTAATTCTTGATAACTATACTTCTTATAAATTAAAAAATGAAAATTCCTTAATGATAACCCTATGATTTCCCTGCTTAAAGAGTAAAGTTTGAACTCTCTTTTTCCCAAGTTCAATTTAAAAATCAAACTCTAGTTAGGGTTTTGTCTGCTGTTTTTTCATATCAAAGAAAAATGTTTGTCCTCTAGAAAACTTCATTTTAGTGAGCAAAAATTTTTTCAACACAAAAGAGAGGCATCTTTCTCACATCAAAACAAAAGAATTTCATCAACAAATTAAAATCTTGAATAGCACAACAACTTCATCAAAAACAAAATACATAGCAAGCAAAATTAACTAATACTATAATGATAAAGTATAGACAAACAAAGACCATATATATACACATACGGCTAGCTTGATCTTTATTCCATGCAAACAAGGTAGCAATACACACAGACTTAGATTTGCATTATAGACACAATAGTTCATAACCTAACACACTTTTTTTGCAACTTATTTTCCTGGGAGGAAACTTAACACGAGCAGTATGCATATACTATATAGAGTTTATGCTTTTGTCTGATTCTAACATGTTAATTTCCTCTTTTATTCTTAGGCACACCATATTTAGAAAAGCTCCATCACTTTCTAAGCTTTCACATAAGTTGTATAGCTAGCTCGGTTTCATTGCTTGCACTTGTTCCTAATCTTTGGACTTGGAGGGAACGTAAGGGTTGTTTGCGGTTTTATAGTAATGGTGGGTACTTAGAGTATCAGACAAACCATCTTCCCGCAGGGCATCTACAAGGCCTACTGCACCATTATTTTCTGCAGTTCCAGCCGTAGCTGCACCCTTTTTGTTTGCAGCTGGATCTTTGGCATCTTTAGCTCCAACATCAGGCTTTCGACCCAGAGTATTTACCTGATCACTAAAGAGCTTACGCTTGTTGTTCTCAAGGGTCATCCGTTTTCCATCAGCTCCCAAAGTTGCCAACAACAGCACGAGGGTGAACAAGATCATTGCTAAGTTCTTCATGATCGACAATCAATCCAAGCCTGAAACGAAACAAATAATTTTAATAGATATGTATTCTACAAGAATTAAAATTAGATTTTGAGACTATCTGATCAAAGATCTTGATCATATGAAGATTTTATTAAAAATTAATAACTAATATGTGACTATTTAATGCGAACAGACCAGATCGAAACTTGCAAACTTAGATCAATGATAAATTAATTTTATAATAATAAAAAAACAGAGAAGAAAAAGTAAAATTAGGGTAACGAAACATACCACAACTCTAAAGAAGTATGAAATATTGTGTGTGAAAGAAGAAATGAGAGCTTAGGGTTTTATAGCCCCAGATGCTCGCTGTTTAAGGTTTAGTGTGATAGATTTTTTAGCACCCAAGGAATCAAAAGGGTGAGGCGTGGGACATCACCTTGTTGCAAAACCATTGGTCGTGCCTATGGCCACCAAACCAAGAACTTATATGATTAATATTAATAAGCAAGGCATTTGAAAAATAATGAAATTCTTAATTTAAAAATAAGAGAAAAGAAACAAGTGTATATATTTTCACGTATTCATTAAGTCATATTAAAAAAAATTAATAAATTGATATAATTATATCATATGTATATACAAATTACTTAAACTCTCTTTTGAAAATTAAAAAAATTAAAAAATTAAAAAATTGATATAATTATATCATATGTTTGATATTCAATTTTGTAAATAATTATTATTATAATTTGTCTATAGATTTTAAAGAGTGTCCTACTATTGAAAATTCATAGCATTATGAGTACTCTAGTCAAATATAGTTATTAATTATTTTTCTTTGTCTTTGGATTAATCTAGTTTGATTCCTTCTTTTATGAATTAATAAATTAATTAGTCATGTTCATTATTGATTCTTGGTCATTCCACTAAAATAAAATATAAAAGTAATAATTAACAATCTTGATTTGTAAACTTGGCGTATGATCATATGTCTCCAAGTGTGCTTAGTACTATTTCTTTCCGTTTCTCAGTCAAACTTGTTTCATTTTATTAAAGGTAACAGATTCGTTACACAGACAACCAGAGATGAAAACACCATCCAGCCAGGGATGTTCCCCAGTTAATTACACGCTAAGAACATCACATAAAACAGAGTATATAGGCTCGAGTACATACTATTTCCTTCCATTATTATATAAACTTAATTATTTGTAGTGATTAGTTACAGATAAAGGATTAATCAACTCATATTAAAAAAATTGATTTTGCATCTAATTAACACAAGTAGATGATCTATTGAACACACACAAATAATTTTTTTAACTAAATCAGGATTAATTTTATTGATAAATCGCATATGATACAACAATTTTATATCATAAGTCCTGCTATTAATTCAAAGTGTAATAAATATATATTTACAAAAATACTTAAAAAACCCAAACTTTTTCTTATTTCGAATTTCCACTTTGGGATTTTCAAACGCATTAAAAATCTGTTAATTTTGCTAGAAAAAGAGATCTGATTTTTTTTTGCTAAGCAAAAATAAATAAATAAATAAATAAATACAGAGGAAAGAAAGAAAGAGATAATGGAAGAAAAAGACAGAGGAATTGAATCTTGAAGAACCCACATTCACACCGTCATGTCAGATATCTTGCCTGTTTGTTTTGGTCTAAACAAATGAGCAAAGAAAAAAAAAGTACCAGAGGCACCATCCCTTGAGACAGGGTTATAATATATCCAAAATTAATTAAGAGGGAACCTCAATGGGAATAGATATTGAGCTATTTTAATCAAAATAGTAGGTGAAGCTGGCTAGGTTGAAAATAAATGTGTAAACGAGAGAAAGAGTAGGTAAGTGGTTGAAAGGGGTGGAGGGGCAGGTCAAGCAGAAGAGAAGAGGGAGACAAAGCTTTATGGAACACTACGCAAGGAATGTTTTTTTTTTTTCTTAATCATAGTAGTGATTAATTATGAAATTGGACTAACCCTAAGATCAAATCCAAATTAAATTTAAAGAAGGGATAAAATCATAACAAAATCATAGATAACTACATATTATTCATTAAAAATTTGAGTACATATAAAAATGAATCTAATCCACTTTTCAAAGAAAAAATCTAATCCAAACCAAAAACCTTCATCTCTCTCAAGCTTTCTTTTTTATTTTGTTTGTCTCTTAAATATGATAGACGACTTGAAAGCACCCTTAATCGTGGTCGAATCATTTTTGTCCAGGTGGACCAAGAGCGTCACTTTGTTTTAATTTTTTCTGATGCATTAACCACAAAAGAAATGTTCGATAAAGAGAATCGAATACAAAACTTTACTATCATCTATTTTTATCTTCTTGCAGAAGTTTAGCATAGAAGCAAACTCATGAACCAAATAGGCGACAATGTACTTCTGGACTATCCGTAACTCGGGTTTAAGTCAAGCATTATGAACCCTGTTGGATGGCCTGTCAATATTCCTAGCATGAAGTATTCCAGCTGTTTTGGCTTTTTTGTAGCTACTTTGGCTTTTTTTGTAATTACTTTGACTTTTTCAATTGTAATTTCTATAAACTAAGATTGACAGAAATTTTGAATATAGAAATAAATCATGAAACCCAATTTCTTAAAATACAGAAAAAAATCTAAATTTGAGATCTAAGATTTTCTGAATTAAGGCAAAGGTTTTTATATTGTCCGACAGTTTGGCGTTTACAAGAAGCTAGTTTGTTTGGGTGGAGTCAAAAAAAAAAAAAAAGCTAATTTTCTTTGATTTCAAACAAGGGGCAAGTGATTAGGAGTTGCGGCTGGGGATAGGAAGGTCGGGACAGAAACCTAGGAACCATCGTGGTGGAGAGGTGGTGCGGCTGGGTTGGAGAGCCATATGCAAGAAAGTAGTTAGTTAATGGCCACACCATATTCAAATGTTTGCCCACATATTTTTCAAAGTTTTCGAACATGCTTCATCTAAAAGCAAGTATCACTATTTTCTTTTTACAAATGGTGAAGATATATTAGCATATAGAATTATCATACAAAAATATCATAAATACTTGTATATTTGAGAGGGTACATACAAGAATTAATCGTTGTATTAAAAATTCATTAAATTAAAAGAAAAAAATTTATATTAATTTAAGTGTAAGCCTACATAAATTGATATATAATTTATACTATATTTAAAATTTACAACCGTACTCTCAAATTTAACTTCTTAATTATAAGATAAAAATTAATTAAAATATATATGAAAAAAGATGTGAATGATTAAATCCCCTCAACTAATCAACCATGAGAAGGACAACTGAAAAGAAAAAGTGTACCTTTTCATAGTAAGTAAGTTCATGTTTGATCACCCAAATCCTCTCAATTTATGTACTTTTAAATTTCCATGCTACTTACAAAGAAATTGATAATCAATAGCCAATGCATTTCTAATTATATTAACCCTGTATTTAGGGACTAAGTCTTTCTTTGTTTTTTTTTCTTTCTCAAGTCTAAAAGAGGTTGGTCTACTAAAAACTCCATTTTAATCAGCACAAATTAATCTGTAACATAAAATATAGCTCGTGATTTCATTTCGAGACATTTTTTTTAAAAATTGAGACAAAAAAAAATATAAAATAAGCAAAATCACACATGCGTACAGTTAGCTTTTAGGCTGATCATTTATTGCATTGCAAGCTCGATAGGCCTTAACAATTAACTTCAAAGAACGCTCTCATGAGTTACTAAGGAGTCACAAAGACGTTGGGACCCTTGGTGAATTTTTAACGAAATTGACAGCCTCCAAATCTCATTAAGTAGAATCATTTTTTCACACATCTTGAGGGAAGGTAATTCATTTGCTGATTCTTTAACGAGGTATGGAGTTGACAGAAACTCTCTTTTCTGTTTGGTGGTGATGATTTTGCCTCTTTTATGATTTTTATGCTGATGTTGGGGGGTCATTGTTCTGAACGCGGTACGGCCCTTTTCTTTCCTTCTGTTCTGCTCTGTTTTTTTTTTTTTGTTCACTTAGTGGGGATGCTGACTGGAGTTTTTCTCTCTTGTATCAGCCTGCTCTCAGGCCGTTTGCTCCCTTTCTCTGGGCAGCAGCTTCTCTATTTTGTAAATCTTTCTATTAATGAAATCTTCTGAATGCCTAATTAACTTCAAAGTCAGATTTAATTTTTATCACACACAATATATGATAACTTAACATGCTTCTCCATTAACACTTAATTTCTTGGGGAAACTTAACATGTGCGCCATATGCATACACATATACATATATATATATAGTGTATGCATGCTTTTGGTTATAATTCTAGACATGTTAAACCTTATCCCGTCTTTTATTCTCAAGGAACACCCTATTGACTAAAGCTCCATCAGTTTTCCATGCTTCAAACTCGCGATCCTGCTTAATTTTTGGGCTTTGGAGCGTAAGGGTTGTCGACAGTTGTATAAGCACGGTGGCGGTTGTCACGCGAATCATCACCAACACGTCCGTACTGTCCGTAAGTCGGGTTGCTCTCATCGTCGTCTTCGGCAGCAGCAACAAGGCTTGCAGCGTTGGTTTGACCCAGACTGCTCGTACTCGCATGCTGCTGATCAATTAAGAGCTTAGGGTCCGGGATGAACCTCTTCCCAGCAGCCTGCAGAGTTGCGGAAAGTAACACCAGAGCCAAGAAGATCACTCCAAAGTTCTTCATGATCGAAAAGTGGCAAAGACCCTGAAATGAAACTAGTAATTTTCAATACAGACGTTATCAGTCTTTTCTAGAATTTCCCATACCAAAAAAAGGAAGAGAAAAGTGAAAATAGAGTGAGTGAAATACCAGATAATTAATTCCAACTATGAGCAAAGGAAACATTGTGTGAAGGAAGAACCCTAGAGGCTAGGGTTTTATAGCCCCAGCTAGGGTTGCTGTTTAAGGTTAATCGTGATAGATTTTTGAGCACTAAGATATTACAGGGTGAGGTGGGGGTATCACAATGTTGCAAAACTATTGGTCCAGGGTTATGACCACCAAGGAAGTAATTATGATTAATGTTAACAATAATTAAAGCCTTTTTTGCATTGTTCATTTTCAATTTTTAATACGTAATCCTGCATTTTGTTGCCATTCTGGGGTTCAACATTGGGTGCTTCTTTTTCTTTTTTAATATTTCAAAAAAAAGTCTTTTTTTAAATTTTTTATAAACACTTAATACTCTTACTTTTTTTATTACAAATTTGTTTTTTATATTAAAAAGCATTAAATATTTATATTATAAAAAATTATCAAATTTTGTATAATATATATCAAAATTAAAGTTTTTATTTTAATTTCTATGAAAGTTAAAAGAGGGATGAACATTTAAAAATAGAAGAAATATATCTTTCTAACTTTGTCATGATTACTTATGGATTACACCCTTTTCAACCATATTAAACGTTGTTTTGAGTTGACTTCTTGAGTACATATGAATGGCATGAATATGGGTTAAAAGTAAATAATAATGACATGTCAGGACTATAAACTAATATCTACTAATGATTTTTAACGGTCAATCTAAGGTAACATAATCTTTTTAAGGAGAGAGAGAGATTTGAAACTTCAAACCCCTTAATTAATTATTTCCCTTAAGTTAACCCATATATAGCCATATGCACCAATAAAGAAACTAATATAATTTACCAGCACTCTTACTCTTTAATTAATTATTCGAGCATTCTTTGTAATCACCAAAAATGTTTTCTTTAATTTGATTGATTTTATTTCTCAAAAAAAAATGATGTTTTTGGATCATGTTTAGCCTAATTAATATTTGACCATGATTAACTCTTAATTAGAATGGAACCCTATATTTGCTACCAAAAATACCCTAATAATTGGACAGTTCAGACGATAATTTTTATATTACATGCCATATTTAACAGATAACGTTATTAACTTCTATGCATCATTGAAAAATATTACTTAATATATATAGTAACGTTAGAGAGTATCTTTGAGACGCTCAGTAATAAAGTCACAAATGGGTTCATTATCCTAATACTGCCCCACGGAGACTTAGGATATGGGTGCTTCACTTAGAAAGACTAAGAGGCCAAGTGGGGGAATCGAGAGTGCAACACGTTCTGAGGGAAGGAAATCAGGCTGCTAACGAATTAGATAAAGAGGGAATTCTGCGGCATAATGAGCTGCTGGAAATCATTGAAACTTTGCCTGATAATTGAATGCTACTTGACTTCTTTTTCCTTCTTTTGTGAGCTTCTCTCTGCTTTGATTTGCTTGGCCTGAGATTTGACAAAGGCTCTGTCCTTTAGGGATGACAGATTTTTGCTTTGTATAGTATAGCTTGATGGTGAATCCTTAGGTTGTGCTGTGATGATGTCCTTGACGATTGTCCTTTTGATCTCATTACAACCTGAGGGTGTTGTTGAACTTGTATAGTCTATTTCGATGCTGCTTATCTGCAGCTCTAGCTTCTATGGCTTCTTTTGTATAGCAGGTTATTAATGAAATTATCTCTATCGTTCAAAAAAACAAATCACAAATCACCCTGTGCTTCATTTTTCTTTTTTGATTAAATTACTATGTGATTAGTGATTAATATTAAATTCCTGAAACGTTATGCATCATTTTTCTCAAATATATATATATTTTTTTAAAAAAAGATAGCATTGATATGTATTGGTAAAAAATGTCAATAATTTAAAGTAGTCCTATTGATCATGATTCAAAGGTCATTCATTCCACTTAATTAAATAATAAAACAAACATCTAAATATCATCTGTTTGATCTTTCAATGGATTGATATGAGTTGGAAGATTTCTCGTTGCATCTTCTTTTGGAATATTAAAAAAAAAATTATTGTGTTGATTTTTTTAAAATTGAACGTTGATAAAAATAAATATTTGTGGTGTGGTGTTGACTTAAGAGCTTTCTCTCCTTTATATATGCAGGAGTTGATTTGAATTATTCACTATAGAGTTTTGGGTGAGGTGTTCTAAATTTGCAAGACTTCTGATAAAACTGTTATATGGTATGTGATTTATTAATAAAATTATTATTGACTTATATATATATATATATATATATATATTCCCCGCCCCCCTTTTTTATAGTGTGAATGTCAATAAATGAGAACCGATCAATTTAATTAAGGTAAATTGTTATATGAAGCTAGAGAACATTTTTTATATTTACTTAATATATTTCCTCATGAGCAAGCCCCTCAGCATTTAGAAGCATGGACATAAAGCACCTACTGTTGTCATATAATTTGTGTTCACAATTAGCTTTTAAAAGAATAGAGCTCATCAAGGTTTAATCTCTAATTAAACAGTTGAGATCATCAAGGTTTAATCACCTTACTAATTAGTCACTACAGAGTGTTTTTATTTTTTTTTCAGTATAAAATGTATGTGATTTGTCCACCAAAATTAAATGTTGAAACCCAATGTACATTGGCTATGACAGTTCACAAATTGAACTCTTATAATATATGTAGGCCACTAAAATTGAATACTTTATTTTCTATTTATTATGTGGCATCTGAGTAATATCAAAAACTATTTTAAAATCGCTCTTCAAGTTTTTAATTCATCATCTTCGGTCAGAAAGAGTCTATTATTGTTGAATTTGATTTCAAAGTAATTAATTTTTTGGACTTAAAATGAGAAGTCAAGATCATGAGATAAATAGTATAAGAAAGAAAATGACATTCTAAGAAAAATTATTGACGATATTATTTTTTGTACATACTTTTAGAGAAGTTAATGTATTTGTTGATTCTCTAACTAAATTTGGTTTTACCATATCAAAGGTGGTAACACGGGTTGAGGATAAATATTTTTTATTGTTGTTTTTCAATTTAATTTGAGATCTTTATTTGTTTGCATCAATTTCTGATATCAATTAAACCTTCCTTCCATTGATAAAATATATACATAAAAAACCCAATATATATATA
>NW_018397264.1:7678950-7792338 GCF_002168275.2 Theobroma umbraticum
TATATATATAATATCAGTGTATCTGAAAGATAGATGCAAATTTTATCCATGCCTGTGTTACAACAAGCAGGAGCTGAAGGCAAGTTCGTAGCAACGCTCTCCTCATTCCATTGGCAACTTGGGCAAGCTCCATTATATTTTCTAAAATCTAAAAGCGTAGCTATAAATAAGCATAGTTTAGGAATTAATTATGACCATTAGGGCTTTTTTTTTTTTTTGGCTCAGCGACCATTAGGGTTCTTGTCGCATGGATAATATCGATGATTTTCTACTGCTGATGAATCCGGAGCTCGTCCGTAGCTGTTGTAAGTCGGGTTTGCCTCAGGCTCGGAATCAGCAGGACTGGCCTCCTCCATCAGGTGTCTGCAGTTGTTCTGACTATTCCCGACGGCAAGCCTTCTCCCATCAGCTTGCTCGGTCGACAAAAGATGCAGCAGGGCAAGGAAGAGTGCTAGCAAAACCTTCATGATCTAACTTTTTGTTTCAAGCCTGAAAAGAGAAGAGAGAAGCAAACAAATAGAAGGGTTTGAATCAGAGAAAGCTATAAAACTAGGGTTGCATTCAAGTTTTTCCCAACTCTTGTGAGGAAGGAGAAGCCGAAGGCATGGGTTTTTATAGTCGAGATGGATCACTATTCAAGGAGATAAAAGTTTGAGCACTGAAGAGAAAAAATATGGGTACAGTCATAAAGTTAAGATCATGATTGGCTTAAAATAATTATAAGGCTGTAGCCACAAGAAATAATCATGATTAAAATATTGATAATTAAAGGCATTTCCAATTGTATAATTTTGTTCAATGTGTTCATAATTTGATCGTGGGTGCATGTCTAAAAGTGATAAACAATTTCTAACTTTGCAATAATTACGTGTTTACACTTTTTATTGAAATAAAAGCTTTTCTCGTTTGACCCTTTTGGTAGTTATGATCATAGTCACGATCTCATGAACATACGGTTAAAAAGTTTATAGTAATGCTATCAATATTAACATTTTTTAATGATTTCCAATGGTATCACATGTTACATTGATCACACTATATAGGCTTCCTTTGATAAAATCATCTTTTAATTATATCGAAATTACTGTTGATCCCTAACAATCATTGGACCTTTTTTATTAAATTTACCATATATGATTACTAATACCATTATTAAAAGAAAGAAATTTCTTTTAATTGATCATCCTTTCTAAAACTTTTTCTGAAAATTTTTATAATTTATAATGCAAATTTATAGATAAAAAAAATATCGTATTATATCTTAAGTAAAGTATTTAAAATGAGTAAACAGTTTTAAAATAAATTAATTGTAATA
This sequence comes from Theobroma umbraticum, assembly GCF_002168275.2. Taxonomy (NCBI): domain Eukaryota; kingdom Viridiplantae; phylum Streptophyta; class Magnoliopsida; order Malvales; family Malvaceae; genus Theobroma; species Theobroma umbraticum. The sequence continues at coordinate 7,680,266 of NW_018397264.1, forward strand.
TAATAGTTTGGGAATAATAAAATATTGAATGCTATTTTATAATGAAGTGGATTTTAATTTTAAAAAATTGATCAACATGTTTAATTAGCATTTTCTTTAAAAGTAAAGAGGAGGAAATAAAAAGAAAATGAAAGTAATGAGAATTGTTGTGTTTGATTCTTGAGGCTAGAACTTCGGCCTAAAAAACTCTTGAGGCCCAGATTATTGATTTGGGTTTGGGAATTCAAAGGAGGTTTTGTGAGCCAGTATGGCCCATTTCTTAATCACCCTCTGCCCGTCGACTATAAATAGGCCCGGCCCTATTCGGAGAGTAATTTTTTTTATTATTTTGTTAAAATCTTCCCGCCAAAGACAGTGAGAAACGGAGCGAAACTTAGAAAATGAAAGAAAAAGAAAATCAAACGTCGCGAAAAGAACACCCGCGATCTTCTTCAGATCTCGCCAATCGACGATCAAAGGATTCTCCGGCAAAAAAAACATCAAAGAAGGCCAGTGTGATTCTAATAAGCAAAAATTTCTCAATTTCCTCCGCTTTGCGAGCTCATTTTTTTTTATGTCTTTGTTCTGGTTTTTGTTTTCATTGCAGACTGCTCAGAAGAGTTTAGCCGAAGCGTTCGCTTCACCCGTTAAAGATGTTTTGCCTGAAATTTCTGAAGAATCCTTTGATTTCTCTTCGATTTCTGCGATTTCAGATTCTAAGTACAACGGTGAATCCGCTGAGGTACGAGTCATTAACAAAGTTTTTATGAATTTCTGTGATTTTGAGTGAGAGTTGGATTGTTGGAGGTTGATTTACTTAATATTTGTCAATTAATTCTTAATCTCAATTCGTGAATTAGCTTAATTTCTATTACTACCTTAAACGACTTCTGCCATTGGCTATTGCTATTCGAATCATGTTATATTCTATTTTTATTTCTTTTAATTGAACCGTTAATAAATTATGTAAGATAAATTTCTAATCTATCTTCATTTTCTTTGAAGTACAGTCGCTCATGTATGAATAATAATTTTTATAAATTCATTTTAATTATCTGTTGCTTCCTTTTTATTGATTTCAAGTTTCCTGCAAAATTTGATGATAATATTTTGAAAAATGTGGTTAGATAATCCATCATTTGTAGCTTCGGTTTTTGAATTCTTTTCTTCTGTGTCAGAGCTTTGTTATGGCTTCGTATCCATCACTTTCAACGTCAACAGAAAACTTCACACCATCTGAACTCACTCCTTGTTCAAAGGTAAGCACTGTCAACAGAGATGAACAAATTGACTTTTCAAAGACTGCATCGGCGGAAGTAGAGATAGTAGTGAATCTTATAAAGCAAGCTCGACTACAAGCATTGAATTCTGTTGACATGGAGAACAGACCGAAGAAGGTTCTGGATGAATTGATCAAGTTTATTATCAATGAGTTTTACTCTCTCCCTCTAGAGAGGGATAAGATACCTCAACTTGTTTCTAGAAATGCTTATGTCGGATTTCTCTGCTTCCTGCTCTGGATTGTTGCGGTCTTGCTGTTTTCCTTCTATTTGTTCTACTATTCAAGACTCGCTTGCTCTTTCACTGGACTTCCGCCAACTTGAAGGTACTTTTTTGTTGTGTGGATGTTAGCAGGATTTTTTTTTTTTTTTGCTCCTCTTTGCGATGCAGGTTCAAGTTTTTGATGATATGATGTGCTTTTTGTGTGTTGGAATTATGCTAACAGCAAAGTGTATAGTCTTGCTCCCATCATTTGATTATTTCTAATTAATATGACTGATATTGAACGTAGATAGCTGTAATTAGTACATGCTTCAATTAACAGTAGCTGAAGACTTTTCATTTAGTAACATCTAGGGCAGAGTCTGGGTGAAACGACATGCATTTCTACCCACTTTTATTTGTCCTTAACTGATAATTCGATGACCCTCTTCTTGTCAATAATTGAATTTGTTTATTGTATGGGAACAGCTTTATGCCCCTGATGCTAAACAACTAAACCATGTATATTCTTCTGGATGAAAGCTGTCTTGAAAGCATTTGTAAACAATAAAGTTTATACATAAAATATTGAATGGATTTAAAGCCATACAGTTGGCTTATGCCGTGGCGAGGCTCCTTCAAATAATTATCTTATTGCATATTGTATTTAAAAATCTATGGCAGCCCAGGTTTTTATTCCTGCAACTAGTCTGTCTAGATATTTGACCTCTTGATGTAACTTGTATATGGCTGTATTATGTATTATGAAGTAGTCGGTCAAAAGCTCAAAGCTATTACTGTTTCATATCTTTGTTTGTTTGACTTAGGTGAAACAAGTCAAATTACCAGTCATAATATTATTCTAATCTAATGGAACCAAAAGAAAGCATGACTGTATGAGTTAGTTAAGATTGTGGTGGGGAGCGACATTAGCATGACTCCTAGAATGCACAATCACAAGCCTTGACAAAATTTATATTTGTGTTATCAGCTATTTTTATCTTGAAGTAAATAAAATAGTTCTATGTTATGATAAAAGGACAGTGAATGAGGAATGATAGGCTCTTTTAGAGGAGGTAGTTAAGAATTGTAACAAGGGATGGGGAGATTTTCAGATGGTGACACCAACTGCAATCTTATAGGCTCTTTCTTTGACAGTGGTTTCATGAGGGGACATGCGAGGGTCTAGTTTGACAGTTAGATAAATCATTAATTGGTCAATAAAAAGAAGCCTGACAGTCACTAGTAAGAAGCAGATCGGACAACAAAAATGATGAGGACTTCACTTAAGCATGCCAAGTAAGAGATTTTTTTTCCCAGTGATGTTTGGCAGAGGAGGGCAGAGTTAGCTGGATTAAATTAAATGGTTTGGTGTAATCCACAAAACTTTTGTTTGTTTATGAATGGAAGCATGACTAATACCCACTGAAAAATGAATGAGAACACTAAACTTTTACGCCTGGCTATACTTAAAAAGCTGAGATTCGATGTAATCCACAAAGATTTGTGACTTGTTAAATAGTTAAAACCTTTTCTTTTTAAGGGTGAGAGAGAGGGAGAGCTGGTTGTACTTTAAAGCAAAGTTTAGTATAATAAAAAGAAAATTTGAGTTATCAATGAGGGATTGTAACATAATCATTGGATGTTTGCTTTCCATCAATAAGGGTCTTTGTGCTAAAATTTAGATTAATCATCAAGCAAGAGCATTTCAGCATTTAATGAGTTTAGAGTTGACTCACTTTGTCTTAACTCAGGATGCTGCAATTTGATCCCTAAGATGGTGACGTTACACAGATGGAGTGATTCACGATTTCCACTAGTTGAATTTTAGACCTTTTAACATTAACCCTTATAAGCGTTTTAGAAATGCATTTGATCTGTATCAGATTGGCTGATAATTAAATAAGTCTTGTTATGTGTATTAATTTACTGTCTTCTCTTGTTCATAGTGAAATGTTTTGACCATGTTCTTATTATCTTTGAAAACATAATTAAAAACTATTGAAGCTGATCACCTAATGTGAGGATTGTTAGTGTATAGGATATCCATCTTTATGGAACCATTTTAGAAATTTGCTAGCAGAAACATAGGCAAACAAATTACTTTACCATTTATGGATTTCCTTGTAGTCACCTTGGACTCAGTTGGATTTTGTATGTGTGCACATATTTAGGGTTGTGCTGAATCTTAGACGAATTCATTCATAGTCATGATGTTGATGCATCACCCTTGCGTTGACCTTTTACCCATCACCCAGCGAATATGGCTTAGAGAAGAAACAAAAATTTGCCATAATTGCAAGATTAAAAAACTTGCATCATTTCATGAATGGATGGATAGATGGATGGAGAGCTTGCTGCGATCACGTAATCACTCTACCCTTCTCCTTGAAAGCTTGTGTTGCTACGATGTCATCTTGCCAGCGAATTTGTACCTGTAAAGCACATTAATAGAAAGTGCCGTTTTCATTCCATTATTTTTGGAGTTACACTTAGTATGGGGCCATACTTACCTCTCTTTCTTTCCTTTCTTTGAGTTGACTCTTGCTGGATATATGTTACCGAGGAAATCTGCTCACAAAATCTGAAAAAAGTTATCTCTGTTATGCTAATGAATTTCACTCCATTGTCATATTCTGTCTCTCTTGTTTGTTGTTCTGCCATGGGATAGTCGTGATTCATGTGAAAATTCAGATTCAGGTCGGGTTGCAAATTTATTGACAATGAAATACAGTACTATCAGATTTCATCAAGCCCTCAGTCCCCACCGCTAAGAACTAAATCGTTTTCCATATTCATGCAGGTTGGATTTCAACTGGTCTTCTCACCTCATCTGATATCTGCTGGACTCTCCTCAACTCGTACACATTCTTTACTCTTCAAATTGTGTTTACTTGCGACAGCTTTTGAAATTTGCGTCACTCCCAATGTTAGCAATAATTAGGGTTCACTGCCGATTCATGGTTGAATCCAAAGCTAGTTTTAAATAATCTTGAATCACTCCTCACCATTCAATGCAGCCAAGTACCTCACTTTCTGATGCCCGTTTAATTGCTTTCCCCCGTTTTGGTGCTCATTGCTTTATTGTGTCTCACACAAGGCAGGCAATCTCTCTGGCACATAATAATGTCAACCAGTTTATTAGGATTAAATTTATTTTAGAATTCATAGCCAGACACATGGTACAATGATTTTCGGTGAGAATTAGGATTAGGTTCATGATTATATTAGAATATGGGGCATCTTTCTTTTGATTATCCCAAGATCAGGTAGAAAACCTTGGTTGTTTTCATCGACCTCTGTTTGTGGGCTGATTTCTTTGCTGATAAAAATGGTTTTCCATTAACAATCTGCATCAAATCAATTGCAGCATTAAAGTAGAGATTACATTGTTGATTAACATAACATTATCACTCTTTCAAAGGATAAACTTGGTGGGCCACTCTCTTGAGACCATCATGCATAGTAATTATATGGCTTTGACGTCTTTACATTACTACTATCTATCTTTATTCTATTAATCATACAAGATTTGAGTAGATTTATTTTTTAAGATTATTTCGTTATTTTCACAACAACTGTTACTTGCTTTGTGCTACAAAGCTTGTTGAAATTTTCTGATCGCGACTAGCTTGGTAAAATTATATTATTTTCCCCCAGCTGGAAATTCATGTGATGGGGAGTGACGTCGAGCCAGTAAATGAGAAAAGAGTGTGATGAAACACAAAAGTTTCCTTTTTGATTTAATGTTTTGAGGTGGGGTAAAAACCATATGCTTAGTGGAAGCTTTCTTGTTAAGAATGATAGGATTAGTGAAGTATTATCTGAATAAATATCTTGGCCATTGGGAGAAAATGGGGACCCCATTGCGGGAAATGTGGAGCGTAAATGTCCACACCTCGCAAAGGAGGGAAAATTCCAAACCTCCCCGTCCAACAAATACAAAACAAAGCCCGAAGATAGAAAAGTGCCAGAGAAACAACCCACATTGCACATGCATTTTTCATTTGTTTATCTTTTTTTATTCTTGTGGATCATCACCTCCAATAATTATTGCACGGAATGAAAACAAATTTTTATATGGGACCGGGTCTGCAGTCAATTAGTGGAAGCCAACACCACAAATCCATCCAATCGCACTTGTACACGTCACCACCTTCCCTTCTTTCTCTTTTATTTTAATATTTTGGCATCATGGGACACCGAAATCGTGTCGAGTTGCCTTCGTTTTGAGGTAAATTTTGGCGAATAGGTGGTTTATTCTTTTTGGTTCTCTTAGGGACCAATGGAGGGAGCTTTTCTTGAAACCAAAACGAAGAAATTTCTTCTAACTGTATCTGCTCTTCGTTTTGTTTGTTATTTGGAGAACTTTGAATGAAATTGGTAAAACGAAGTCTAGAATTTCTATGTTGTTTGACTGTAGAAGTGTTCTGCTTGACGAGATTCATGCATACATTCTTACGTAAGCGTCTGTTTATGTTAGTCGTCGTTGATGATTTTTATATAGAATTGCATTTCAGTTCTGAAATCTCAACTAACGTTCAAGCATATACTTGGATCAAGTTACCTTTTTCATATATGCAAGAATTTGTAACAAAGGAGATTGTGTTTACTTTTAGATATTCTCAATAGATGATGCCTGCATTTTGTTGCTCTGCTGCAGTGTGCACTGCATTCTATTTTGCTTGCCGTATGATCACCATGTCAAAGGTTGGGTAACTGATATAGTAGACAAGAATGCTACAAACATTTTAGATTTTACGCGAGTGATGAAGGAATAAAAGATTTTGAAAATTCTTTTATGTTCCTACCATATCAGTCATTATTTTCCTCACAAAGAGGAAAAGAAAGTTAAACATATAAAAGATTAAAGGGATTTGAATTTGTAGTTATCGTATTTTGTGTGTTAATTATATCAAAATGTTTAAAACATGATAATTATGTATGTTAAGTAGATTAAATCTACTTAACCTGTTTAACATTTGTTTATTTATTTAGTTAACTAGATCATCGATTTGTATTATTTGATTTATATAACTTGTTTATGTAATTATTAAATATAATTTTAAATAGGTTAATCATATTAGTTGTATTTAAAACATGTTATCAATCATGTCATGTAAAATTTAATTTAATTTATTTAATAAAAGTGTTAGTTATGTCATGTCATATAATACTATATATGTTTACGTGATTGACATATTTAATTAATTATTTTTATATTTGTATTAATTATAAAATTATTAATATTTTATATTTATACTACATCATTAACAAATTTTAATATGAATTGTAAAATCTAGTTATGTAATTTAAAAAAATTATATGTAATTAGATAGTCCAAAACATCAACAACATTGCGAACATCATAAAGTTAACCAAATGTAAATACGTGTACCAAGTCTCATTTAAATAGCATAATTGTGTCGTGGCAGCGTCCTCACCTTTAATGACTAGTGAGTCACAAGAATAAATCCTTTCCTCTAATTTAATTGTATAATACAAAAGAGCAGTAAGTAACAAACTGCGATTTTTCACAATGGAATCTATTAAGAAGGGTGCTTTCGTCACACAAAATGCACGTGTCAAGCTGTCTGTGAAAGGATCAAAAACAAAAGGTCAGGCCCCGCCTCTCCCCCCCGCATCAGCCGACCCACGTTCAACAGGACCGACCGTCACCATTTCCCTCACACACCAAAGGTCGAACCCGCACCCACCCGCACAAAAGCAAAATCCCGAAACCCAAAAGCAATAAATAAGAGTACCAAGTAAATTAACGCATGCTATCACTTTTCATTTTTCAGTCCTTTATAACCATTCCCCCCTCCTCCCCCCGTTTCTCTCTCTCTCCCTCTCCCTCTCCCTCTCCCTCCCTTTCTAAAACCACAAATAAGCGACACCTCAACAACTCCGTTCCGTTCGTCTCCCTCCTTCCGTTCCTCTCTTATCCTTTCGATCTTTTCTCTCAACTGCTCTGAATTCATCAAATCGGTAATAAATTCTTTTCTTTTTGCGGAATTTTGATTTGAATCTTATATTTTTTTTATCTAAAATCCTGAATCTAAATCCCTTTTATTTATTTTTTTTCTTTTAATTGCAGACGGTTTTCTGTTATAATCCATCGAATCGTACGGTGAAAAGAGAGTGAGAGAGAGGGAGTGAAAGAGAGGGAGAATATTTACGGATTTGATCCGGTGAGATGGCATCTGTGACAACGAATCCAGTGACGAACACAAATTCTGATCGCAGCAAAAGGAAAAAGAAGAAGAAATCAATGATCAAAGAGAATCAACAGAGCCAAAACCAGAACCATGCCAGATGGAAATCAGAGGCGCAGCAGCAAATCTATTCCTCGAAGCTTCTTCAAGCCCTGAGTCAGGTCAGTCTCAACGGTCCTTCTCCTTCGGCTCCGCGCGGTGGCCGAGCTGTCCGTGAAGCTGCTGACAGAGCCTTGGCCGTAGCTGCTAAAGGAAGGACCAGGTGGAGCCGGGCCATTTTGACGAACCGGCTTAAGCTGAAATTCAGAAAGCAGAAGAGACAGAGAGGATCCGCCGCTGCGGTGGCCGCCGTCACCGGGAGTAGCCGGTCGAAGAAACCGAGAGTTAGCGTTTTGAAATTGAAATCCAAAAGTTTACCGGCTGTTCAAAGGAAAGTCAAGGTTCTTGGCCGGTTGGTTCCTGGTTGCAGGAAGCAACCGCTGCCGGTTATTCTTGAAGAAGCAACTGATTACATAGCGGCGCTTGAGATGCAGGTTCGAGCCATGAGCGCTCTCGCCGAACTGCTATCTGGCTCCGGAGCCTCCAGCTCTAGCTCAGCTCCTCCGCCTCAGTCCCCGCCGCTGCAGCCGCCGACTAGCCAGTGACACTTTTTAATTCTCTTAAACGCCAAGTGTCCTCCTTTTTTTTTTCCCTATTTTTCTTTTATTTTTAATTTTTATTATCTCTCCTGCCCTTCCCACTCTTCTCTCTTAAGTAATCTTCTCCTGTTAAATACATGTCTTATTTCTTTTCCTTCTCAGGTAATTTCCATCTCACATTTTCATTTCATTCCATAACTTTTGAATCCATCTCTTTTCAAGAAAAACAAAAAAATCCGGCATTTTTCCCTTATTATGTACACTACTATTCCTCTGGAAATATATTGCAATAAGAAGAAGATGTAAATGCTTGATTCTGTATAATTGTTGTTCATTTATTTCAGGCTTAAAATCAGAGGTTTTATTTATTTAATCTAATTTTCTTTTTTGGCCTTTTAGTTTTCAATTTTTTTGGGTTGGATAAGGTGAAGAAGAAGTGTCCAAATTAGGGTAGGTGACAAATGCACTTGATGCCTGACGGGGCTAACGCTATTAGCTAACAGCTACTACTCCTGTACTGCATCTTGGGATGATCTCCGAGGTGCGGTGTTTTCACTTCTATTTTTATTGCTGATTTGATATGACCTGTTTGTTTTGCTAGATTTCAGTGAACTTCACTCTCAAACTTAAATGTATTCACACGGTTTCTTTTCATTTATCCTTTTCTTTCAGAAATTTCTATTCCGAGGGTAATGGGATTTTTGTTTAGACCTTAAATTATAAATAAAAGAAGAATTAAAACCCCAGATCTTAGGCATAATACATTACAAAAATATAAAAAAAATTGTTAGTACGTAGAATTATTATCATTACCTTTTGTTCATCTGTGATTGAGTCATATTTTTTTAAAATATAATTGAAAGATAAGTTTGAAATTCTGATTTCGTAACTTTGAATGTGGATAGATAAAAGTTTTTATTACGAATGTGTCACAGCCACCTTCATTTTTGAGTCGCTTCCCATTATTTTATAAAACTATTTAGATGTTTAATATTTGCTACTATATATTAATTTGTTTATGTTTTGGCTTATCATATACTTCACATTTGCTTAGTATAATGTTATTGAAAGGATGGATATAACATGGCAGAAAAGCGTCAAAAGGAAGAGTTTTGGTTCTTGAATTGAATGTGAATATCCATGGAAAATCCAACTGCATGCACAGTCCAAAAGTTGGCGATAGCGGCCAAAATATTAATGAGAAATCTGGCAGGTATGCATGTGGGTAATTGTCCCCACATCTTGTTTTTGCAAAGAGGGGAGTGCCCAGAATTGGTGCACATGTGAGAGAAGCTGCTGTATGGCCTGAGCCACCCTTTTCTTTTCTGAAATGGTGGACTGTATTTTTGGGGGGGTTCATCCAGCTGTGACCTGCCCTGCCCCGTCCTGCAACAGTTTTAATTAATTAACATTTTGATGAATCGTGGGGAAAAATGCCCAATCCCCAGACACAGGTCCCCCTGGCTTTGGCTGGTCCGGGTCACTCTCGCCTGTTCCCCCCCGTATAAATCCCCCAGAACCACACGAGTGCCCTGCCCTGGCGGGTTTCGTCGCTATCAATAGGGATTGGGAGGGATGGGCAGAGATCATCACCGAGGGACATCGTCCACACCCTTTGATGATTGGATAGAATGATGCAATTTCAGAAGGAGCAAAAGTGGTCATATTTCTAAGCTTGTTATCCGAACTTATATCAAATTCAAATATATAATACTTATATAAAATATAATTGAGTTGGATATTCATAGATACCCGATTAAAGGATGTCCATTACCATCTCTAGAAATTTCTTTTTGAGACGAGCTAGCTACCCGTCTTAAGCACATGCATCGCATTCATTTTGGACGGGCATATAAACCACCAGAATACACATGCAACCCATGTGCCTTATCTATGCCCTCTTTCTCCTTTTTCTTTTCCAGCATATACGCTCCAAACCCTTTCTCTGCCTTCTTTGGGAAAAAAAAAATTGTGTCTTTTCTATGCCCAATAGCTGCCTTAATAAATTCAAATTCATATCATTTTGATCCTCCCTTCAAATTCTCACTTCACAAGACACCGTTATAGTTTCGGTTTAACCTGGTCAAGTGGTAGATTCGTGAATGCAAGATATATATATATATATATATATATATATGACTTGAAGAATGTTTCCCATGAAATTAATTCTGCTAGAAATATCGTGTTATTTTTTAGTGATATATAGTAGTATGATTTATATATTTCATTCGATTTTTATATTTTAAAAAATAGAATCATCTTGTTAAGAATAGTCAATAGAAAATCAAAGCATAAAATCTATTGATATAACTACGAATATCTAAATACTCACAGTATATCTTGACTACGGTTTAATTTTGTTACAAATTCGTCAACCAAATCATTAACTACTTGAGAAAATGAATGAATTTTCAACAATTCAATACGTAATTATGTGTGACAATATTTTTTCAAAATCAAATTTATTTTTTAACATTTGACTAATGACATTAACAATCAATTAGTAATTACGTGTACAACGCAAAGGGTTTGAGTGATGGAGTGAGAAGAGGTGGTGTTGTTCATGAGTTTCATCCATGCAAAAGCTGGATTTCACCCGAGTCAGGAGCAAAAAAAAAACACGGTAAGAAAAGAAGAGAAAAGCATACACTTTTCAGCTGTCAACATCCTCCACTGCACTGCTGATTTGGATGTCAAATTTTTGGAGCTTTTAACCAACAGTTTTCTGGGCAAAATTAAGCTTCTTTTTTTTTTTTTTTTTGCTTTTTCTTCTGTTTTGTTTTTATATTGAAACTCGTGCACCTTATTCTTAACACACACGTTGCAATCATACCTTATAAAATTCTTTGCGATAAATGCAGCAAAATGGAATTTTGCACGACTGAAAATATGTTTTGTCTTCCACTCTATGACAGGAACTTAGAGCATCTATTGTTTCTTTCTTCTTTTGTTTTGACATTTACATATATATATATATATATATAGATATATAGATATTCAAGATCCATAAGAATTTTGACTTATTAAAACTTCACTCAAGCGATAAAAATTTTGATTCAGTGTTATATTCCAAAAAATTCCTACTCTGAAAAGAAGAAACAAGAGTACTTGATCGATGTGGATCCTATTGATTATAACAAAGGCTTTCCCAAACTGAATTATTTAGCATGGTGGTAATTATATGGGGTAATTATCATCATATATAATTAATTCCCATGGAAAAAATCATGACCACCAGCCTCAATGAATTTCTTTAGAGCTTAAGGTTTTGAAAATGAATGCTGATTAAGCGAAATGGTTGGTATATAAATATTTTTCATGGTATTTTTGAACTATTTGTTTTGGTGTGTTGAGTACGAAGATATTTGGTGATCAATCTATTTTAATTTCTAATTAAGTCATTAATTTTTCTCTTTCTTTTCTTTTTTTCATTTTTTATTGAATTTAATCTTGATTTTAAATTGTATGATAAAAAAAAATTCTTTTATGACTTTAGATGTGATGGATACCCAAAGCATGTCCACTTAACAAGTGGTTGAGATGAGCTAAGTGTGAATATTAATCAAATGATATCAAACCCAATTTTCATCAACAACAAACTTCCTTGATTGAAAAGCTAGAAAAGCTACCATCCTCCACCACACCACACACCTCTCATTATCAATCTAAATCCTTATTACATGACATTTTTTGTTTTTTTTAACAAAAAAAATAATCATAGCCAATAATTGATCTAATTAATCTCGTCATCAAAAGATAAAACATAAAAGATTAAGAATAGCACGCTCTTAGTTTATAATTTCCATTTATAAGTCAAACAATTAATGAGAAATTAACACAATATGACAACGGGTTTCGATATATAAGGTTCTTATTAATTACTTAATTAGTTGGCTCAAACTCTTTGGAAAATCTATCGTGAAATTAAAGAGATTGTCGGCTCCATACTCGTGGGATTGAATCATTAGTGCTAAGCATGTGGCGAGCAAAGGTGGTTAATTGCACAATGGTTGCCGCTACTTAACATCCTTGGTTTTTTTTTTTTTTTGTTTTATTAACGCATCTTTTTTTAGGAGGGAATAATGAAAGACTTAGCTTTAAGAGCAATGATTTAGAGCAGTTTGTTCTCTTAATCATGAACAGCATAATGAATTGAGTTGGGTTTTGCCCTTTCTTTAACATGAAGAGATAGGGTTGGGAAAGATTTTGTAATGAGGTGGGGAGAGATCCTTGTCCCTCCAAACTAAAAGAAATTGGGGTTCTTCCTCTATCTTTTCATATTTGTGTGAAAGAATCCTGACTTTCAAGCTCCTTCCACTGTACTTACTTGATATCCTTTGTTTCTGTATAAGTAGCAAAGGAAATTAGCATGCATGTGATAAAAGGTGAAAATGGAAGCACCAGCTAGATGCACCCACTTAGACCACATGGGGGCCATTGACATTTCTAACAACATTTTTACTTTGGCAACTTGGGCTGCCATGTCCTTTGGCATTGCTTCTAGTGTTCAAACTATGGGTCGCTGTCTGCTTCCATTTCTCTGTTGATTTGCACTACATAAACCCTATTTTTTTTTTTTTTTAAAAAAAAAAAGGACCCTTAAGTTGAAAAGGATATTTCAAGGCAAGCAACTCATCAGGGTGGAGAGATGATCTACAATATTGTCAAATGAATGATCCAAGACTTTGAGATATATAGTTTGGTATATACAAAGCTTTTATTGACATATAGCTAGGATTCCTTTATCTGTTTGTTGTTTCCTCTCAAATTACTCTATGTTCTGTTCAGTTTGAATGGGAAAAGCTAGATAAAGATTGTTCAAACTGTGGTAAAGATTCTAAGAACCCATGAGAAAAGGGGGAAAAAAATCATTAGTTACATGTGACAATGTCAAGACTTAGCCCAACACCATAGATATTGCAGCATACCTTTTTTTGCCATGTAAGCAACCAACCCCTCCCCCATCCCACCCTTCTTTTCTTGCTTTGTTTTCTTTTATTATATGTTATATGGCATGCACCATGTGATTACAACCAAAGAAAAGAAAAGGACATGCATTAAAAGAAAAAAAAAACTTGCATGATTTTACCTAAAGCATTCTAAACCCACATGGAGGGGTCATGCCTTGTCCATTAAACTCCAAGAAAACAAAAGTGAAAAGAAAGAGAAAAAAATTATAAATAAATAAATAGAAGAAGAAACAAACTGAAAAAAAAAAAAAAAGCCAATTAAAGGCATTGTGTGGATGGGCAACTACATTTTTGGTCACCACTCACCACCACTAGTTGTGGATTTGATTTTTGAGGGTTCTTCCTAATCCTCCCAACATGACTGATTTTAGGGTTTCGTCGTCTTCTCCAATACCAACAAAAGAAAATAACTGTTTGGAGGTAACATCTAGGGTTTCAGGTAGGGTATCATAATCTCTTCTACATTGTGTGTTTGTGGGGTGCCATCATCCACATAATATGACCATTATTTTCATTTAAATCCACACACACGCACACATATATATAATCTATTAAATTCCAATATATTAATCGCATTCAAATTAATCCCTCGCTGGGATAATTAAAATGAAAATATCTTTTAGTTCTTTTGATTATTGCAGGTAAGGATGAGTAATTTTCAATTAAAACTAAATTAATCAAAATGAATCCAATATACAATCTATATTAAATTCAACATTAAAATTAATCTCAAGTGAGGATACATAAGACAAAAATATATACCTTCTAATTCCTTCAATTATTACAACAAGGGTAGTGGACAAATTCAAATGTTATAGCTTAGGGTAGGTAAATAATTGACCAAGATTAAAAGAATTCTTCCACGTATTTGCCCTACTTCTGAATTCATTTCCTTATCTGATAGGCTGATTAGTTGGACAATCTCCTATTCACTTGATTCCCAAATTTTCTCCACCTCTGATTTGTTTAATGAACAAAATCTATCCCAATAATATAATATATTCTCAGCTAATGACCTACAAATTAACAGCTTGCTTGCTCGCTGGGAATCTAAATATTTTGTTCCTCAGTATTTTAACCATAAAAATCTTTTGTATCTTAACTGGCTTTTACCAATATAATTTTTGTATTATTTTTATATTTTAATATACTACTTTGATTTAAAAAATTTAAAAAAATTCAAAATCTAAACCAAAACTAAACACCTATATATAGAAAAACACCAAATTAATCTACCATGAAAGATAAAACATCTTCAATTCTTCAACATCAAATTTAGCTAATAAATCCATAAAAATATCTCATAACCTTCGACTTGTCGTTGTCGTTTTATATTCAAGAAATAGCTAATTTTGAATCCGAAATAATGCAGCTGATGAGCCAGAAATGTACACATATGCCTTTGAAAAACTGAAAAACAAAGAAAGATTAGGTAAAAGCAATGCCTAAATGGGGGACCAATTGTGTCCTTAGACAAATGCCAGATTGGGGTCGCACACTTTTTTGCCAAACCCTGTGCCCCCACCCCCCTCCAAAGACAAGGATTGAAACAAATTTCTTACAATCAATACATGGAACACTGCATTAATAATATTTCAAGGAAACTGTTGTACACTTTTTATGTGCAATGAACCAGCCGTGTTACTGTCTCTTTGAAAGAAGTCGTGTCGTTTTCTTTTCAAAGAGAGGGGGAAGGAGAGGGAGGGAGGGTGGGGGGCGCCTCCTTCTATTTGCATTGCTGTCTATAGAAAGAAAACGGGGGGACCAAAGCATAGTAAATTAAAATATAAAAGGGAAATAAAAAGAAAATTCCTTTTCTCTATTCTATGTATTTGTCTTTCTAATCAAGAGCCAACATATCAAAGGCACAGACAAGTAGGGAACAAAGAAATATGTGCTAAATTTGTGTTGTGGGTAAGAAATTTAGCTTCTGGGTAAAGGGTTTTTTTTTTTATATAATTATTACATTTGATTCTTTTAGTTAAAGAAAAGAATGAGGGGATTCGTTTTGGACCACAATGGCCATGTGTATGCATAGTTGCTTACGTTACAATTATAGAAAAATTTAATTAAAGAAAGGTGCAATGAAAAAAATTAAATATGTAATTCTAATTATTAGCTTGAAGAATCTAGAATAGGTTTAGTGGGTGGCAAATGGCAATTCAGTCATAAAAAGCTTAATTAGATACTTTATATTAAATAAAAGCCGCCCTCTCCTTTTTGTTTTTAATTTCTTTTGTCTGAATTTGTATTTTTAAAAGAATCATCCGATTACAACTTTCGAAAGGGCACAAAAATAGAATTTTTTTTTATATGTATATATGAATAGAATATGTACATAATCGATCAAACGATATCTCACAATAAAAATGAATAAATATGTGTATTTATAACGAGTTCAATGCTGTGTAACAGCAAAAATAGAAGGATTATCCCAATTGGTGTCAGAAATCCAACTGCCAATAATGATACAATTTTGGTGATTTCCTTTTGGAAAATGCCCAAAGAATAGGATGAGTACAGGTAATAAGCATGTATCTCTTCATCTTGACATGACTATATGAAGTTATTTTTCCTCTTTCTGAGCGATAGGAGATTGCAAAACTTGAGACTAAACAACAAGAAGCCGGCCATTTCCTAGGGAGGGTAGGGGGATGTACAATCATGAAATTTTACTCTTACCAACTACATGAAAAGTGACCAAAGATATACTGAATATGCTTACTTCGGGCTATCAAAACTTTCCCTTCCCATGTGAGCCTAAAAAAGTTACCATATGCAACTAGGCTGCAAACTAGGATTAGATGGCTAACCTCCTTTTAGCTATAGGTTTCATTGCAGTCTTTCAATGGACCAAAAAAGGTTTACATCTCAGCGTCTTTCCTAAGCGGGTTTGATTAGGCAAATCTTATTTCTATTGTCGCCACCTACTAAATTTGGATGTATTTTGGGAGTCTTTTTTCTCCATATTTTGCTATTAATTTAGGTTCCAATGGCGTTGGCTGGGATGGGATTCCCTTGCAGAAGCTATTCCTGGCTTCTGCCATTGCCTGCAATTATCTCAAAGCAAATGGTAATGTTCTGGTTAGTAGCTTTGGAAGCAACTTTAATCATAATCTAGCTAAGGGTTCCTAGACTTCTTTCCTGCATCCTCTGATTAGTAAATTTTGTACTGCCCTAACCCAGAAAAAGTTTTTGTTCTTAGGATATATAACTTTTGAGTGGGTGGAGAAGAGTCAAGATTCAAGTACCACAAGAGAGTTGCCATAGCAGCAGTGGTCATATGTCAAAGCAACTTGTTAGGTGAACTAGTTGCATATGAACACTTGTCTTAGTGGCCATCCAAGAGCCCGCCTTTGATGGATTTGATACAAAAGAAAAGAAAGAATAAAAAAAAGGTATACATGATTGATAATTTGATAGTACTAATAGCAACTTATGGAGTGGAAAACACTTCCCATAAATCACGCACCTTGTCCCTATAACTTCTTCATGTTTTTCCTTACTTCAATGCATGCTTGGATTGAATCCTTTATGATTATCATGATCAAGATGAACATAGTTATAAGCAAATCCTTCTAACCAAAAGATAATTTTAGCAATTTGCAACAACATTATGATCGAACGAAATGCAAACCTGGTAGCCTAATCCAAGGTAACCTAGATAGTTGGTGTAAGTTTTGAATCAAAGTTTCATGCAAGAGTCAAGGGTAAAAAGGGAGGAATTATACGGGGAAAAGTAACAAGAAAAAGAAAAAAAGGATTGTATATCTTGGTGACAATGATTAAGTGGACAAGATTAAATCCAAAATTTAGCCACCTAAACAATGTCTAATGATGCAAGCATATTCATAATGTTCATTAATTAAGAAGATTTACGCATTGAATAATCCATGCATCTAGTTAGCTGCTGTCAATTTATTTACGAATTTAAAAAAAATCATAACCCCTGATTCAATATATTTCTATTTTCTTTTTTCTTTAAAAATAAGATTTAAATCTTACGTATGTAAATAAACTTTGATAATATAAATATCAACATTTAAAGTTATCAAAAGAAAGATGTCTTTAACTAGAAATGAGGGCAAACTTCTCATAGCTTACTATATTATATATTTGGTTCAAATATTTTTTTCCTTGATCTTGAGATTTTAGTTTTATTTTGCATGATGTCATTTTTTATTACATTTATATTAAAATTGATCATTAGTTATATCGAAAGGTTATGATAAAAGAAAATTAATGATGGGCTGTGAACCTACATTGCTTGGGCCCAAATTCTTATCTTTTAACTAATGGGCCTGGCTTCCTAGAAATGGGTTCAAAAATAAAAAGAAAGGGTCGGATGGATGGCTGGGGCTCCAAAAAACGGAGCCCATTTTCCAGTTTGATTGGGCCGGAGAATTGTCGTATTTACCTTCGAAACGACGTCGCGGAAGACGTTTAGTCTGACGAATCTGACTTTGTCCTTTTTTGGTGTCCCAAGGTCCGCCACCCCTCCCCCCACACTGGCACTCACAAGCTTTCTTCGAAGGCAATAGGCTCACTCTCCGGCGCAAACTTTCCTCCGATTTCAGCGCTCAAATCAAAAAACATAGAATATGGCGGCAGAATCTTCGTCTTCATCATCGTCAGAAGTAAAGACGGAGAGGAGAGGAATTCCGGGAGCTCAATTCGTTGAAGACGTAGAGACTTATCTCTCTCAAGCAGGCCTTGATGTCAACTCTGCCCTTGCTTTTCTCCAAGAAAGGTCCCTTTCTTTTCCTCTCTTATTCTTTTTTCTCAATTCGCTGAGCTTCCTAGACTTCGAGAATCGTCCTCCTCTTAGTCGACCGCCTGCTATTTCGCTCTTGTTTACTCGGTTTCCCGGCGGCTTGATTTTTTTCGTTAAAGTTCAATTTTTTTTCCAATTTTCGTTAAATTATGAAGTTGGGTAGCTTTATCTCTGAAGATTAGTTGGGATTGAACGATTTTAGACTTATTTGGTTTAAGTTAATGAATTTGCAGGCTTCAGCAGTATAAGTTGGTTGAGATGAAACTTCTTGCTCAGCAACGAGATCTTCAGGTATTATATAGGGATCTTTTTCTTTTACTGACTTGTATCTCTATTTTATTGTATTATATTTTATTTCGATCCGCTATACTTGGTTTTACTTATCAAAATTGGGATTTCGGTTCCATTTCTACGCATTTGGTTGTACTCATTGTGTGGGCAAAAGTTTTGTGTGAGACTAGAACTTTTGCTATTTTTATACTAATTTGTTAATTGTTATTATGGTATTTTTTTTTTGAAAAAAAAATGAAAAATAAAGGAGAGGTTTTATGGTCAGTGTTAAAATTTCAAATTTGGTAAAACAGTTTTCGTTGAGCATAGATGTGTAGAGGGAAAATTGCTGTTGATTTATTTGATTATTAAATGGTCTTAATCCTTGATCTTAGAGATATTCCAATAAGATGGTTCTCACTTGTAAAGTCCATAAATGGGGTCCATGGTAATGTGCTTTGAATTTGATTACTTGCCAAAATGCTCATTAGTCATTAGTTCATAGCAAGAGAAAGGAAGCCAGACAAAGTCATAATTACACCCTTGTGTTGATGCACGTTATTCATCTTTTAATGCCCTTTTGTAAAAGCTGGATGGAATTGCAAAGAACTCGGCATGTTAACTTGTTAGAATTGGCCTCGCTAGTTCAAGCTTTTTGTACAGGCTTATGCTGGAGAAAGTATATCCAACTATTATTTCTAGATACTGAATGCAATCAAGCTTATGCCGGGGATTTATTTCGGAACAACTTGATGTGTTGCATCTAAGGCTGCATAAAGCTACCTCTATGTATGGGGAAAAAAGGGATTAATAGGAAACTACATAAAGCTAATAATAAATTTTTGTTTTCCTCAGCTGTGGAACATCGATGTTGGTGTGGTAAGCAAATATGGTCCAGTAATTATCTTAATTATTGGACAAGAAAGAAAATTACGGAAGAATTAATTGTATCGACTCTTTTATTATTTTCTCGTGTTTGCTTTTCCATGTTTTGTGGCTGTTTATCAACATAGCTGTGTGTTTGTGTGTTTCATTTGCTAAATGTTGAAAAGACAAAAGGATAATTTAACATGTAGGGGATCAAAAAACGTTTTGGGGATGCTGCCTTGAGACCTATATTTTATGGTGTTTTTTAAATTACATTAATTTATGTTGGGTTAATCTATGTTCATTCCCTACCAAAAATTTAACCAGGCTAGACACTCTCATTCATGCTTAATTTATATTGCATATATGTAAATTGCTTCTCTTATGACGTGTTGTAAGAGTCTTGAATAATGCGCTTGTCTATTGTGGTCATCAGGCAAAAATCCCTGATATTGAGAAATGTTTGGATGTGGTTGCCACTTTACAAGCTAAGAAGGGTACTGGTGAGGTTCGTCTTTCTATGATATCTTGACTTTTAATATCATGGTTCATTTTTTTATAGAAGTTTTTGATTCTTCATTTTCTTATGATAAACTTGGATAAGGTTTCCATATGAGATTTTGCAATGTGAAGGACTATTCTGTCTTTCTGAGCTTCTGCATCGATATAGTAGGAAACTCTCGGTTGTCTGAATGTGGTAATCTTGTGATCTGCTACATATAGGCCCATGTTGCATGAAATGCTCAAGGTTCAGGCATAATTTTTTATTTTGGAATTTGGGAATCTAATCGTTTAAGACATTCTTATGGTGCTGGATTAGGTGTGAAATGCTCAGATCCTATAAATGCATGCTTGTTGTATAGACAAGCTTGAAGCCAATGAATTTAGGATTCTTTCTCTTAAATATCTACTATATGCTACTGATTTATAATATTACTTTTGGCTTGTATAGGCTCTTATTGCTGATTTTGAAGTCTCTGAAGGCATATATTCTCGGGCTCGCATTGAGGATAATGATTCAGTTTGTTTATGGCTGGGAGCAAATGTCATGTTGGAATATTCATGCAAAGAGGTCCAATAGTTGCAATTTGGATGCTTACTGTTCTTGTGCATTAACAGAGCAAGACTAAGTTATCCTGTTACCTTGTATGCAGGCCACTACTCTACTGAAAAAGAATTTGGAAAATGCTAAAGCAAGTTTAGAAGTTCTTATAGCTGATTTGCAGTTCTTGAGGGATCAGGTGACAATAACTCAGGTACTATTGTTGTTCCATAATATTACTTTCTTTCTTTACCTAGTGGGTTCCTAGTGGTGATTAATGAAACCCAGCTTTTGCATCCAGTATTCGTTGGTATAATTAGAACATTCATGGGATGTGTGCAACATGGTTCAACCCAAGAGGTGCCGAACCATAAATTCTTTTCGATGAAATGGATGGAAGAAAATAGAATTAGCTCGTCTGCCTTAATCATGCTTAATGCCTGCTTGGTATGTGTACGATTTATCTTCAACATGTGTTGGCTTTAGTTCTTGATTATTTTAGTACAATTGCTCAGGTAACTATTGCCCGTGTCTATAATTGGGATGTTCATCAACGAAGAATTCGTCAAGCTACGGACACAGCTAAAGATTCATGAAACTGAAAATATCATTCCTTGATATAGAGGTGGAGAGTATGCTCCTATTCTCGCATTTCGTTGGTTTTGGTAAATGGGTTGTCTGGTGTATTTCCAGTGAATCAAAATTCCATTTTCATGGTTGCCCCGTATCTTCACTTTCCCTTCCTAGGTTCTGGTTCAATGAAGTGAAAAACTCATGCTCATGTTGCTGAGAGCAGTTTTGATACATAATAGTAGTAGAACTCTTGTGCATCAGATGCAATAGCTGTCTTCACTGTGATTGTTAGTTCGTCAGGAGCGTTTTATTGTCTGTAACTCCATGGCATCCATCTATATTTTTTCAGTTTAATTTATGCACTAGTACTTGAAATTTGTCTGCTTTTTGAATCCACCTATTGCAGCAAGCTTTTGGGTTCAAATTTGAAACTTGAGATGATGATTTAATGTGAAAGAAATTGTCGGCAAAACTTGACCAGGATGAGATGACAAGTTGTTCAGATTACTGGGTCTTTTAAGCTGAGCCTTAAATGATGTCAGCAACACCTTATCCTGCCAGAAAAAGGTCTTGTTTCTAAGGATTGCTTTCAATTATGTTATTATGATTGCTACTTGTGTCACAGTCTCACAGAAATGACATTGGTTTGAGGCCTAATCTGTGATCAAGTCAGCCGATGAAAATCATTCGATTTTTGAAGCCTAAGATTTACTGGTCCCTTAGGAAGGACACTCTCCTTTTTTTATGGTCCTGTGTGTCAGGCTGGGTTTATCGTTTCTTTTTTTCTATTGCGTGACATGGAGTTGAACCATGAATTCGGCTGGCAGACTGCTGCTTTCAATCGGCCCAGGTTTTCACATGCGGACCCAAGCCTGTCGGTGGCATTTATAGTCAAAAGCATTGTTAAATTCGAAGAGTTTTTATCATAGGGGTATGTCATGTTCTTTCATGAGAACAAAGTCTCATATTTGTCTTATTTTACCTTTGGATCAAGGCGTTCAGAAGCTTTCATCTTTCCATCTGCTGATTCATAAAAGTTCATGTTTGCTTTCAAGGATGCAAAAAGGTTCATATATTTTTGCAGGCTAGCACTAGATTCATAGTCTTGGGGCACTCCCATGTCCACAAGTTGTCTCATCAGCCCACAAATTGTACATCTGTCTTTACTTGCTGGTCTTAAAATCTTGGCTTTATATTGACAAAATAACACAATCCTGAAATGGGAAACTCTCAAATATATCATCCAAGTCTTTTTTGCTCCATCTTTAAGAAAAACAAAAGCACCCCAAAACAAGGGAGAAAGTCTGTGCAATCTTCCTGACGTACGATCGATGTAACAGGACATTGAAACTATTGTTTCCCATGGCGCATCCATCATCCAGTGGCCCCCTGGTCCAGGCAGCTGTTCCTATCAACCACAATTTCTTAAAAATCCTTCTCCCAAGGTTGGACCTGGAAAAAAAAAAAAAAAGAAGAAGCTTGAATCTGATCATGGCAGTCAAGATGGAAAACGTCCACTGCACCAAAGCAGCAAAAGGGCCAGGCTTCACGCTCGGTTGACCCTTGAAACCGGGCCCATAAAGTATTAAAGGCTGGTACCAGATTGCCATTCCCAACTGCTACCGGCATGTGGCTTGACAGTTTCAAATTAGCCACTTGATCAGGCACCTATTTTTATCTCCCCACCGTTTTGTTTCCTCTCCTGACATTCCATTTCTTGAGTAGTTTATACTGGAAAACTTTACATGCCTTGGAATATAAAAATCAACAGGATTAGATTATGAATTTGCATGGATCTTCTTTCTGTAAGACCTGTGATCTATAAACATCCTCATTTGACTTCCTGTCTTCACAGAGTAGATCTTTTTCTACAGCTTGTGGAAACAGTAAACACTTGATTGATGATCACTGATCATAGAGATATATATATATATATATATAACACTAATATATTCTATCCTGAATCAGGTCCCTCTGAGCTGTATTGACATAGAATATCTTCTAGTGGAAAGATGCTTGAAACACCTGTTCCATGTTTTAAACTTGTTTTCTCGGATAAACTATACTCAATGGGGGAAAAGAAAGAGGAGCAGCATCTCCTTCTTTCACACTGCAAAGTCGAGTATTATCCACTTTTGTTTTAATCTCTGTCAAAGTTAAAACCGCTAACTATTTAAAGACGGAAAGGATCCGTAGAATATTACGTATCCAACATATATAACCCTAAGCTGACAAAGACTTACGTAGGAAGGAAAACATACACCTCGAACACGTACGAAGATAACTCAAACAAAGAGAGAAAGGAATATGAGGAGAGGGCAAAAAAAGAAAGGGAGAATAGCGAAGAGACGTGCACGCAAAGCGAGGGTGATTTGTCCTGAGTGGCCCTTGCTGTAATTAAAGTGGTTTTGTCCGGTTGTGTTAGACAGACGCGTTTTAACGTTGCCAATTTTAATAGTCGGGGGGAAACTGTTGACTTTGACTTCCCATGTGCCCCTCCCCCTTTTTATTCTTGCCAAAAAAGGCAGAATATTTTTCAAACCCAAAAAACCCTGACGCTGCTAACTTCTCCTTGCCGCAATCCCCGCTGTGTGCTCTCCCATTCCAATCCTTCTGCTTCTAGAAATCGCTTGGGGTCAACGGATTTCTCCTTTATTTGCCTTTTTCTTTCTCATGAATTGATTAGACACGTCGACCGGCACTTCTTCTAGTATTACCGAATGACGAAAAGATCCCCACGTAAATCTCCGGCTTTTGTTAATTTATCGGCGATGAAATTTATCTCTCTGATCTCTACACTTAAGACCCTTGATGTAATTCGAGATGTGTTTTTAATCGATATAAGATATCTGATTAGAGATAATCGAAAAAAGTTAACTTAAATACCATTTTTTAAAAAACAATCTGACTATATGTTTTCCTTTATTAATATAGAAGAATGAAAAGATTTCTATAAGTAAAACTCCAGCTTTTGTTAACTTATCAGTAATGAATTTTGTCTCTTTGATTTCTATATTTAAAACTCTTGATGTGATTCAACATGCGTTTCTAGCCGTTCAAAATTATTGAGAAAATTAACTTAGATATATTGTTATGGATGAGGTTATGTCTCCACCAATATCTATTATATATAAACTTGTAATTTTGTAACAAAATGTTTCCCCTAGTAATTGATAGACATCTCATAGCATTTCAAAAAAAAAAATTCTACCATTATTATCATAAATCATTGTCCTTACGATTTGAGATGTATTTCGAAAACAAAAAATCTGTGTCATTTTTATATTTATGGGCATCTTAGTTATATGATATATTTATATTTTAGGTGTATAATAATAGAAAATTATTCTATGACCTCTCAAACATGCCCAACAATTTGATGGGGGAATTGCCTTGAAATTACATCAAACAAGTGGTTTCATTGCACTTGCTTGGCTTGGTGTTTCTCGAACGAATCTCCATCAATGAAAGAAGAGGATGAGCTTCTCTGCTTTGGGCCTCGAAGCTAGCAGTTAGTGAGATACCTTTCAATATTAATGAAGCACATCCATATTAGGTGACTCTTTGAACAAGATGTAAAGGGAAACCCCAAGTCCACTTTAACTCTTTTTTTAGTTTGAGAAAACAGCCATTTCCATGAACTAATCTTGAAAAGAGGGGAAAACAAAAATATTCCAAAGCATATCAATTGTTTGACTTGGTCTAAACTTTGGTGGATGTCTGATTCAAGTTGTTGGGTTGACTCTGTATCAAAGACTAGTCTTTTAAGAGAAAGATAGGAAGAGGCCAATTAAGTAATAATTATGTGGACTTGGTTATTAGGCTGCTAAACCACGAAACACGATACTATATATCACAGATGGTACAGAAGTTCGACACGTAAACTGATCACGCTGCATCAAAAGCAGCATCAAAACTAGGAACTATACGAATACTTTCATATATACAATAATTTCATTGAATAGTTAATTGTGTAAGTTAAAAGAGAAATCATGCGAGGATAAATAAAATAAACGAGGGAAGGAATAAGTGGTTAATGTTCTCTAGAATCTAGCTTTGTTTTCATAATATACGTAATCAACAAGGAAGAAAGTTTCCTCTTACAATCACAACCGCCATTAGTGGATATGATGTCAACACTAATCTAGAATCAGAATCATAACTTGTGACATGCCATGAAGAAAATATTGTAAACCAAGAATAATTTTTTTTAATTAATTAAAACACAATGAACCCAAAACTTGGGTTGATTGTTCACATAGCATAATCTTTAAAAACTAATAATAATAATCAAAGAAGTAGTTGCTTTCACAAATTAATTAATAGGAAGATTGTTTAAATATGTCTATTTTACTCTATGAATTTTTTAGCTATTAATTTATTAGATTTGTTAATCTTTCAGGCTATCAAGGAGAATCTTAAAACTGTGAGATAAACAAAGGGAGACCCAAATATAATATGAAATTGGGATTTTGCTAAAATAATCAAAACTTTGGTCTATCCCAATAGTTAATTTTGCTTTCACATTGTAAAGCAGAAAAGAATGGGGGAAAACTGTTTGACAAAACTAGTTGGTTGATGTTACCAGAATCATTAGATCAAATGCATTCCATTTGCAGAGTTAAGGAAGTCAATCAAAGCCTTGTTGCCTCGATCTTCAAAAGCCTTTCTTATTATAAAAAGCTTCAAACAAAAGGTCGGTTATTGATTAAGCAAGACAAAGAGTTTTAAAAAACAATGGTTATGGCTGCTTTCTTAAACTATTGTTGCAGCTATACCTTCCCAAAATTCTCTTACACCCAAAATATATAACTATCCAAGACAGTTTAATTAGTTGGAAGAGCATGAATTGGGGCAGTTAAGCTCTAACCTATTCTTTGATCCTCTCTGGGGATAGCAACTTTGCAACAAGAAAAAACTAATATATGTATATATATATAGAGAGAGAGAGAGTTTATATTCGATGTACTGTTAAGGATAAAATAAACTTATGTATATATATGCTGAGTCCATTTGCTTTGTTAAAATTATAATTAGGTATAGAATGAAAAAGAATGGTAAGGCCAACTACAGACTTTCCAGAAATAAACTTTGCAGTCAAAATTCTGCAATTATACAAAATCTGGAAGTAGAAATGACTTGTATCAGATGTGCATCTGTGCGTTCTTATTCTTATTGAAGCAAGAAAAAGATCCTCTAATTTTGAACCCAATGTTTACGGTTACCAAGCATTAAAGTAGTTCAATTCACCTTTTCTTTTAAAGTTACTTTGTACCTAGAAAAGAAAAGAAAAGAAAAGACTAAACTAAGTGGAATTTGATTCCTTTCTTAAAGAATAGTGATAATGATGGCAAAATCTAGTGCACTGCCTGGGGGTTTGACAGATTCAAATTAAATCCTTATCATGGCCCATGAGCACACGAATCATCAAGCTATGATTTTTCTTGAATGATTGATTCTATATAGTTTGGATAAACACTCTGATTAAACCCACCCTTTTTGGAAAGAAAAAAAAAAGGTAAAGAGATTTTTATTTGGATTAGGAGATTAGAGTTACCATTCCAAAATCAAGATTAGGAAAAAATTAAAGTAAGACTCCTTGTATCACAACGTTATGGAAAATGTAAAAGGTTTTATATACATGTTATGTGTCGAGAATTCTTTTGATACAGATCGAACTCGTGATCCATAACATTTAATATTTTGATTTAATCGAACCATTTACGAATGAATTTTGTCTTTTTAAATATGTGATACATAGGTTTTGTAGGAGATGATAAAAGGCTACAATCATGGGTTATGGACACTCCCACCGCCACCCCCACCCCCAACCCCGTCTGGTCCAACCCCTACGCCACCATTACCGCTAAACCCTAAACCCCTAAAAAACAATAAAAATAAAATATACGATGCATATATATATATATATATATATATATATATATATGGGTAAGATCGGCCGTGCTCTCCAGACACTCCAGCATGTGCAATAGCAAATTTCCATGTGTACGAAAACAGGACCAGAAAAATAAAATCCATCCATGTCCTACTCTTATCCTTTCCATCCAAAATATCTATAGTTAAGACAAATAATTTATTGATCTTGATCTTGTATGGCACTACAAATAATTTAAAAGCATTTATTTTATATCAAAATTTATATATTTTTTATAATATATACTCGATACTTTTAATTGTAAACAAACATCTTAAAAAATGAAAAATCGATAGAGAAAATTAAATGAGAGAGTAATATATATATATATATATATATATATATATATATAGGGAGAGAGAGAGAGAGAGAGAGAGAGAGACCATGTTTTTGAATAATTGAAGGAAAAATGTTCAAAAGCTTTGACCTTTGACCAGTTCTTGGTTCACAGAAATTAAACAAGGGACATTTTGGCTGGTATGGTTTTAGACTTTTGGAACCATGGTCAATACTACCACTTTAATTTTTTTATTTTTGCCCTGGCCGGTGTTCGCTGTGTCCTAGAGGGAGTTCGGTTGGGGTGGATTCTAAAGACCAAGCGCTATATCTTTTCCGTGTTCATCACGCTCCAACCTCGTTTTAATACATGAAGCCTTCTTTTCACATGCACGTGAATTGAAACTTCTGTTAAAAAAAAACACAAATAAATAAATAAATAACTATAAAAGATCAAGTTTCTTATTTTAAGAACAAAATTAATTACAGAGTGATTTATGTCTGTCTCGGAATTTGTAACCTTAATCACCTAGTTATCCAGAGTCAACTGTCCTTTAAAGATTTCTACCAGATTTTTTACTGGGTCTTTTCAAAAAAAAAAAACCACATAGAGATCTAGATGTTATTTATAATTTAAAGATTTTTTTACTTAGTAAATATATAATTCATATTGAAAGTGTAAATTCATGATATTTTATACTTTAATTTTTTCAATTAGTATTATGGATAAGTTTTGACATACACTTAATTTTACTTAATAAAATTATTAAAATATTTTTAATTTAAAAATTAATATATTTATTCATGTTTATTTTTTTTCTTTCATTAAGTAAAATTACTGATATAACTCCTATGAGAAAAAAAATCTACATAATGTTAATTGAGAAAAAAATCGCATACTATCATTAAAAAAATAAAATTATAAAAAAGTGGATATAAAATTTATCTTACTAAAGCACGATAGATTTTAGACTGATTAAAAAGAAAACTGTAGTGCTACATAACTATAATATATAAATGGAATTTAATACTACTAGTTGATTTGCTTGATCGGTGAAATGTGGGCAACAGCTGTGAGAAACTAGAAAGAGGCCAGAATATATGAAAGGTTTAAAAATGTCTCTCACATGTTTCATGAAATTACTAAGATTTGTACCGACTTAGAATATATTTATATAATATGTTAATAATAAATAAATAAATAAATAAATACTTTCCTTATTTTCCTTTCTTCCCCCGTATCGGAGAACAGGGATGATGACGAGTAATGAATCTCATGGAAATTCTTAGTTATTGACCAATTTTCCCAATAGTTATTAAATTATTAAATTTTCATTGGGGTTTAGGAGATGAATGACTGGTTGTAAATAAGGAGACAAAATTTAAAGAGTCTGATTTGATCACAAATTAATTTAATAAGTGTTCCTAGTTTAAAAGAAAACACTACGCAAGTTGATGGAAAAATGGACTCACGGGTCTTGGAAAAAACTTGGATGGAAGACTCCAGAAGAAGGAAAATACAGGCTTAAATGATACATGACCTCATAATCTACTACTACGTCATACTTCTCCTGGATAGGACAATGGATATTAATTGACATTAACTTAGATGATGATTAATTTATTATTAAAATTAAAATTTTATGTGGATACAAATCAAAATGTATGAATTTATTTATGAATAATTTAATTTTTTTAAATTAAGTTTTTATTTTTGTATCATATTTAAAACATTTTTATTTTTTAATTTTTAATAAAAAATTAAAATTGTCAAATTTAATATCAATCAATAGTGTTTTTTTTTTCACATAATATATAGTATGAATTGATGATATGATTAGGGGATTTATTCTACATAAATTATTATGTAATTACATCAATTGGCATGTCATATTATATGGACAAAAAATACTAATCGTTATTAGGTGTGATGGTTATTTATGTCTTGTTAGAGTTAAGATTTGTATATATAGGATAAGAGCTTAAAGAAGTATAATTAAAAATAAAAATTAATTATATAAATTATTACATATTTAAAAGGAAATTTCAAAAATACTTCTTCATTTTACCACTTACAAAGCATGGAAAAAAACCTATATTGAAGCAAAAAGAGAGGTACCAAGAGGCTCATGGACACTGCACGGGCCATAGTCTTGTAAACATAATCGGAAGACTTTATGAGAATTTAAAAATAAAATAATTAGGCCACAAAATGACGAGAAATTTCTTCCAAGAAAACAAAAGGATGGGAAGAGGGCGTGTATCGGAAGCAACCCTACTAGAGGGGTGGAGGGGGTGTGAGGGAATATACTAAAACCGCGTAAAAAGTGCATTGTGCTTGGGAAAGAAGACTAATCAAGAAAAGCAAGCCGTTGGATCAAACACGTAGGATTGTCAAAAGAGACAAGAATACACGTGTAATTCATTTGTTGGCTCCTCTGACCATCGAGTTTCGGCCGCGATTGGGGGACCGGAAGGAAAGGAGAGGGCCGTGCATCGTGGCAGAATGTGGTTTCACGAAAAGAAAAGAAAAGAAATAGCATATATATTTTCTTTCTTTCTTTTTTATTTTCTTCTAGTAGCAGAGAAAACTTGTGAGAAATTTCTTTCTTTTTGCTTTCTTATTTTTTTTATTATTGGGGGTGTTTTAATTGAATAATTGACAATGAAAGGTATTTGTTTTGGAATTTTGTTCCGTAGAAATCAGGCTGTACGTTTGGAACCAGGACAGTGATAACATGGAGAGATATATACCACACGAAAACAAAGCTAGTTATCTCACATTTGGCGTGGGATAAGGATAACTCCTTCATTAATTTTTTTTTTATTTTTTATATTAAAAATTTAAAATAAAAATAAAAAATTAAACTGTTTAAAGACAGAACGAGAGTATTACGCTAACGTTCCTATAAACTCTCTCTCTTGCAAATGCGAGAAAATAAATAAAAAGGTAAATTGAAATATTGGAAACTTAATAACTAGTTGTTGACGGTGTTGGCTTGTCGGGGAAGAAGTGGGCGAGGGATGAGCTGGAAAGTCTGATGACGTGTATATTGCGTCAGCATTCCCAAACGCGGTTATTTTCTTTTTTCTTACAAGTACAAATCCTTTTATTGGTAATTGCGTTGCCATTTTTTAATTTCCATATCTTCTCTTTAAGCTTTTGTTGTTTTTTCTTTAGCAAACCCATATGACAAAAGTGCCCTCTAGCTATGGTTTTGTTGAATTCAAAGCATATTTTAAGCATTTTTCTTATTTAAATTATTGCTTTTAATCTCTTTTTGACTTTACGAAAATTAAAACATAAAATTTTATTTTGATATATTTTATATTAAAATTTTAAAAAATAAATTTAATTTTTAAAAAAATTAGATGGAGGGAATGTAACAATGATATGGGTGGAATTAAATAATTTGATTTTGTGAATTAATAGTAGCATATATCTTGCAAATGGGGGGTAAGACTGAAAAGTTTTTCTAGTTTTATCTTTTCTCATTGTCTTTCTACGAAATGATCTTCAAATGAGTGAACAAAATCTTGGATAAAGATCCCAAGGAAATGATCAAATCAATCTTATTCATATTGAGAAATATTCGCAAAGGGTCAAAACCACATTTCTCCAAAACATAAACACAACTTTGGATCCAACCAAAAATAAAATATTAACCATGGGTTTTAGAGCTTAATTTCACTCTTCATATTTATGCCCAAACTTCTCAAATAAAGAAGAAATGATTAAATTGTCGTATATAAATAATGTAAAATTTTATTATATTTATATAGTATCTGAATATTTAATTCATTAGTTGATATATGATCTCTTATTTAAAAAATATAATTCGGATCCCTCTTTCTCGATTAAAATCTTAATATATTATATATATGTGATATTTTCAAATAGTAAAACATGTGAATTCAAATAATTCACATGAAAAATATCTTTTAAATAATTCAAATATTAAAAATGCAATTGACACGTGTAACATTTGTCATAAAAAAAGGACAGAGAAGCTTGAATTCATGATGATAAAATATAATATTAAAAAATAATTAAAATATTAATAATTGGGACAATCCATGTATAAAATTTATATATTTTTATTTAATCACATAAAGTTATTTCATAAATATATAAAAATTCAAAAATTTTATTAATAAAGTAATAACATTTTATTCACTAATGAGATATGAATCAATAATAATTTAAGGGCATAAACGGTATTTCAAGAAAGAGATAATGGTTCTTATGTACAATTAATTTAAAGGGAGAAACAAAAACAATTGATTTTAAAAAGGCGAACCGCGAAAAGAAATTAAAAAGGAAAAGACGGCCATGTCCACACACGACCGGTTAAACCAGTCAACAATCCGCGTACGCAAAAGTGGACCCAAAAAGAAAGGGGGCGGTCCATGAGCAATAAATGCTGCCAACACCGGCCTCCCTCGATCGTCCACTTACTGTACTCATAATTAACCGGCAAATGGCGGTCGCCTCTCCAAAAAAAAATCCAAGCTGTTCTCCAAATTCCCAACCCAAAGTCCATTCACACTTCATCACCCAAACACTCCCCATTCTCTCACTCTTTTTTTAATTATTTTTAATTTAATTTAATTTTATATTTATTTATTTTTTTGCTCGCTTTGTTCCTATTTAAATTTTTTTCTTTGGGTGGTAGTGCAAAGGATTTAAACTTTTGCGAAGAGAAAGAAAGAAAGAAGGGGGTTATGTTTTGTTTAAAAATGGAGGAGAGTATGTGAAGTCTATGGAGAAGAAGAAACCAGAGGGGGAACAGAGAGAGAATTCGATGGCAAATTTGAGGTTTTCCGACGAGAATCCGGCTGCAAGTGGTTATGGTGGAGGCATCTTTGACATGGCAACAGGAGCATGTGAAGGTAGTGGTGGAGATAAGTGGGGGACTTTAGGCTTCATGGACTTGCTCGGTATCCATCAAGATTTTGCTGCTCCTTCTTTATTCGATTCCTTTCAGCCTCCGATTCTTTCTTCACCACCACCTCCACCTCCACCATCATCCTCTGAGCTTCACCAAGAGATATTACATGAAATACAACTGGAAAGTAAGCAACTTATACAGCAGCAGCAGCAGCTTCAAGGACTCCCATCGCCGGCTTCCACCGTACCGGAATCTTCAGAGGTTTTAAACAATCCGGCAACGCCCAACTCTTCTTCGATCTCTTCCTCATCGAATGAAGCCGCAAATGATGAGCAAACAAAAACCGGGGATGATGAAGAACAGGATCAAGAGAAGACAAAGAAACAGTAAGCCTTTCTCGAGTCTTCATCTTACTTGTCTATAAGCTATAGGCTTAGTTCAGTACAGGGTTTAAGGTGAAGAAAGGAAAGAAGCGATGGGGTTTTTAAATGGGGTTTTCTTCATTTCTGATGTTGAGTTAGATTTTTGGGGAGTGTGGGGGAACCTTTTTAACTTGTCTTGCTGAATTTTTAAGTAAAGTTTTTTTCTGTGATGGGTTTAGGTTGAAACCCAAAAAGAAGAACCAAAAAAGGCAAAGAGAGCCGAGATTTGCGTTCATGACTAAGAGTGAAGTTGATCACCTCGATGATGGCTACAGATGGAGAAAGTATGGACAGAAAGCTGTGAAAAACAGCCCTTATCCCAGGTATCAAAATCTAATCTAGATCGCCTCATCTTGGTCCACTTATGATTACCTTTTTTAATTCAATTATATCTCACCCCAAGAATTCAAATCACCAAAAAAGGGTATACTTTAGTTGTTTGT
The DNA here is from genome assembly GCF_002168275.2 of Theobroma umbraticum. Taxonomy (NCBI): domain Eukaryota; kingdom Viridiplantae; phylum Streptophyta; class Magnoliopsida; order Malvales; family Malvaceae; genus Theobroma; species Theobroma umbraticum. Next base: position 7,713,047 of record NW_018397264.1, read on the forward strand.
TTTTTAATAAGATGATTGCAACAGGAGCTATTATCGTTGCACCACTGCAGGGTGCGGGGTGAAGAAGAGAGTGGAGAGATCATCCGACGATCCCACGGTCGTCGTCACTACTTACGAAGGGCAGCACACGCATCCCTGCCCGATAACGCCGCGAGGAAGCATCGGAATCTCACCGGATTCCTCCACCCTCGGTGCTGCTTCTGCTGCATCTTTTATCATCCCACAACCTCAGTATTTACATCAGCAACAACACTATATATATACCTCATCGCCTCCTTTGAATATCACCACCGCCACCACCACCAGCTCTAGCTTCATCAATCCCTTGTTTCCTGCTTTCCTTCAAGAGAGACGTGTCGCTCCTCCTTCAGCTTCATCACTTCGAGACCATGGACTCCTTCAGGATATTGTTCCATCCCAGATGAGGAACGAGGCAAAGGAAGAGCAGTAGAATGGGGTTTTTAATTTTATCTTGCTGGTATGTAGTTCTTCTAACTAACTCAGGGGATTCATTTCTTTAGAACAAAGAACTCCCTTCACCATTTTATATATTATTTGTGTAAAATCACTAGCCTTTTTTTTTTTAGTCTTCGGATAACTCGTTTTGTACTTGGTCTTTTCTCTTGTGGTTATTCTTTGTATGTAGAGAGAGTATTCAATTATGGAGATATTGGGTTTTTTCTTTCTTTATTCTTCTTCCAGTTTTGCTTCACTCTTACCATTTTTCTTCTTCTTGCTTCTTGCCCATCCTTTCTTCCTTTCCTTTTCCATTCTGTGTGCACCCTTTCTTTCAAAGAGATAGATTAGCTAGCAAGGGTCTTTAGGGTTAGGGTTTTCCTTCACGAGAAAAGTCGTTATGTTCATCAGATCACTAGTTTTTAGTAACTTTTTGTATGCATACAAAATTCTTCAACTTTATGGGAAAAGGTGCTTTCTAGAATAATGGGTGTGGGAAGCCTACACTACGAAGGAAGAGAACCCTAAAGATGGGAGGAGGGCAGTGTAAAAACAGAAAATGTGTATCCTGGTGTACATGCATGGAGGAACAAGGATGCAGCAATACCTTTTAACCATTCCCATTAGGCTTTTTTCCTTTGGAATCCATGACTTTTTCTTCCCCTTTAAGCTAATTCACTGATAAGGAGGTGGAGTTCAATAAATGAATGGTATATATATGAACATTTCGCAAAAGGAAACCGAGTGATGTTTCTAGATATTAGCGGATGGTACTGAGAAAACTTTTTCTTGCGAGGATCTGGTTCCACACTAGTCTTTCCCCCATTTTGCACTGTCTCAGCTAGGAAAACGTACAGTCCCTCTAAACATGCTGAGCTTTACACATATATGGCCGTACAAGATATAAAGCAGAGACTTTATGAATAAACCCTTGTGGAGAAATGGCAAATAGAGATTGGGAAAGTTTTCAGTTGCATGCATTATCATCAGCTCCTTTGGCTATCCCTCAAAAGAATATTCATATGCCAAGACCAGTTTATATGCATGTATGCTTCTCGGAAGTTTCAATATATAGGCATGCACATTACAACAAATTTGGGTTTTAAGTACATTTCTCTAGGCATTGAAATCTTAAAAATTATATATAGTTATTTAAATTTTTAATTACAGTTTTTACTAGTGTAGTTAATCTCTATAGTTATATTTTATTTATGATGTTATTAAAATTTTGTATAGTATAATCAAATTTATAAAATATGTTATTGAAATTTTTTTAATGGTGCATTTTAAATTGCACAATTCTAATCAAATTTGTCATAGTGGTACCGGCATTTCCTAGAAAATTAAAAAAGAGAATAAATCTACGAATTCCACTAGTAAACTTTGGTATTTAACCTAAGTAACTACAGCAGGCCTCTGGCGACAATTGAAACCGACCGACCAAGACAGCAAGAGGAGCTTATCTATTTCCTACCTTGACTAGCTAGGATGACTCCTTAAGGACTTGAGTTCATTGATATATGCAAGAATGCTGCCTCGAGTATTGTTGGTGTAAACAACATGAAAACAAAGACTCACAAATTTGTCTATGGAACCATATACACGAGAGTGATGAGGACAGAGATCTAAATGTCATGCATTAGCTGGGGGTGAACCATCTTTGGAAACAAGATTTACATTGACAAAACATGTAAGACTTTGAAGATAAGATGCGTGAAAGAATGATCAACTTTTCCCGAAATTGTCTTGTCAGTATCTTCATCTAAGGTGGATCCCGTTTTGGAAGAATTTTGCATGCAACAGCTGGCTTGGAAATGTAGATCCTGCATTTCCATTTCTATACGTTCTTCATTCTTTTGAGCAATTTGGGAAATTAACTTTGCATTGATCATTCACATTGATCCACAAAGCAAAACGTTCTGAGGGGGTTCAAAGATTGTAGTTGAACCTCCATGTGCATGAAAAGAATGAGAGGTGGGCAGTCCATGTGAGTGTGACATGATCTGCAGAAACTGGCGGTCCAACAGAAGAAGTTGTACTATGGCTTTGGAAAGAAGATATCTGTAGTGTAAACATGGGTAGGTTACCAGTTCACTCAACGTCACGAAGAAGAAGAGGGGATAAAGATTGTTTGTATTTTTCCCCTCCTAACCCATGGTATGAACATTTCCTTCATTGGTGGGGTGAAGAGGGGGTTTGCTCAAGCATTGCTGGAAAGTGGAAAGTTCAAAAGATGGAAAAGCTTACACTTGTTTTTTTCCTAAGAAAAAAAGAAAGATAGAGTTGCTGTTGACATCACAATCTTTCTTAAAAAAAAAAAACCCAAAAAAAAAAAAAAGGAAGAAGAAGAAGAAGCTCTCATAGTTATCTTCAACAATAATAATAATTAGACTGATCAAATGCCTTTATAGAAATGATATCCATCAGCTGTCTTACATCTATGCTGCAAAGTTAGGTCAGGTCACTTTCCTAGATTTATATGAGATTCTTAGCTTAATTCAATTAAGAAATTGTTTTTGGTTTAAATAAAATATCAGAAAGCCATACAAAATTAATTTCTATACTATGACCTAATTGAGAAATAATCTTGAAAATATTCTTTCTATATAATTTTAGCACCTACTTAGTTGGTACATTCAAAGTGAAACAGGAAGCTGATATTTCAACTATATGATAATACATTAAAAAGCATATTGGGTGTAGATGCAAATTAATCAGGAAAATGAGAGAGAAAAAGCTTACAATTATAAGCCTAATCAAGCCTATATATGTCCGGCCAGAAATGAACTAAACAACCAAGAGTGTTTATATGGTGAATCGATCATCCCTATCCCCCCCTTTTTTTTTTGGGCCTCATCTTCCTTAACCCTAATTCTTTTTCCGAGAAAATTAGCTTCGAGAGAAAAATTTGAATGCAAATATTATCGGAGAAAAAATATGATTAGAAATTAGGTTATGTCTCCATGAACTAATTTCGATAAATTGACCGAAAAGGATGGATAAGTATACGTAAAGTAATGAAGGCATCCGGGGAGGGCATTATGTTTATGTAGATGAGGTTCAAAATCAAAATCTTGTCATTCAATTTAAAAAGAAATAATAATTGAGAAGAATAAAGTTGTCTTTGTTGAATTTGGAGCACATAGATTCTGTGCTAGAATTGTCCGAGGATCAATTTTCAGGATCAAAAGGTGAGCAACACTTCATGGGCGGCGTTGTGTAGTGTTCTGTAGGACCTTTCTCTTGTTGGACCTCCTGCAAGTCCTGCTTTTGTGGACATGAATGGGGCCTGAAAAGCAAGAAACAACTTTTCCGTAAGGATGTAAACCAGGTAATTTTATATGGGTATTTGTAGATATCTAACCTGATCATATAAGGTTTGAATATTTTATGTTCGGATCTAAAATCAATTTAAATAAAATTTTTAATACTCGTTTCAGATTAGAGTAGATTTCAGATATCATCTTTATTTTTCCGATCTTGTTTTCTAACAGTTTTGAAAAAAAAAAAGAGGGCCAAGTGCATCAATTCCTGTGTTTTGGATCAGTCCTTTCAATACAACAGCCGAAGCTCACCCAAATTTTAACAGGAAAGTACCAATTAAAATCTCAAGAAGATATGATTACAATGTTTGATATACAAATATTTTACCGAAAATATGATGGAATTAATTAACCTTCTCACTTCGCACACAGTGGTAGGGTATCCAAACCACCAATAGGCACTAACCACTCTCTCTGTCAGCAAAAATACAACAATGGCAGATTGCACTCTTTCTGTTATCCTTCAAAAGCTTCAAGCAGCACATGGCGTTCGGTATATATGCGTTTCTCATGACGAGACATAAACTTGACCTATTCCATGGCTTGACTGCTTCTTCACTTAACCACCCCATCGGCTTGGAAGCTCTCCATTGCTCCCTTACTCTCAAACAACAATCTTATATAAAGAAATCATCTTCACTTACAGTTCCACCATCTATAGAGTAGAAGATGGCCAAGCACTTAGCTTTCTGTTTGGTGATGCTGAAGCTTTCCATCGCATTTGCTAATGTGCCAAACACCCTGAACGAAACATGTCTCGATGACATTGATATCGTGCTGCAGATTAACTTGTATAAGAACAGCTGCCCAGATGCAGAACCCATCATCTTCTCTTGGGTTCAAAATGCGGTATCCCAGGACTCCAGGATGGCAGCTTCGCTGCTTCGTCTTCATTTCCATGATTGCTTTGTTAATGCAAGTAGTCAATCTTTTACACCAGAGTTTATTTGTTTTGTTAATCTCTCTTTTTAGACAATCTTGTAAACATAATCCAGGATGTGGGTTTTGCAGGGCTGTGATGCTTCAGTGTTATTGGATGATACTGAGGATTTCATCGGTGAGAAAACTGCACCACCAAACTTGAATTCTCTGAGGGGGTTCGAAGTGATCGATGCCATTAAAGCTGAGCTTGAGTCTGTTTGCCCTGGAACTGTTTCTTGTGCTGATATTCTTGCAACGGTTGCCAGGGACTCCGTCGTTCTAGTAAGTAAATGCTTCTGATTTCTCCCATATGAAGTAGCAGTAAAACTTGTGCCAAGTTCTGTTAGAATGAGAAATTCGGATTTGCAGGCAGGGGGTCCTAGTTGGGAAGTCGAGATGGGCAGGAAGGACAGCTTGGTTGCTAGCAAAGCAGCAGCCATAAACAACATTCCAGGCCCAAATTCCACCGTGCCAACACTGGTTGCCAAGTTTCAGAACGTTGGGCTCTCGTTCAATGACATGGTTGCCCTCTCCGGTGATGATTTCGAAGCATTGATCAACATTTTGCATTTTAAAACTTCTTTTTAAAAGCTTTCTGAGAAAACCATTCAATATTGGACACTACGGACAGGTGCACACACAATGGGAATGGCTCGATGCTCCACGTTCAGCTCAAGACTTCACGGCTTAAACGGTCCAGACATCAATCTGGATTTCCTCGAAACTCTGCAGCAGTTGTGCTCGGAATCAGACAGCAACACCAAGCTTGCACATCTCGATCTAGCGACCCCAGCAACATTCGACAACCAGTACTACGTTAACCTTCTTTCTGGTGAGGGATTGCTACCGTCCGACCAGGCCTTAGTCACTCAGGATTACCAAACTCGCCAGCTTGTACTCTCCTATGCTGAGGACCCTTTGGCTTTCTTCGAGGATTTCAAGAATTCTATGTTGAAAATGGGAAGCTTAGGGGCACTAACTGGGAATGAAGGCGAGATTCGTAGGAATTGCAGGATCGTGAACTAATGAACTTCGATTGCCTAGAAAGTTATGGTAGTTAGGCTTCTACTTCCATGTTTGTCACTGTTGTCACTAGTAACCTTAGCATTCAGTCCAATTAAACCCTGGAAACCCTTCCCCAGATTCGTAAAAATCTATCAGGAATTTAACTCAGGAGTTCCTATCTTTCATCCTCGTAGAATTTTAAAAAGGGTGTGCTAATTTGGAGCAAAAGCAAAGCTCTAATCTAAGCATCTGATTATGGCCACTAATATTATGTTACACAAATACAAATGCTATTACAGAGTTGATGGCATTGATTGCCCTAATTTTAATGGCACAGAAGCTCAAAATGCCAGTAACAGCAGGAAGCAAAGGCCTTCCCATTTATATTTATGAAAAGATAAAACTATTGACTACTGCTGAGGAAGAGGGCTAAAAGCTACTATTACACATCTGCTTTCTGGCATTTGAGCCTCAAGCAGTTTGCTGCTGCATCCATGACCTTGTCATCACTAACGGTTATTTTCGTCACCAGCATTCTCCAAGAGGAAACTAGTTTCCCATCAGCAGGCTCACCTCAGCTTTCCAGTTTATATTCCTGGAGATGAAGTATTCTCCCATTAGAGCAAATGTGAATAAATGATCGATGATACGCAATACATAACAAGAAAAAAGCTTCAACTTATGACAGATAATGCCTAAATATCTGGACAGTAGGTCATCTCATTTAGATGATTTCTGCTGGTGTAAACCAAACTACATACAACAAGTACGAAAATGTTCTCTATACATTTTCATTTCTCTAATTTTACTTTCTATTCTAATTTCTGGGCAAACAAGTAGAACCAAAGGCCTGGAGTGCCCAACCATCCAAGGATAAAAGGGGTAACAGAAAATCTAGCAAACTTTAAAACCTTATGGCTTATTCTTCCATGCCAAATCCTGCAGAGTCTGAAGCCCCTGCAGCAAAAAGACCAAAGAAATGAAGTGTTGGTGAAAAGTAGCTTGGAATAAATGAAAATTACAACACTTTATACCTGTTGGAAGCGTGTTGGATTATTGGGTGATGGTGCAACTGGTAATTGTCCATAACCAAGTTCCTGTAAAATTCAAAGATGCAAAAGAATACGAGATCTTATGAAACAATATACTGCTAAAAAAATGTGAACTCAAATCCCTTGCAAAACAAAATATGTGCAATATCATTGCAAAAACAATTTCATGACAACTAATGAACAAAGTGTGGACTGAAAACATATCTTAAAGATAGAACGAGTATTGAGGTTTTCTTTTTATTTGGCTGGGATGTTAATATAAAATTTACCTGTGTATTTTGTTGATTTCTAACTCCAGAAGCTGAGTACTGGACTTCCGCAAAAGAGAGTTAGAAATGGCACATCTAAAATTTTAAAGACAATAAAACTTATGTTTAATTAAAAAATGTAAACAACTGACCGCTGAAGGAAAAAAGGGTTGCTGTAACTGTGGAGGATGGTGGATCTGTGTTTGAAGCTGGGTCTGAAGCTGCACTTGTTGTGCTTGTGAAGCTTGCTGAGGAGGGTGTGACTGAGTTTGAGGCTGTTGAACAGGTGGCTTTTGTTGTTGTTGTTGCCGTTGTTCAAACAAAGCCAATTCTTCAGGCTTCTCCCACTGCATGTAGATACAGAATAAATTCATCATACCACATGAGAATTAACTAATTAAAGCAAAGTCCCGAACACTCAACCAAGTCTCAAATATATGTCTCACCCTGCTTTCACGTGTTAGACTATTATGATAGTATTTGAATCCATCAGGAGAAGTATGCTCTGTCCAATGACATTCCCCCGGAGTTACTGTCGGTGTCATAACAGGTGCAGCAGGAGCAGATGCAGATGAAGGGACATCTGTACTAGGTGTACTAGCAGGAGTGCTGCCAGCAGTCTGTGGTGTCATCCCAGCCCACTGAGAGCGCACCATGCAAAATTATCAGCATATTATAATTACAGCACTTCACAAGCAGATGACATTACAAAAATAAACTTGTTCACCACCAAGAAAAATTTAAAAGGGGAAGATAGCAGTTCAGGTACTAAAGATGTGAAAGGCACATCGATGTCAAGATGTGAGGCACACATTGAGGAGAATTAGGATCCAATGATTAGAAGGGCATTTAAAATCCTTAATTTTTTTTATCTGCAGAAATCTTTTTCAGAAACCAAAACAAAAAAATTATGAATCATGAAATGGATCCCTTGTTTTTTCCCGAAAAACAATTTGGTAAGTTCCAATTTCTATTACCTCTGTGCAATAATATCAGAGGTCCTGTATTAACCCAGCCATCATGGCCCCACATACCTGCTGTTTAGAAGCCTGTGAATTCTGTTGCGACGTCATATTTTGATTTGAAGGTTGCATCAGCTGCAATTGTTGCTGCAGCTGGGAAAATGCCTGCTGAGATGATTGAAAGCTTGCTTGCAATGTTTGTGTTTGCTGAGAAAGCATCTGAGCTAGCTGAGAAGGGGACTGCTGAAGTGGTTGCAGCAGTTGCTGCTGCATAGGAACAGGCAACTGTTGTTGATTTGCTGTAGTGGGTACAGAGTTGGGCTGTAAATTGGGGGGTAAGTTGACACTCAAAGGGTTTTGTAGCGCTGCAGCAGATGAAGCATTCTGCTGCATCTGAGGCCGAGAAGCAGGCAACTGGCCACTCAAACTAACTAAATGTTGTGAGGGAGGAGCTTGACTGAAGGGTGACTGAGTAGCAGAAACAGGAACATGTAGTTGACCAACATGCAATGCCTGTGACTGTGAGTATGACACCGGTGCTAGAGGGTGTAGTTGAAATGAGGGAGGTAGACCCTGAGGTGATTGAAGAGGCTTCTGTAAAGGTGAAATTTGCTGACCTACTGTCGGAACTTGTGGTGAAGGTTGATTAAATCCCTGAAAGGAAAAAACCTAATTCAATCTAGAACATGAAGAGGATGAAAGCATCATAAACATATTCAATTTTCACAAACCTGTTGTGAAGTAGAAGAAGATGAAACTGCAGGGCCAGGAAAAGAACCATCTGAAGGGCCACCGAAAGGACCACCCTAGAGTGTTCACAAGGATAATAAGCAAGAATTTGCATGTAAAATAAAATTATAAACAAAAATTTCCACACAACATGAAAATCATAACTTAAAGCTTACAAAAAGGCAAAGCTGAAAGACCTAATAGGATAAAAATAAAGAGAATATGACCACAATTTAAAGACCTCAGGCTCCAATTAACAGAGTACCCAACTTACAGTAAATGCAATTTGGTTATCTACACTTTTATGAAAGAATCTTTGCTTTATTAGGCAAAACAATTTGCCAGCTTAACCATAAAAAATAAAATGTAGAAATCAACCCTAAAAAGTAGACTTCAGCATTGCATCCACACAATATGTTACCACTTACCATCAAAAAGGAATATCGCTGATTAATACAGTTGCATTTGAAAAACTAAAAGTGTGCCATAGAACAATTATTCTTACTGGATTTAAAGGTATTGCTAAGTCACCAGACCTAGGGAGCAACTGACTCCCCATACTGCGAATACCAGGAGTTGGTCCCATATTCTGTGGACTCATAGGGTGCCAAGGATTAGGTGGAACATTATCCCCCATTGCATCACCGAAGTTGGGTGCTGGTCTGAGCGGTTAACATGAAAACATAAGCGCAGAAAAATAAGCCAAATGAAATAAGGAGACAGCTAAAATGCATTAGACTATGCCGCAACATGTTAAAATGGTTGAATGTACCTAGGCCCTGGTGCCGGGAAACGAGGACCAAAACCTGGACCTCCAAATGTAGGAGCACCACCCCTGGAAAGGAAAGCAAGTTAAAAACAGGGTACAGTTAATTCAATCAATCAGTAACATATGCCAGAGGCAACAGAAATTATAGGATGAACCCACAAACAGATACACAATCAAGTTTCATCCAAAATGAAGGGTAAGAAAGTGTCTAACTCAAGCTTCAACAAAAGAAACACCCTACAGCTAACCACCCATTCATATCCCAGTTTCAAGTGTACAAGCTAGCACATAAAGGAAAGAATAATAACATGTCTTAGGAAAAACCTTGAGTCTCCAGCTCCAGGCCTGGGCCTCTTGGGATCAGCAAAACGGACAGTTAATGGTTGATCACAACCCTACGATGTAGAAAACAGATAATCAATCGATACCCTTTGATAATAAAATAAGTAAACAGATTATTAAGAAAGAAATAGAAAAATTCTTACTCTCATTGTATAAATTCCATTGAGAGCATCTATAGCTGCTAATGCCATGTCTCTATCAGAGTATTTAACAAATCCACATCCTTCAAAATAAATAGTAAATACATGAGGAATGAAAAGAGAAAATCTAATGATAGTGGTTTTATATAAACATTTCAGAACTGAACAGAAATTATCTACAATATACAATCTTTGATAATATAATATAGCAAAAGAAACAAAAACAGAAAGCATTCATCAAATCCAAGATGGCATATAAATCAAACTCAAGGACACACCACGACTCTGCTTCAATTCATCACGCATGAGGTAAACATCTTCAACTCGACCAAAACGAGAAAAAATCTGCCAAGGAAACAGCAATTAATAGTTTGGCAGAATGTATAATCTACAGAAAAGAAAAATAAACTAATAAATAATGTAAAGTGTTGCATAAGTTCTGAATAACAAGGACAAAAATTTTAGAGATATATGTGACAACTGGAGTGAGACTACCAAAGGTCATTGAAAGTAAGAATCATCTTTTGCACCAGAAGATTAAAAGAATCAGAAAAAGACATTAGAATTAAACAAAAAAATGTTTATATGACATACTTCCTGAACATCCATTTCAGTAGCTTGTCTGTTGAGTGACCCAACAAACAATTTGTACTCCACTGCACCTGTCATTAAGGAATCAAAATCAGTTAGGGAAAATTAGATTATATTAGGATAACAAACATAAGTATTCACCACAACATAGGAAAGAAGAAGGTACAGATAAGTCTAGAGATTTCTGTCAATGGAGTGCTTTATTCTTCAAATCTGGGCCAACTAAGCATTAATCATTCTTCTACTAATGCTCACATAGGAAACTATATTGTTTGTAATATATCTAACAGATCATGTCCACTAGTTTTCTTTCCTACTTAATGTTCATTTTCTTCAATCCTTTGGAGTTTCAATTATGAGACATGAATTCAACAATAAACACAAATATGCTTGGACAGTGCAATATATGAGAGACACATGCATAAACACGTCTAGGCTTTGGAAAGACTGCTATTTGACACATGTGCCTCTCTCAAGAAGGATAACATGCCCCTCCAGTCTAAAATTAATGGGAATCAAAAAAGAAAAGGGTAAATTGGAGAAATACTGCATCTAATAAACCAAAAAGATCTTATATTAACACAGATTCACACATGTAAATTACAGATCAAGCTTCAAAGACCTACAAATATGTAAAATAATTACCAAGGCGCTCTCGTTCCCCATCAGCATATCTGACTTGGATAGGACCCATTCCCTGTAAATACGCATATGAAAATGTAAAACTATTTCACTTATATGAGAATGTAAAACCATTTCAGTTATATATATAAACAAAAAATAGAAGTGGCAAAAGACCTCACCCCAGGCAGAGTATGTTGATTGTGCAAGGCTCTAATAGCCCTATCTGCTTCTTCTAAGGTTGCATATTTTATAAAACAACATCCTGCACAACCGTAGAGTTTTAATTCTGATTTGGTTAGGCCACTTACACCCCCAGAAATGGTTCAGAAGGGTAGACACACAAAAACTCATGAGACAGTAAAATACATGTCATGGAGATATGCTGTTAAAGACGCATATGAATGTAACTAAAAGGGAATAAAAAGGATCCAAAACATCTATATTATTACCATAAAAAATCCACGACTCAAATACAGAGACTTAATATAAACAGATAATCTATTTTCGTTTAGCACAAATAACACAAAATAAAACAAATGTCAACCACTATAATCATAAAGTTCAAAAGAGAAATATCTTCAACTAAATCATTTGTATCTCAGACAAGGCAGAGCACATGCACAAATATCTAAATTTGCATAACATCCCTACCACAAAAATCATATAGAGAACATGGTTGATCTAGGTAGTAATATGAAAGCAAAAATCGAATGATGGATTAAACCTGACAGTTCTTTAAGAGAAGTATGTTAGTAAATCATAATGAGCTTTCAACAAAATATAATGCATTTTTAAGACAAGAAAGAAGAGAGCAGGCACATTGCAACACAGAAAAGTTGTTCCTTTCATATGTGGATAACATTTATGGATACAGACACCAATATCAACAACAGGGCACGGTTCTCTTCATCAGCAAATAACACCATCTCCACAGCCTACTACCATTACAGGAAATGATGCAAATCTATAAAATGAAAAAGCTTTCAATCACACAACTATCAACCAACTGTTTGCTACCCTCGACACAGAGACCCATGAGCAAAATCGTGCCAGTCATCACAAATTTAAATCCATGCAGTAAATCCAGATAAAACCAAAGAACATACAGAAATTCCCTGGCAAATAAGAGGGGACCAAAAGAACATAAATAAATAGTATCTATCTAATAAGCTTGAAGGTGAACAGCATCAACAAGCCATGAAAATAAGCACCACAAATGCTTACAAACAGAATTCTAGGGGCACATGGAGCAAGGAGTTATCACACTATAAAGAAAATCGGCAAGGCAAGACCCCAGATATCATATTACATTTTCCTCTCTTTTCCTTTTACCATAGCTTCAAGACATGCAAGCCAAGTCAAACACGCCAAAAAGAATTGCTTGTCATTAACATTTACAACACATAAGAATATTCCAATCTTAACTCTACCTCTCTTCCAATCAGCCCCAAATATATAACATAGAGGGCATCAGCACCAGGCACATGCACATGAAGACAGAGTCAAAACTCTACAGAAACAACTACTTGTCACTAACATTAAGAACACATGAGAATATGCCACACTACATCCTTCCCTCCCAACAAGCCCCAAATAAGATAGACAATGTGCAAAGCAATAGCACCAAGCACGACAGGTATCTAGGCTTCCATTACCCTAGAACTAATGAACAGCATTTTATACCTCTCCCTAATGACTTTCTTCCAGCTTCATGCATTAAAAATCTCTCAGCATATCTCTTCTAGCAATCTAGTTAAGCAAATAACATAGAATGACTAAGCAAATGGCAAGATAAGAGATAATGAACAGCACTAATCTTGCTGTGCAAATAAGACATCCATCTCTTTTACAGTATTAACTCATTCAAGAACAGATGTAACAATTACCCTAGAAACCATCAGTTGTAGACTTGCAGTTGAAAGTTTCATGCCAAAGAAAAGGATTTCACATTTCAGCATCTCCACATGCTTCTCAAGAATGAAAATGGTTCATCAAACATAAAATTCTCACATGACAAGAACTAGAAATCAAGTTCAATTTCAATAATTCTACCCAAAATTCATTGCTGTGTTGATGCTTTGGCGTTGAAATAAGTTAATAAGCTTAATTCACATCAAAACCACAAACATGTAAAATTCCAGGCCAAGAAAGCATAATTGTTGTATTGCTACCTTCACTTACCATGCATTCATGAATATATACACTCAGAGAAAACATCAACTCCTCACCAATATCCCATAAAACAAAATGAAACTCTGACCAAATTTACGAATAATTCTCAAGAGAATCGGAAGTTCTAACCATAGTTCTCTCTCAAGAATGTACAAACACATCTGTCTTGGCTGACCACAACAATGAATTATAAACCAAAGACAAGGTGCAAAAAGAATACATGGACAAAGAATGGCTAAGAAACAAGGCTGAATACTAAACACAATGAAATGCAAGTGGAAAATTCAATCGGACATTTCCATAAAAAATTATCATCAAAGCTATATTGCACTGACCAGCCATAAACAGAAAAACAGAAATGTTTCACCAAGCCATCTGAAAGTTGGGAAACAACAATTTCAGCTAACAATGCTGTACAATCCTAGCATCCAAAACCTCCAAGTTTGATGGTAATACAACCACTCTCATTGATTGGTTAGCTTGGTCACATAAACAACCATGCTCACAAAAGATCTACCATATATATTTGGGGCAAGGTAACCACACAAACACCCTTAGTTCAGAAACACTTAATGGGAGAAACACAACTATTGGTGCTATAAAAGTAAAAGGTTATCAGGCCATGTCACCCCTTTGCCACAAGAAATCAGTAAAGTACACCATCAACAAAGATAAAAAGTACCAAGACATCACACAAGTCATCACGGACTCAATTCGTGGAGCAACAAATTCTAAAATCATCTGGTAACATCCATTGTACAACTGAAGCAGCGATTTGCTGAAAATGGTCAATAGCCCTCAAGATTACACTCAACCACATCCATTGCTCCATGCACATTACAACTTCCACATTCAAAACAACAATTAAAGTATGATAAAACAATAAGCTCTCTCATACAGAAAAATTTATCAGCATTCACAATCTCTAGAATAAGAGGCCAGCACTAACAATGTAATAACCATGAGAAATAAAGAATACACACCAAGAAGCATCCAAAATTGACATCCAGACAGCCTTTAGACTTCCAACAGGACATAATAGGCAGAATAAAATAAACATCTACAGATAAAACCTATGCAACCCATTACTATATTGCAAACGTTTGTGGAAATTAAAAATTGACCAAAAAGCCAGCCTAGAGTATAAACACAAATTTGCTGAAATCTAAACCCATCAATTAAACAAACAATGGTAAGAATTGCTACACCAGATCAAAGTCACACAATACAGTGGTATCACCAACTAGTTTTGATCGCAAACAAAGAAAAACTCCCAAATTTTTTGCAACATTAAAAGCATATATACAAACATAAGCCTGCCACCAAAATAGACAGGCCATCCAACCTATTAAAAAAGTTAATTAAACCAACCAGTTTCCACGCAAATATAACAATCCCACAAAAATTTGACGTCTGTAATGTTGCGCATAACTTCAATGGAGCATATAACCAAGGAACCTTCAACACATAAAACTACAATACCATCCATATCCGAGAAACATCCAACTTGAATCCATCTCAGCAACATAAAACTGGTCCACAGACATTGCCAACCCATTTAAAAAGAAGAATTTCCAAATTTGCCGAGATAACAAGCAACCACGGAAATCATCCAAATAAAAATGTGACATACACCATTCAACAGCAATAATCATAGGATTTCTTGCTTTTATATCTGTACAACAGTAGTAAGTCCTGATATATATAGCAATGGCAACAGACACTCTCATGAAAATCTATTGTTGGCTAATGCCCCCACAACAGAATCCATTATTTCGAAAATAGGATCTACTAGTGGTACAAATTCCATAGTCTTTCTATACATAAACCAGTTTTTAGCAAGTTTACATTTCTCTCCTTGTTTGACAGAATCAACATTAAGAAAGGGAGGTGGCAACCAAAACCAACAAGCCCGAAACTTGTCTCAAAAACAACTGAGACGAAGATGAGCTTAAGTTTGCTCCTATCAGCCTCTCAGCGGACCTGAAATAAGATAGGTATAATAACATATATCTAACAATAAAACAACATTCATACATACCTTGGGGTTGTCCAGTTTTTTTATCTTTGATTAAAGCAACCTCTATCACATTTCCATGTTCTTCAAATAAGGGCCGAATCTGACAAGTGAGAATAAATGACCACTGT
Source organism: Theobroma umbraticum (assembly GCF_002168275.2). Taxonomy (NCBI): domain Eukaryota; kingdom Viridiplantae; phylum Streptophyta; class Magnoliopsida; order Malvales; family Malvaceae; genus Theobroma; species Theobroma umbraticum. Next base: position 7,728,529 of record NW_018397264.1, read on the forward strand.
TTAAGAAATAATACCAAAACAAAAAGATTACATGATATTAATGCTTAGAATGGTATTTATTCAATATATGGAATCGACATCCATCAGATGAATAAGTGAATTGAATTACATCTCTGGTAGCATAAAAGAGAGTACAAACAGGAGTGTGATAGTTTCAAAAGTACGAGGCAATAATGAACTGACTTACATCCTCTTCAGTGGCTCCCCTTGGTACAGATCCCACAAAAAGTTTGGCAAAATTGCCGCCACCTCCACCAAATCGATCTGGCAAAGCAAAATATAAAGGATAATCAGTCTATAAGAAATGTAAGCTATGATGTTAAGATGCAATTACAATGGTCAGAAACTAGTAAAGGAAAGTAAAATTCGAATACTAAAATCAAAGCTATGACAATTCAAGACAAAATAATCTGTAGCTGAAAAAAATCCATGCAGCCATGGAACAAGAAAACTGCAGTAAATAAGGAGCACATGGTAAATTCTTTGCAAAAAGAAAATTCAGCAAGTTGAAATAAATGCAAAGGAAATCACCAAAAATTTTCGAATTAACGAATTACACAATAGTTCAAGCAGCAGATAAGTGAAAAATTACAATGGAAAAATATATAACATAAAAATATAAGCAATAAAACGGACCTCTATTGGGAGAACCTCCTCCACGGCCAGAGAAAGGATACGCGCGTTTCTGTCCCGTATGAGGTTGCTGCGGCGGAGGAGATGGATAATTACCCTCAAAACCCCCACCCATAGGCCGAAACTCTCCCCCACCATCACCACCACCACCCATTGGCCGAAAACCTCCTCCTCCGCCACCGTGATGCTGACGAGGAGGACTGTCGAACAGGCGATGCCCTCCTCCTCCTCCTCCACTGCCACGGAAGTTGCTAGGGCTACGACGACGGTGATGATAGAAATCTTGGTTATCGAACTTGTCGTCGAAATTACTGTTGTTGTTGTTGTTGTTGTTGTTGCTGTTTTTTCCGCCGTAGCGGTTCATGGGAGGCGCGTCAGAGAAACGCGAGGGGCCTCGAGAGTGACGGTTGTTGTTGTTGTTGTTGTTATTGTAGTAAGATTCTTGGTTGTTACTATTGTTGTTGCTGTTGCCATAGCGGTCGCCCCTGTACCTATCCAGCTTTGCTGAATGTTTAGTTCAAACTCGAAAGTCGAATCCCTGAATTTGAATTTTACAGTGTTTGGAAAAGAAAATAAAAGAAAGGAAAATGAGTAAGGAAAGAGAGAAGATGGCAAGTGCAGAAAATTTCGGTTGGAGTTTCCAAGGGTGGGGGGCACACCGTATGTAGATGTGACTGGGCTTTATACGTTTGGGTTTACTTTCTCACAGTACTGCCATAGCCCATTTCAATCTTGGACTGTTCTGTGGGCTACCCCACATAGGCTCAGCTCATGAGACACCAACTAAGACTCTTCCATTTTCATATTATCATATGATTCCTATCAAGTAAAATTTTCGTCACGTGTCTAATAAATTTCTTATTTTAAATTATTTGTTTTTCATTGTCAAAGGTTTTAATTTAGCTATCAATAGTATAAGATTAGAGGCGTAACGTAAAATTATGAAAGATATAGCAAACAGATTATCAAGTGAAATAGAAGATTTTTTATTCTTTTTAACGAATTAGAAAAAAAAGAGTCTATATTTTAAGTTTTAACATATGATATTTCATTTTTATTGAAATTTCAATGAAGTAGCAAATATTAAAAAAGATAATTGCATCCGAGCATTTAATTCAATAAGTTAATGCATGATTTCTTACTCCGAAAATTAAGATTTCCTCCAAATATGTTTATAAAATCAAAGAAGAAAAAAGGGGGTTTAACATTTTCTTTGTATTAAGATCACCAACATCTAAAATGGAGATAAAGGCTGACCCTGTAATGAACACTATAGAAGACTGAATCAATACACAAGTCAAATAAAAACCAGTATGAATATGATATTAATGACCTCAAACACTGCAAATACAACATTCAGCAATTTGAGCAGTACATGATGAACTCCAAAGAAAAGAAATTTGATTCAACAAACATCATAAGAAAAACAGAAATTTCCCTGGGCTACATGAAGCAGAGATTCAATGAAAGTATTAATATGGTAAATTAAGCATGAATCAAGCACTTGCAAAACTTCAAAGGTGATGCAACCAAATTGAGAGCGCACCAAGACAAGACAAATCAATCATATGTAAGCCCTTTTCCAGGATCATAAAGTAAAACACATTAAACTAGCAGTGACTTAAAGCAGAGGCCTGAATTAGCATCCTGCTTGTTGTATCGAGGGAAGGCAATCAGTCAATTTTGCAGAGATAATACTAATAGTTGATTAACTGGAGCTATCACTCAAAAAGTAAAATAAGCATACACCAGGAGCATCACAGTAGATATAATAGAGGTACAAGTTCCAACCATGAATTTAGAACAAGCAGAAGCTCTAAGCAAGGGTTGGGATAAAGCAAGTTCACCAATGAACAAGCCGTTTATAATGCTAGAGCTACCCCTTGACCTCCTCGATACAAGCTTTGGTCAAACACACTTGATGCATAAACACTAAGGTCTATCTCAAGCAAGGCACTATTAATGTCATACCATGTAAAGAAGAAGGATCAAACCTCAGCTCTCTCAACTAAACCCTAAATGGAAAAACAACTCAAAGAGGAGAGCTACTTACTTAATATAACTCCTTTTTTTTTCTTTTAACAAGAAAAGAAACTGGGGTTGGTTGAAAGCCAGGAAAAAGATCTATATCTAGCATCAAACAACTGAATTATAATTCAACACCAAAGATCCATGTCGGAAAGAAGAATTAATCTCCATGATTTCAGTTCACTTGCATCACAGCAACACAAATTTCTCTAGGACGGAGGGAACAGAGACTTTAGCAAAATGATCAATCACACAACAAAACTTAATGGCATTCCGAGGCAGCAACATTTTCTCAGATATAAAAGAACTAAGCATTTATCAGCAACAAAAGAGATCACATAAGTTTGAAACTGTACGGCATTAGCATATAAAATCCATATCCATGGAACAAAAGTAAACGTGTTTTAAGCATATATATCCTGAAAAACAAAACCCATTCTAACCAGCCATTGAAGCAATGACACCTAAACCTTCACTCCTCAGTTCTCCCAATTCCAAACGTTCAATGCCTTTCCCAATTCAGAGCTGACAAAAGCATCAACACAAGCATACTGGACCTGCTCTGGAGAAAGCCAATAAGCACCCCAATCACTAGCCCAACTTCTCTAGGCTTCCTAACCCCACGAGCACCCAAAAGTACCCCAGCCAACGTCTCCATAGACAACTGCTTACTCAACCCGCATCTGTCAGCAGCAACATCACGAGCATCAACGATCCTCATAACGGTAAGCATATGATTCGACCTCATCAGCATGTCCTCATCATGGTAGTTCCAAACGCCGACGAAAGTAGTACGGGGATCAGACAGGAAGCGGCGGAGAGCTTGGGGCACGCGAGTTGCATGCTGGAGCTGGAAGATGAGGCATTGACGTCCAACGCAAAGCTGGAGAGTGGCTGCTGGAGCACGGTCTCTGGAAAAGGTAGGGGTCCATTGGACCCCAAGGCCGACGACTAGTGTGTCGCGGCGGAAACGGTGGAGACTGAGGGCTCTGAAGATCCATTTGCGAACAACCGAGGGAGTGGCGGTTACTGTGGTGCTAATGGTTTCTGAGAAGAAATTCACTGTGAAAGTTCTGAAACTCTCTGGGTTCGCGTTGATATGGGGTATGATGGACATGTGCTCGTCGTTCATGGTTGGTTTGCGGACTGTTTTCAGGCTCTCGAAAATGGGTTTGGTTTACGGTTTCTGGTCAGGGTTTTAGAAGGGTATAGGTCGTACGTGTAAGCAAGAGATCAGGATAATTGGGTGGAAATCGGTAAAAAACAGGAGCAAAACATGGCCTGATAAATTTGTGCTTATAAGATTTTTTTATTTATGATCATTTTATGTTAAATTAAAAATAAATAATTTTTATTCATTCAAACAACGAAAGTATCTTATTATCCTTCATTTAATTATATGTCATAAGCAAAATCACATGTCGCTATCTTAACTAATAATGAGGAAAATTAAAAATTCAAGACTCGATAAAAATAATAGTTTTATTAATTAAACTTAATACTACTAATTATTTTTAACCATTTTGAAACCAAACTTATAAACATACTATAATAGGCTAAGCATGTAATTAGCTTACAACATAGAATTTATATATTACTAATGAGGATAATGTTCAAAATAATCACTTTATTTAAAATAATAGATCAAATCTATTGTTTTTTTTTTAATTTTTTGGTGAAAAGTTGGGGTCTTTCTAAGCGAAAGAGAATTTTAGAGAGAAAATATGAAATTTACAGCGATATCAATTCTTTTGTGCTATAAAATATGGTCATTTTTTTAAAAAAAATAAGAAGATTGTTATTATTTTTCTATTTTTATTAAGTTAATTGGTTTTTTTAATTGAGAAGAAGATTTGAAGAGATCATGCACTAACTAATGAGTTAAATACTCAAATACTGATTGAGTTAATTGATTAATACTTAATTTGCAATCATTTTGATTCATTTTTAAATAAATATTTTGATTAATTCAAGTATAAAAATTCTCTAATTGAATTAATCAATCTGATCATTTGCTTACCTTTATTTGAATACAAAAATAAATATTTTGATAAATATTGCATGAATATTTTTTTTCACGTTATACATAGAAAATGATTTATGAAAATGGTTGAGATGTCTTTTGATTACACACATTTAATTCAAATATTCATTTGCCAAATTTAATTCGTTGGAGAGTGGACTCATCAAACTATTCTCCTATTGTTTTCCTGCATTAAAATGATGATGTGTTTCTTTTTCTTAATAATGTCGAAATACTATATAATAAAAAATATATGTTTTAGATCCTCACCCTAAACCCTAAAACTTCTAAAATATATATATAAAAAATTACTTTTTAGAGAAAATTTCTTTTAACAAATTGTGTACTACAAATACTAATAATTTCTATCAGCATCATAAATTATGATAATTGCCTAGACAATATGATCATTTAACTGCAAGTACTATCTTGTAATTTCGAATCTGTTTTAAATTTGAATTTTTTTATATTCTCCTTATATCACGAATATTTTAATAGGGTGAGTTTTGAATATGTAAATATAAGTTTTCCATCACTTATCAGGTATATTTTTTGAGTTGAGAATATAAATTTGTTATTTATTTTAAGTTTTAACGTGTGACATTTGATAGAGGTTGAGCTTAAATTTTGACCTGTGACATTTAATATCTTAATAAACCTGATCTTCACTGATATGAGATTTTCACAAAAGATACAAAAGTCGAGGTAAATCTAAATTAATGTAAGAGTTTCTGTCCTCTATAAATAAAGAATCAATGCAACAAGGGTTTTGTAGAATTGAGAGTATAATGTCACAAATCACACATTTCTAAAAGATAAGGTGAGTCTTAGATATATAAATATAAGTCCTCCACCACCTATCAAGCGTGTTTTTTTATTAAAAATATGAGTTCGTAATTTATAAATTTATTTAAATTTTATTTTTAAAATTTCACACAAAGTTAAATTTTAAGTTTTGAGCTGTGACATATTATCATTTCGACTAACAACATAAAATAAAAATATAAAAAATTAATTATATATAATAGAATAATAAAGATTTATTTGAATTTTTTTAATGATTTATTAAGTTTTTAAAAATATTATGCTTTTCTTTAATATATTTTTTTAGGGGATATATTAAAATAAAATAATTTTTTAAATACTTAATATTCTTAATTTTTTATTATAAATTTATTTTCATAATTTTTATTTTTCATATTAAAAAGCATTGAACATCTTATTGTAAAAAAAATAAAATTTTAATATCAACCACATAAAAGTTAATTTTTTAATTTTCATGAAAATAAAAAAATTAATATATATTTAGGAACCAAAAGATTACTCCTTTTAAAACAATTGAAAATGTTCGAAAACTCTTTTTTACTTCCTCGTCATATTTTATTTGAAATGTTTTAAAATAAAATAATTTTTTTCTAAAAACTTAATATTCTTGCTTTTTATATATTTCGAATTTATTTTTTTAATTAAAAAGTATTGAACATTAATATTATAAAAAAATTAAATTTTAACGTGACTTGTATAAAATTCAAATTTTTTATCTTGATTTTTATAAAAATAAAAAAAATAAATATTTCAAAACAAAGAAAGTATTTTTTTTATTACATCTCTGACAATATTTACCGTCGCGGTAATTCCCAATCAGAAATCACGGGCAGTCTTCTCGATTCTCGCATATATCCAAGCTTTACTCCTTTTTTTCTCCAAAGGAACAGATATCCGCCACGTAACATGAAAAGGAGCAGAAAAAGAGCCACGTGCAAGCCAAAAAGGAAATAAAATATTCTATTCAATCACGAGAAAAGGGAAATTATTTTTTAATTTGGTGGTAAATAGATAAATAAGATAAAAAGAAGAATTTAAAAGAGAGAGGACTCCTTGAGACTTTGTTCAGTTTCGGTTTGGATTATTTGGAGTGCAAGAGCTTAATCCAAACTCAAAAGCTGCTCAATTAAAACTGCTGCGGTGATCAAGAAAGAGAGACAGAGAGCAATGGCGAAGCACGAAGAGCTTCCGATTCCAATTTACTCTTCATTGGAACCGGTGTACGGCGACGGATCTCAGCTGGAAGAAGCTCAGCTTCGATTCGATAAATTGAAGTCCAAGTTTCTGGAAGTCTTCGGTCACCCTCCCGATGTCTTCGCTCGATCTCCAGGTCTGATTTTTTTTTCTCTGTTTTTGGTTGGTTAAGAAGTAAGCGAGAGATTGAATTTTGAATTTAAATCTCTCATTGATATTTGTGTTTTGCATGTTTAGTAATTGTTAAATTCGAACTACGTTTTGGATAATTTTCTGTTTGGTCGCTGAGAAACATCTTGAGAAAAATAGACAAACAGTATTGACTAAAAACAACTAATTGAAACGGAAAAATAGAATTCTCCTTCTAGAGTTTTTTTTTTTTTTGGTTTGGCTGTTTTAATCGTGAACATTGGTGATTTTTGAACTCGTTGATTAATCATGAATTGCTATGCAGGGCGAGTAAACTTGATTGGAGAACACATTGACTATGAAGGATACTCAGTGTTGCCGATGGCAATCAGACAAGACACGATTGTGGCAGTCCGAAAGCATGATGAAGGGGAGGCTGAAAAGCTTCTCCGAATCGCTAATGTCAATAATAAGTACACTACGTGTACTTATCCTGCTGATCCTAACCAGGTTTATGACTTTTTCCTTTTTTGGTCATGTGGTAACTTTATTGTTCTCTGCTAATTATACTTATTGACATGCTTATGTTACACTTTGCCAAAAGTTTCTTGAGGAGTTTGTATATTTAACTTCCTTTTCTGATTGCCTTTGTTCCTGCAACTTGCAAAATTGCCACTTTTGTGAGTCTGTTGGCTTACAGTATTGCTCTGAATCTGTGTCAAAATACCTGACATTGTTTATTTTGCAGGAAATTGACTTGAAAAATCATAGATGGGGCCACTATTTCATTTGTGGGTGAGATATTGAATTCTTTTGCTCAGTGTATGTAGTTATTACAAATTATTGGTATATTTATCCTTTTCCACAAGTATACAAGTACCACTATTTCATTTGTGGGTGAGATATTGAATTCTTTTGCTCTGTATATGTAGTTATTTCAAATTATTGGTATAGTATGCTGCCATGAAATGGTGATGCTAATAGTATTGCTCATGTAGGTATAAAGGTTATTATGAATATGCCAAGTCAAAAGGAGTGGATGTCGGTGTGCCGGTTGGCCTTGATGTTCTTGTTGATGGAACTGTTCCTACAGGTATTTTTTGCATCAAGATTTTGCTGTTAATTGAAACTAATTGAATAAAATTTTACTCGTATTTTCTTTTATATTTTCTTTTATGTAAGAAATTGACTCTTAAGCTTACATTTCCTTATTCTAGGTTCGGGACTATCAAGCTCTGCAGCATTTGTTTGCTCATGTACAATTGCTATTATGGCTGCTTTTGATGTTAATTTCCCAAAGGTATGCTATTTTCACTGAGGTAATCACAAGTTGTATTCCGAAATCTAAGTTCCTAACATCTCTTCATTTAACAGAAAGAACTTGCCCAAGTTACATGTGATTGTGAAAGGCACATTGGAACACAATCTGGTGGGATGGACCAGGTTTTTTTTTTTGCTACCATGATCATGCTACCAAATTAATTTGTGGTTATAGAAAATTGTGTGTCACTTATTATCTTTTTATTTATGACAGGCAATCTCCCTGATGGCCAAAACTGGGTTTGCTGAGCTAATAGATTTCAATCCTATTCGTGCAACTGATGTGCAACTCCCTGCTGGGGGCACATTTGTGATAGCTCATTCATTGGCAGAATCTCAAAAAGCTGTTACAGCTGCTATAAATTATAATAACAGAGTTGTTGAATGTCGATTGGCTGCTGTAAGTTAATATTCCCTGAAGGGTGTGTGTTGACATGTGTGTTTCTACGTAGACTCACAATTTGCATTTTCTTTGAAATTTCAGATTGTGCTTGGTATAAAGCTGGGAATGAAGGCACAAGAGGCAATATCTAAAGTCAAAACACTTTCTGATGTTGAAGGGTTATGTGTTCAATTTGCTGGTGATCATGATTCTAATGATCCTGTCCTTGCTGTCAAGGTTTCTATCATTTAATTTTCTACCTCCATGATATTATGGTGTTTATTTCTTGTTTTATGTTTAAATCTCAGTTGCCAACCCTTGAATATTCATGATATTGCTTTCTCTTCTATTGTGTTAAACTATATGTTAATTTTTTGCTGCAGGAATTTTTGAAGGAGGAGCCATATACGACTGAAGAAATTGAGAAAATCACTGAGGAGAATCTTCCATCAATCTTGGGTGACAATCCGACTTCTTTGGATGTGCTAAAAGCAGCCAAGCACTTCAAGTTGCATCAGGTACTTTCTTTTGGTTGAAGTTGGATGGAATTTTATTGAACTAATATCGTAATTAATTATGATTTAGGTGATTGTTTTGATATTGCTTGAACTGATATTCCATATTATTTATTTTAATTAGTTAGATCCATAGGATTAAATAGTAGAATTTCAATGAGCTGCTTCAAGAAATCCACAAAGAAAATTGTCCTTTTATTTTTAGAGCCTATATATTTCCATATTTTCCTTAGACTTTTGTATTTTCTGGTGGGTCGTTATTCACATTTCACCCTCTTGGTTATTGGTTTCTTTACTGGAACCAGTACCAGTGATCCTGAGATAGTGTCTTCATCCTTTTGTGAAATTTTGTTAGATTCTGCCACTGGTCTTGATATAATTTTTGTATATTTTTAACTGTCTTCATTAGCAAGAAATATTTTGGTTTATTTGTTTATATTAGGGTGTATTCATTTATCACTCGATTCTAATTTCCAGAGAGCTGCTCACGTGTATTCTGAAGCCAAGCGGGTTCATGCTTTCAAGGATACCGTGTCATCAAGCTTAAGGTGACTTATAATTTATGATAGTTAGCTATGGTCTTTCACAAGTTCTCATAAAATTTTCAAGGGATTCTTACTCCCTAATTGTTCCCAACGGTGAATTTTAACTCTGTTTAATGGAGCTATACTCATGCACTTGAAGATTTGTTGGTGCCTACAGAATTGATGTCGATTGGAGTTCTTGTGCTTGTGCAGCAGTTGAATATATGATTGCTAATAAGGGCTAAAAGTTTATCTTTCTCCTTTTCGAATCAATACCTAAATTGTTCTGTCTGAAAACTAATGGTTTATAATTATTAATTTATTGTGTAGTGAGGAGGAAAAGCTCAAGAAGCTTGGTGATCTTATGAATGAAAGCCACTACAGCTGCAGTGTTCTGTATGAATGCAGGTACAACCATCAGAATGTGCATAGCCATTCAAACTTCTCTCTAAGATCATCACTATGACCTTGTTAGAAAAATTGTTTGCTACCCCATTTACTGTTTCATCAGAGCTGAGTGGAGCCTTTTCTTATGCATGATAATGATTTTTTGGTCATATTACCAGACTCTGATGTGTCTTTTGGTTACAAAATTTTTATACTACTACCTTTACAATTATTTTCGATGTTACTGAGGGCAAGTCCACATGCGTGCTAGTTACCATTTGCTGATCTTTCCTTGTTTTCTGTAACTAGCTGCCCGGAGTTGGAGGAACTGGTAAAAGCGTGCCGAGACAACAGTGCTCTAGGAGCAAGGCTTACCGGAGCTGGATGGGGTGGTTGTGCAGTGGCCTTGGTGAAAGAGAGTATTGTACCCCAGTTCATCCTCAATTTGAAGGTACAGCCTTTGTTAGCTTGTAATTTTTTGCTCACATTTCAAATACCACAGACGCTGGAGCCTTAACATTTTGCTTTTGTATCATCAGGAACAATTCTACCAATCGAGGATCAACAGAGGCATAATCAACAAGAATGACCTTGGTCTCTATGTTTTCGCTTCGAAGCCGTCAAGCGGAGCAGCCATTATTAAATTCTAGTCTCTCTGCTTAACTTATTCATTCTACCTCAAACATTATCCAACTTTACATCTGAAGATACCATGTCATCTGTCGTCAGTCCTATCCAATGAAATATTCGATTGCTCTTAACAGGATGCTGCTTGACAAAACCTTTGGAGTTTTGAGTACCAACAAATTTAAATAAAAAATTGGATTGATTTTGCATTATTCTTTTCGACTAAATCCATGGAGGGATTCATCTGATTACTGTTGCACAGACCATTCTTCGTACCTTGACACCAGGGGGACCCAACCAGCATGGGTGTTGGGTGGTGAGGTGCACTATGTTAATGGCGGAGGCTCCACCGGACCACCGGAATTGTGCCCACTGTGACCCGACCCCCTCACTTGGGCTTGAGCAGTCCAAAAATAAGTGAAAAGTTAGTTGCTCTGGTCTTTGATGGGCCATGGCCGATTTCAAAAGATCCAAGCCGGCGTCCCCTTGCACCACAAAAATCATATCAAACTGTTGCCCCCCACATTTGATGTGAACTTTAAAAGGAGTAGCACAACTCATCTAATTTAGATATTATACATCGGCAATATCTTAAATATAAATTCTTTTATATTTAGGATCGATTAATCATAATTTAAGGTGTTTTAGTATCTCAAACAAGGTTACCCCCATGAGCCCTAAATAATGTTTTTGTCACATAGTTAAGATCTTTGTAACGTGATTGTAGGCTTGCTACCTGATATGGTCCCATCCAAATCTTGCATAGACTTGCATCCATGCATGCACCCATCCTTGTCTGGTAAACACATTTGAGGATCCCACATGGTAGGGCATGGACTAGAACTTACCATGCAAATTATATGCTCTTTTCCATCTCTTTTTTCTCTGTTTATTTAGTTTTCATAAAAGTTAAAGAAAAGCGGACAAATCAACTTTCCAAAACAAAAATCTTGGAGTTTTGATGAGTTTTAATTCATCGATTGCTTATTTTTTTTATTAAGAGAATAGTTTTTTTCTTCTTCATATTCGAATTTGAGTTCTTTTTCATTTTTCGATTATGAAAGTGAAAAATAGTAATATCAGAAATAATAATAATAATAATAATTGATATTTTTTTGAATGGGACAAGATTTGAAAGAAGTATGACACCACCAAAAATCGTATCTAATAATGGTTAGGGCATGGGTCCAAATTAAGCTTCCCAACTAGATAGCATTGAACCCTCTAGCAATTAATCCAACACACTATTTCCATTTTCCCTTGTCGTTGGGCAGCGTATAGCATCTTTATCTTTTTTGGGATGAATGAATTGAAAAAAAATAATAAAAAAGGCATTATTTGTATCAAAAGAGTGACAGCATATCCCCATCCTGATCCAGCTAGAATGGGAAGCTAAAGCCATGAAACCATGGCTGTCCTTTACCACTATCACCATGGCTCTGACTCTTACTTGGATCACTCTCTGAATCTTCAATGTATAAACCATTCACTCTCTTGGGTTTTTTTTTTTTTCACCATTAAAGTAAAACAGGGACAAGATAAAATGCTACAAATTGAGTAAGCTCGACAAATTAGTAAATGGATAAATAAATTAATAAAAAAGATAACATCTTTTTTATTTTTTGGATTATCGGATTATCAGATTATTTATAACTAAATAAATTTCGGATTATCAGATTCAATCAAAACGTTGTTCCCACCACTTTCTTTGTCTTGGCTTCGTTTGCATGTTTCAGCTGCCTAGAGTTTGAATTTGATCACTAAGACTCTGAATCTTACACACTTATAAAGAGATTTTTATATCGTTTCCTCTTATTTGTTTCACTGAGGAAAAGCTTATACAAGTACAAGCCCCCATACTAAAAAACGGTGGATTTGAAGTCATGGGAGTGTGACATCACTAGCAGGTGGATATCTTGCAGCAAGGTCCCATAAAGTTTGGGTTATTACCTTACAAAGCTGACCATAATGTCATTCATAACACATGTAACATGCTTTTTTGTTTACTTCTGAGCCAATCATACAATTTAGAATCTTATCTCGTGTGCCTTTTTCAGTCCCCCAGAAAAAGTAAACAATAGCTTCATGGTTCATGAACAATCAAAGAGAAAATGTTTTCTTAACCAAAACAATTTATTTTTACAAAAAATTCAAAAACTTAAACCGAATTGATAATATTATATTTCGTTAATCTCTCATTATCGTTGATTGTATTTAGTCATTGAAAATCGTTTGTATATTATTAGATAAGGATTATTCAGTTTATTGTGGTTTTCAATGTTTGAGTACTAACTTTATCGAAATCCACGTGATCGGTCTTAAAAATTTTCAACAATGATTGATAGATTTTGCTTTGGGTTGCTTTTTATATATATTCTTCACTTTTGTGGGCAACCACGGCCAATTGCTTCAGCATGCTGAAAAGATGATGGAATATGTATCAAGGTGTTAAAGAAAAAGAAAACCCACTGAAAATGTGAAACATGCAAACCAGATTGAATTTTCTGAATAATAAATACACCATCACAGCTAAAAAGTTGAACGAAGAAGAAGAAAGGGGGGGACAAAATTAGATAAATGAAAAGCATGGTGGTAACAAAAGGGAAATAAAAGGAAAACAGAGGGGCCAATGGGGACTGCCATGTGTCGGTGCAGTTTCAATTGACAGCATAGAGTTTATATTTAAAAACCCAAACCAGAAACCAAAGAAATGAAACAAAGACTCCTTTTTTTCACTTTTTTGGTTAGAGAGGAGAGAAGTTTCGAGTTTGTTACGTTTGAAACAGTGTCTTGTCTGTTCAATCTCCAGTTATCTAGTACTTTCTAAGTACCCTCCTCACCCTGTCTCTCTCTCTCTTTTGTCTTGAATCCAAAGCTGTTAAAACCTCCGCATTGCATACATTTACCAATCTGTTTATACATATTTATATATATATATATTCTAAGGTTTTTCGTAGATGGAATAAGGAAAACATATGCCTGGTTTCAAACTTGTTTTCTGGGCATCGGATCTGGGGTCTTCTTGCTTTCTTTCCAAGGTATTTTTTTATATATATGTATACTTATTTCTTTGATAAAGGAAGCTTTTTTACTTTATTGGGTGTTGATAAATGTGGGGTTTTGATTGGTACATTTTCTGGGTTTGAATGGTTTTTTTATGTTTGTGTTGCTTTTGTATGCCTCAAAGCTTTGTCCTTTTGCGCTGTTTCCGAGGCTGTTGAATTTTCATTTTCTTTAAGAAAAAGATTCAAGCTTGCCTTGGTGTTTTTGTGGTCATTTTGGGATTTTTTGTGATGAGTTTTCTATATTTTGTTAATGGATGCAGGGTCTGATCTTTGCCTCATTGGGATTATAAGTTAGAGGCTTGATATTGAGGGAGTTCTGGCTAAGGAGCCTAATATAAAAGGAAAAGAGAAAAAGTGTTGTTTTTTTATGCATGTGGATTATACTTTTTAGTTGAGAGGAGACACAAGCGTGTATGATAAGTTAAAGTGCATTTATTGAAGATATTTTCTGAGTTTAAAGCTGTAAAGTTGCCGTCTTTGCCGCTTCAAGTTAAAAGTTTAAAATGCATCTTTGTGGGAGGCAATTTTTGTAGTGGGATATTCAGGTGGAATTTTTGGTCTCAGAGTCTGATGCTTTGATCATTGGGAGAACTTGACCAAGTAAAAGTAGATTGAGATTGTGGGAGTGGGTTGTGATCCATTGGATGGCTCCTAGGGATAAAGATTTCGAACTTGACCTTGAAAATGGAGTAGCTGTTAGTGAAGAAGAAAATTATAGCAGAAGCCCTGTTTCTGGTGTTAAAAAGAAGGCACAGCTGTTGCTTGCTAAGGTTAAAGGCAGTTTTGCCGAGGGGTCAGATGATAGAGTATCCTTGTCTGGTGATGCTTCAAATTCTGGTAGGATATGTGTGGAGAATGTGCAGGTGGTAACAAGCATGAATATGGAGGGACAAGACAGTAAAGATGCTAAGGAGATTAAATCAGTGAGGGAGAAACGTAAAAGCTTGAGTAATAAAAAACCTCCTAAACCTCCTAGGCCTCCAAGAGCTCCATCACTGGATGCGGCTGACCAGAAGTTAATTAGGGAGATAGCAGAACTTGCCAGGTTGAAGCGTGCAAGAATTGAGCGGATGAAAGCCTTGAAGAAGATGAAAGCTGCTAAGACAACATCTTCTAACAGCAACATGTTTGCCATGGTGTTTACCATCTTCTTCTGTCTTGTTTTTATTTTTCAAGGTAATATTTCCTTACTGGATAGTACAATCTTTTCAAGAACTCTAATTATCCTAAAAGATTCAAATCCTTGGCTTGGCTTGTTTATAGTGGAGTATTTGCTATTTATGGTACTTTAGATTTAATAATGTTTTAGCACCATACTTGATTTTTGCCCTTCCGATTGTTTCTGGCTTAATTCTTTCAGAATGCTGGTAAAAGATGCTCTATCACTGTTTCTTCGTTTTCATTCCTTTGTAGCTTTCCTTATGTGGGATTTTTGTGTTGTTTAAATTTGTTTTCTAGGCTAAGGTTGCTTAAAGCTGAGAAACTAGTGATTAGTCGGTTGCTTACTTATCAGCCAAAACAAAGCAATTGCTTACTTCCATTCTTTTTAAGATCTTAAGACACAGTTCTTTTAAAGTGCTAGAAATGGGAGCAATTTTAATGTTACCTTCGGCTCTATATCAACTAATAATTGGAATGAGATCTGCAAGAATTTGATTTTGCAAGATACTTCATTTTTGCTAACTACTATGGTGCTCTTAGTTTCATCAATATCTGTTTACCACCTGCAAGAGCCAGTTGAAATATTTATGCAAATTAGTTTTAAGAGTGAATGCAGACCTCTGTTTCCAAGCTCTGAATATGGACTGAAATTATTTTGGCTCCTTTTCTGCAGGAATGTCATCCAGAGGTACGGTGGCAAGTCTTCAAGGATCTCCTGTCCCAGCAGGAGCAGTGGAGGGAGGTCTAATTTCAGTTCAGTTCTTTGGGAATCCATCTGCAAGTATTCCCAATCGACCTGACTCTCAGTCTCCCAGGTTTGTAACAATCAGTGGCTACAAAATTCTATTGCATTTGCGTATTATTTTTGGTTTTTAAAGTTCTTAAAAATTAAGATAACAGAGGCATGGTAGTCTTGCAATACTGATTTCTTATCTGCATTCTCTTCTGCAGTTTAGTGGAGCAGGTTGCCGGTTCAGATGCTCAGGAGAAGCTGAGAAGATTTTCTGGATAAAATAAAATGCTGTTTGAATGCGAATGTTCTATCTGTGGCTATAGATACAAATCTTTGCGGTTCACAACTTCCCTTCGAAGCCGTTTCGCTGGACCCTTATTTGCATTCACAGCCTTCAAATCTTTACACTTTGAGTTTGCTGGTAATTTATCCCGTGCATGTAAATGCTATTTGAAGTTGGGGGTGAGCTAAATTACCATGTAAATTTTTGGTGGCCTTTGGCCATGGTCTCAATAATTCGCCTGCACAACAACTTTACCTTGTCCGCTTATGTTGTGGGATCATGTATTCTCTATAGAGATATCCCATTAAGGAAAGTCAGAATTCAAATTTCTCCCCAGATGGCACGGCAAGATTTATGCAACCAGTTTTTTTTTAACCTCTTATACATCATTTTCATTAAAATATGCTGTAAGAAATTCCTAGATTCATGAGAACTCTGTGATTTCAAAATAATAGTTTAATAATAGTGTTCTTGTTGGATGATCTGACTCCAAAATATCTTTGGGATCAACACTCTCAAGTTTACTCGTGAATCAGAGTATATTTATCTGTTTTGAGTCTTGACTCTGCTGAGTCTGGAGCGAGGGAGAGGTCCTATTTGAAGCTTTAGGTAATGCTAGTTTTGGTGTCTTAGCAAACCTATTATTGGTAATCTTTCTTGTTTTTCACTCCAATCGTTGGCTCCCTAACTTTACAGTTCAAAACGCTTCTGGTAGGAAGTGTTTTCTTGTTTATCTGATGGCCAGGCTAATAAGATTGATGTCTCAAGTCCCCCTGAATCATGTTGCTTTGTACACGTAGCATGCTGTTTTCGAGCATTGCAGATTGAATTATTTTGCAAATTTTGAAGGGGGGATTCAGTCGTGTGAAGGGGGCCAGTGAAAGGCCCGCTTGGAGTCCTGAAATCCGCCTGTCAAGGGGATTGCTCCTTCATGTCATGTGGATTCACGTGTGCATGTTTGTTTAATCTTTGTGAGCTGGACGGGTTTTAATTGCCACAGGGAAAGAGGTACCACCTCTCCATATCCTTTGAAATCGTCATCCTTAACTGCCATTCAAACCAAAGAAAGCACTAGATTTGGCATTAATTGATTCCAATCATGCAGATGTGTTCAGACTCCTGAGAGAATATCCCCCAGAAAAACAAAAACGTGAATGAAAAAACCATACAAGACAGATGCAATTATCCAGGATATCATAACTAGATATTTAAAGCCAATTTAGAGCCATGGAGTCTCCCACCCCATCGCATTCAACACCCTGTCACAGTGTCACTCTCCTGCTTAGTCATATTTCCAGTCCGCCAATCATTGGGCTGACTTAAAAACTGACAAGGCCCAAAGCCATTTCACCCCAAACGATAGCCCGGAAAGTGGTGCGAGAACAAGAAAGAAAGAGGCAAAGGGGCAAAAACGAAGAATGAAGACGACAAGAAAAGATGCTAAATGTATGGTTGAACTTGAAAGTTGAAACTGCTGTCTGAACTCTGAAGTACAATACTTACCAATCCAATAGAATAAAATTTACAGGCAGGAAATAAGTGCACAAGATTTCGCGACTAAAAACAAGCAGAAAATGAACATTTTCCTCATAAGTAAAATTCATAATCAACCCTTCAGCAGTATCTTGACAATGGCTACGGCCACATCAGAGAGGCTATGAAGAAGTTTGTTTCTATCACTTAACGGTGATGTCATAGACCCTGAAAATTTCTTTTCACAAGCATCTGCCTCCTTAGCGGCATCAGATATCCCATCACTGGCAAATTCAAACTGACCTTTACTCAGGGCCTCGATGGCTTGAGGAAGATTGTACTTGACAACTGGAATGTAAAGTTCTGCACAATAGGCCAATGCTCTCTCCATCTCCGGGTCCGATGCTTGGTTTATCTGAGCTCGGATGTAATTCAGTGTGTCAGTTGCATTTGCCAACAGGGTGTCAGCCACCACGCTTGCTAGGCCTTTTACATCTGACTCTGTGACTTTAGAGTTTGATCTCAAGGTAGAGATGCACAAGTCATAGAATGGTGTTTGCTTGCAAATTTGGTCTACCAGATCACCACATTGGATTGATGGTAGAGAAACTGTAAGAAGAAGAAGAAGAAGAAGAAGAAGATGGAGAGAAAAGATGGGTGGGGAAGAGATTGAGGTTTTCATTCTTGTTACCAATGACAAGAGGCTGGGGAGAGAGGGGTGATTGGTTTTTGCTGCTTGGTGATCAGATTGCATGTTCTTCTTATAGAATGATAGGCTCTTTCTTTTTGGTCATGAAATGAGCACCTTTATTGGATTTGGTTTTTGTTTCTATTAGACCAAATTTCTGTGTTCGCACATGAATCAATGCCGCACAACAGCCACATACATTGTCTCGTTTGTGGGTAGAGAGAAAAGCTTTCACTGGTTATGGATGGAACTTTCCTTGACATTATTATCTACAAGGTGAAGGATGAAACACTTGAATCACAAAGTTGCCAACAATTTGGTTTTATGTAGGAAGAACCTTGTCCCACTTCTTTTGATTGTTCACAAGCCAAAGAAGCTGTAAACTTTGAAAGAAATGTGTGGTTAAAAGTTACTACTTCCTTTACAAACTAGACAAGGTACACGTGTTCGGCTCTCTTAAATTCCAGAGTTAAAAAATTTTGTTTCTGGAATATTCTAATAAGTCCTGATTGAAAATGGGGATGACTACCATTAGCAATAATGGAATTGTTTCCAATGGCCAACACATTCACGTGCAAGTTTCTTATGCTGATCACGGATTTTATGTACAATCATAAAAAAAATGAAACCACCTGTCAACGCTTTGACAGATAACACTGTAGTTTGAGTACTTTATTAGTACTTCAGAAGGTGTTCTTAGCCTCCTGATGATCTTTTTTTCCTGATGATCCTTTTTCCCTACTCAATTCTGTCATCTTTCACCTGACAGAATACTTCAGAATTTAATAGGCAAAAGGGGGAGGAAGCGGTATCTTGACAATGGCAGCAGCGGCCAGTATTGAGATTTCATGCACAACTCAAGCACGACTTTATTCATCTGGTCCGGGATCTTGTTTTCACACAAGATAAACTTCAAGGACAGCATGGATATTGTTCCCTGAATTTATAAGTTTCTGTCTCCAAAGCCTGAATGGCAATCAGGATGTCTCCATTTTTTAAGTATTTGCATTGTAATATTATGCACTAAGGACTGCTGCACTGCAGCTCTGATTTTCTGTGAATCATATAATTTACGTGGTTCGGTATCTTTTTCTTCCCTTGTCCCTGTTTATGTCGTGGATGATGTGAGTTTTGAGCCTCTGATATATGACAGCTTATACAACAATCATAGAAGGGTGTCTGGTTGCAAATCATTGATTGGGAATTGAAAGCAAAGTTTGAAAAAAAAAAAGATGAATGATATGAAACTTTATCTTTTCTGGCCAAAAAAGTATCTCCTTATGCTTATCCTAATTGATAAAAGCTTAGAGACGTTTTAGGTTCAAAAAAGTATCAATCAAACGGAACTTTTACATCAGAGAGCTTGGTAATTTCACTCTTCCCTGAGAATAAAACTTTTTTCTCTATCTGTTCGATGCTATATGTGCCATCATGCAAGTGTACAGGCATGACTGCACCAACTCTGTTGCAATTCCAATTTGTACTAGTATAAATAAACTTCCTCATGTTCGCTGGAATAACTAGTTCCCTGTTAAAGTTTTATTAAAGATGAAAAATTGAAATACATTGAAGTAACATAAACTTTACTTGTTTACAAGAATTAAATACAAAAAATAAATAAAAAGTACTACTCTTTTATATTTATTAAAATCTAACATATGAAATATTCAATTTGATTTCATCTACATTAAGTTTGATTTCATCCATGTTAAGCTTAAGCCATCTAATGATTTGAGGAGGTGATGAGTGCCGATCTTGGTAATTTTCAACAGTCGAAATTTTCACAAGCAAAGCTGAATTAATTTTCACTGCCTGGGAGTTTTTAACACCACTTTTCTCACCTCTTTCTACCATTTTCCATTGTCGACTACTTCTTTTTTTCTGCCAGATTTAGGGCCTGCTGTGCCTGCTTTTCAAGGTCGTCGTTGGGAGCGTTACCAGCGTCTTTCCTGGCCTGAACTTTTGATGGTTCAGCTGTAGTGCCCGTGGCCTTCAAGTTTCTAGAATTTTCTGGCTTATTACCCGGTACCAAGCAGTGCGACACATTGTGTCCAATATGAGAGCCGTGAGAACAGTAGTCCGGCATCTTTGAAAATTCTACTTTCTGCTCATAGCTGCCTCTTGTATTGCCGATCACGAATCACTATACAAATAGAATTGATAGGCAGCACAAGGCAGTCATTCGACACAAACTCTCGCTATACTTGGACGATTACCATTGGCAGTGAACTCATACACATACAAAGGATTGCCGATTGTCTTTGCTGTTGCCATTAATGCAGATTTTTCGAATAATGGGGTTTTAGATTAGGGAATGACACCCAAACCGGAACAATAGAGGATTCTTTCTCTGGTGTAAAACCAGGGCTCCATTTGAAAGTCCTCATTTTCTGATTTGCTATGAACCACAGTTGCCTTGTCCATATACGTTTGAAATCATGCTTGTTGGTGAGGTTGATCAGAACATGTTTATAGTTAAGCCATCGGATATCATATACATGCACAGCCCAATGCCCATGAAAGAACTCCGGATCTCCTCCATCTTCGGCATCCTTGTGAACTTTCCAATAACAGAGTATTTGAAAGGAAGGGAAAGGGTTTCGATTTCATCAGAAAAGAAAATCGCAGCAGGTTTGTCTTTATATCTTCCAGGGTTACGGCAATAAGGGATCAAGCATATAAATACACCACATATTTAATCTTCAAAAAAAAAAAGGCTATAAGAGAAACGATTTTTTTAGTGTCCGAGTAGACACCGGAGGTGACGGCGGCTCTTGCACGGTGGTCGTCGGTTGCATGGGGGGGGACGCCGTTGCCGACGGTTTGTCACGTGGGTCCAGCGGCCTTGCATTGGCCTGGACATGGGGGGGAAGGCGCCGCGGGAGAGGGAGAGAGTTTGCATGAGTTTAGGAAACCCAGCTTAGGTGTAAATTTTGAAATACCTTCCTCGTGTTCTTATTGATGATACTCTTCATTTTTGTCTTATTCTGTCTTTATTACCTTGATATCATATCTTAACGGAAAAGAAAAGACAGGACAAGTCCACTGTTTTTCTAATTCCTAAGACCGAATGTGAATTGGCAGTTACTTGTTACCTCTGAGAATTTTGCCCGGCAAAACATAGAAAGTGAGGTTTTTTACCCGAGTCGTTCCATTGACAGATCCAAGCACACAGGATATTGTAAAATCCGTGTGTTATCTTGGTTTGATATTTTCTGCAATTAGACCCATTTCAATGACAAGGCTGCCGACGCCAATAAGGCAAATTAATGAACGTTCACATCAGGCAATCACCCCTTTTTTGGCTTAATGCCCAATCATTTCTGGTGCTTTGGATTGTAATGCCAGCCAGCTAAGGCACCATTAAAAGCAAGTGTCTGCTTAACCTTAATGGTTCCATGTATTCCATTTTGTCAATTTCTAAAATGAATAGACTCAATTCATCGTGCTTTGAATTTAAAGAATGGGCTTGTTTTGTAGGTCGTTTCCTGTATATCGAGTTTGCGGCAATTGGCACCATGCTG
The DNA here is from genome assembly GCF_002168275.2 of Theobroma umbraticum. Taxonomy (NCBI): domain Eukaryota; kingdom Viridiplantae; phylum Streptophyta; class Magnoliopsida; order Malvales; family Malvaceae; genus Theobroma; species Theobroma umbraticum. The sequence continues at coordinate 7,750,043 of NW_018397264.1, forward strand.
ATGATAGCCTGAGAACCAAAAGCTGTAACCTTTTCTGCGGGGACCATAACTTTATGTTAGCGGTCTTTCTTTTCCAGCTTGCTAAATAAATATCAAAGTTGAATAGGAAAAACCATCGATCTGATTCATAAATGCATTTTATTGGAGATCATTTGATAGTAAAGAGAACCAATCATTAGTATAGGTTTTGCAACATGGACTAGCTAGATCAGGCCTCAGAGTAACAATGAGGCAATGGATTGAAGCACAAGAGAGAGCTGATTCACATCCTTGTTGCTATCAGAGATTGGCGAGCTGGGTGGGTTTGCAAAACCCTTCTCACAACTCTGAGCTTCGTTGGCAGCATCAGTTGCACTACTGACGGCAAATTTCGGATTACCTTTGACAATCGCCTCGATGGCTACTGGGATATCAGCCTGAATGATTGCGTTGTATTTATCAACACAGCCCTGCAAGGCCTTCTGCAACTCAGGATCTGTGGCACCTTCAAGCAATCCTTTAATCTGCTGCAGGGTTGCAGTGGCTTTAACATTGACATTATCAGCTGCTATGTGGGCTAGTCCTGCAACATCTGCACTAGAACTCCGAGGGTCTGACTGCAAAGATGAGACGCAGAGGTCGAAAAAGGGTGTCTGTTTGCATGTTGTTTCGATCAGATTGCTGGCTGAGTAGCTTCCAGGGAGAAAACTGAAGGAAATTACCGCCTGAAGTATGACTAAACGGATCATATTTGCCATGTTCGGGTGTAGGAACACAAATTTTCAAGAGAGTTGAAACCTCAAATCACTTCTGTACAAAAATGGGCTTGGTACAAATTTATAGGCGTGGGAATGAATTTTCTAAAAGGAAAAAATCAAATGGAATTTGAATAAAATCCTCCAATTTTAGAATATCTGCCTTCAATTGGAAAGAATTTGAATCTGATATCCAATCCAAGAAATCTAGATACGTAAATTATGACACATTAAACATATAATTATTATACAAATGTTTTCTACAACTCTGTCCAAAGATTGTGTAAACCGTATACAAATATTTTTTAGAACTTTGTCCAAAGATTGTGTAAACAGAATGATTGCATTTGAGTGATTTTAGGGTAATGGATGAAGATAATTTTTGAAAATAATATGCCTAATAAATTAAATACTTGTTCAAGATCATTATTCTTTTCCTAAAAAGCTAAATTAATATGTTTTTCAGAATCACCTTACTTAATAATTAATTATTTTATTCCTTTTCAGGAGATTCCTACTATATTTCTACATGTATCTTTTGATATTAGACCACAAGAGCAGATGTTGCGGAACTGACAAGATCAGGCCCTCACAGCAGTAATTGGGCAATGGAAGCAACTACTGCAGAAAGATCATGCACAGCCTTGTTGCTACCAGAAATTGGCGACTTTGGTGGGTTTCCAAATCTCCTCTCGCAATCATCAGCTTCATTGGCTGCATCAGTTGCACCCTGGACGCCGAACTTCGGATTGCCTTTGGTAATAGCTTCAATGGTAACCGGCATGTCATACTTAATGATAGTGTCGTACAAATCAATACAGTCACGCAAGGCCGTCTGCAGCTTCGGGTCTTTAGCCGCTCTAAGCAACCCGGTGATCTGCCTCAGTGTTGCAGTGGCTCTAGCTTTCACTTTATCTGCTCCTATGTGGGCTAGCCCCGCCAAATCGGCCCTGGAACTTCGAGGGTCTGATTGTAGAGTAGAGAGGCAGAGGTTGTAAAAGGGTGTCTTCTTGCAAGTTGTTTCTACCAGGTTGTTGGCACCACCACGACCACCCTGCAATTCCAGGGCTGAAACAGGAAGAGAAGTGAAGGAAAATGCAATCTGCAGCAGAACTAAAGGGATGATGTTCTTCATCTTCTTTTGGGTGTTGGAAGGTTTGTGAGAACAGGCCGGTCCTTGGGTTATTGACAGCTCAACCACCTCTATAAATAGTCATGAGAAACAAGTTTCTGCAGGAAAAAAAAGTTATAAAATTTACATGCAATACATAAAGTGAAAAGGTTTGTAATCCTTTCTCATTAATCCTTATCCTCTTTTAAGACCTTCGAACTCTCAGAAATGGACAAGGAAGATAAAACTTTTGATCATGGACAATCTTGGGACCAAGAATTGGGAGATAGGAACAAATATCAGGGAAAAATAGTATTATTAAGCCAACATTTCATCTTCAATCAATCACTTCTGATGGAAAAAACTGGAGCCCATCAAGAGGCGTGGGAAGGAAAACTTGTCAAGGTCTATCATATACTTGAATTCACAGTTTGGTATCTGCAGAGAAATCATCAAAGATTATGATTTGCAAAGTACATAGAATTTCTTTTATAGCATGATTGTTCATATCATGCTTTCAAAAGGGTCCTTTTTGCCATATCCGTCCTGCTTTCTCACTGGTTTCAATCTTTCTGCATGCAGAGGATAGCACTGTGAGTGGATTCCTTTCGTTTCATGTGTTTTTTTTTTTTTTCCTTCTATCATCTCTGTTCATACTTTATGGACAAGATAATGTTTCAAAGGGCATGTAATAAAAGCACCCTTATCATCTTTTTCCATAGAGGGCAAAAGTGATAAACAAATCGTCCCCACACTCAAAAACAGGAAGAAAAAAAGAAAGGAATGGGGCTGAGAAAATATTGCCAATTAACTAATGAAAGCATGCAACATTATTGAAAAGCCATTAGCCCATTAGCTTATATGGGCATCATTCTAGCTTGGGCATCTTGGCATATGCTATGTTTTTTCTTATGCTAGATTTCTGTCATAACTTAAATTCTAAAAGCTTAAAAGGACGAAGCAAACCACATTTCCAGCAGCTCGTGCTATTCTTCAATTAACTGTCCCTTTGACAAAAAATATGAAGAAACTCATCATGTGTCAAAGACTAACACTCCTCTAATCCTTGAATTCTTACTTCTTAGCAACACCATCATCTTCAGTTTCAGATATCAAAAGGAATGGATTTGATGCAAGAAACTTGCGTTTAATGATAGGAATAAAGTTGTCCATCATCTTTCTCTTGTGGCATCTAGCATTGTAGGTTTGTTGGGTTAATTCATTATCCAAGGCCGTGGCCATGCATTGAGTATTGAATTTGAGGGAGCATCTGATCAACTTTTAAGTAAAATGGGGCTGGAATTCATAGTTAAAAGAATAATTCAATAAAATAATAAGAACAAGAGAAAGATCATCTTTTCTTTACTCTTCTCTTTTTTTTTTTTTATAACTTTTTCCTTCCATTTTTTATCATGATCAATGCATCTAATCGAAATCTTTGGTTGTACCTCTTTCGTTAAAATCAAAATGGAATAAAAGAATCTTCCTTGAATTAAAAAAGATTGCAGGAATCAAAAAATGGCTGCCAACTCAACCTAGATGATGCAAAGCACAAGAACCAATCTTTAATTATAATCATCCTTACTGTGATTTTTCTGTTGATTGTGAAGTGAAATAATAATCTAATGCAGAACATACAAACAAGCCGCCTCTTTTTTTCTACCCGCCACCAATCATGAACTTTCCTGTATCTTCCTATACAATTTCTAGTTTTATCCTATCACGAACTAGGCAACCATGAGAAATTGGAAGCCAAAATTCCAAAAGCAGGACAGCAAATTTAAATTTAATATCAGAACAAAAATCATAAGAATTCTAACCCCCAGCACTCCGATACTCGGAGCCCCCACTTGTTGACACGTATCCAACAACATAGTGTGGAAGATGCTGCGAGTATATAGGGATCCTCTGTTGGTTGTAGTCACTCATCTTCCAACTAGCTTTTGTTCCTTTCCTGCTCAAGGTATCAAATTGAGCATACTTGGGTAATTGAGAAGCTTGCACGATGGACAATTCCATCCTTCGCAGAGGGCCTTGATAGCCATTACTGATATTCCTCCAGAAGTCCTCCCTGCGAGATTCTATATTGATGACATTAGTCTTGCCTGGTTGTAAGCCCCAGTAGAAATCGACGTTTGGCTCTGCCACATCCAAATCAATGTATTCTGCAGGATTAGGGTCACAAAGACCCTGTACCTCCTCAAGCTGCAACAGGTAAAACCTCAGAAAGTCTCGGACAGGACCATTAAGATGGAATATACGGAACATATAGAGCTAGAATTTTGAAAATGACAACAAAATTTACTGAAAACCCTAGCAACATAAGCCTAGCAAATGCAATCAGTAAAACCCTGACCCGAAATGGTTACAAGGAAGAGGGACTTCGTTCAACCTTTGAAAACTCAACTACCAAGCAGGAGGCATACAACCGTTATTCACCATAAACTTTGAACAAAGATGAAACAAGAGAGCTTTTTTTGTTTTACATTTCATTCACTGCTTTGCACCCAAGATGCATCAAGAATATGTGATTCACTCTTCAAGTCCTAGCAACAGCACCCCTCCTTCCTCTCTTCCACTCTGTTTTACCCCCAAAATAAGTTGAGGTTACGACAGAAGATGCTTTACCTTCAAGATAAGACAGCGAAAGCGAGACTTTATCCAACCCACCCAGTCTCCAAGCTCATCCTGCTTAGAAGCTGAAACAAAAATTTTGACAAATCGGGTATATGTCTGTGTGTATGGAAAAGGCTCCAATATATTGTCAAAATTTGACTTCAGAAGATCCTGCAATACCAAGAAAGTAGTTCTCTATTGTAATGAGTTTAAAAAAAGGTAAAATTTTTTAAAAAGACAAAACACTCTAGGAGATCCAAATTCCTCTATTTTCTGTACTCACCTTCATTTTTAGAAATTAGAGGTACCATCTATATGTTAGACAAATAGATAAAGAGTTTTCCTACCTTCTCCCTTCTATTAAATTAGAGAAGTGGAAGGAAAAGGGAAGGAGTGGAAAAGAAGTCGGAGAAAGATAGGAGCTTATCCATTAAAGACCAATCATAGGAGGCAAGGGAAGGGCTTAGAAGCATTAGTTCTCCTTCCGCTTCAGCTGAATGTAGGTGAAAGAAAATAAACGAGAAAGCCACTAATGGAGTGGGCTTTTCAGATTTATGTGTTATATCCTCCTTGATTCCACTCTTTTCTTTTCAGTTTATTCATGTTCCATCTTTCTGAGCCACTCCTTTCCGAACCTTCCCTTTGCTTTCCTCTATCTCAATGAAAAAAAATGGACCCAAGCTTCACGCCCAACCTAAACCATTTCCTTCCTTCCCCTTTCATTTTCCTCACCCATCATTCAGATTTCAATGCTGGAACAAAGGAACAGGAATAACAAAGAACAAACTGTACCTTGGTTAAATTGTGGCCTCTAAGAAACTCAGCTCTGATTTTATAGAATGTGCTTTTGGTGATATTGCAATGGCAATATTCATAAGGACTACATGGCAACTGGATGGGCATAAATAACCATGTCTCTGTGGGATTTATAGTATGTTGCGACATTCCATCTTGCAGCACTACTGGTGTAGGCCAAGGCCATAAGGCAAATGTCTTGAAGAAATTTGAAATTAGAGCACTCAAACTGGCACTTGGATCACACTGACAAACAAAAGCAGCAAGAATTGCCAAATGAACTCCTCCTAGAAATCCATTTAACTGCAACTCAATACAGAAGTAGTTGGCATAATTAGCAACATAATCATGACACAAAGCTAAAACTCATGCAGAAGCATCCCATAAATAAGAACATACTAGCAAGCATTGCACTTACATTACCATACACTCCTCGCCTCTTTGCCCATAATTTGACACATCGTAACATTGACTGGAATTTCTATAGCAAACCAAACACAAGATTTACCAAGACCGAAATTGCACAAGCAGAAAACAGTGCTTCCAGGTGCCATCAAAATTTACAAATATATAACTGAAGCAACAAGTACCTCCAAGTTTGGAACAAGCCGACAAATCCGCTTGCTTGCACGCACTCCAGACAAGCTTTTCCAACCAGTTTCATCAATATCCCTCAGAAAGAACGGATTGAATATGTCCACGGTCTGCAGTTCACAGGCTATCCCAATCAATTTTTCAAAGGCTATCAACTTTCTCCAACATAATATCTAATGCAAAGCTTCCAAGCCTACCTCAGCAACTGCTAACACTTTAAGCCGCGCATAGGGAAGATCCATTGAGATTCCATCGAACTTAAACCGCATTAAGGGTACTTTCCCATCCTGCACGCAATGGATCTCAGATACCTCTGGTCTGCTCTTAAGCATGTTGTATAGAACAACAAAAAAATCCTCCTGCATCATTACACTTACCACTATTTGAAACCATACTAATCCAAACTACCAAATTCAAAAACAAAGACAAACTATGCAGCAATTAAAATCAACTTACTGCCATGGTGGCAAAGCAAGGACCAATGCATAAAGCATCGATGTCCGACTCTGGACCATGAACCTGATCAAAAAATCGGAAAGGGTTTAAAAATTCAGCTGGCAACCTGTTGTGTATTAAGCAAGTTAGTAATAACCAAGTTGGAAAGCTAAAAGGCGCTTACCCCAAGGCCGTAAGACCTATATGTTAAAACGGTGGCACTGGTTGCAACGATATCTTGTTTAGGGAGGCGACGTTGCCAAGCTACTCGCTTAACCCACGCCATTACTATCTGCAAAGCAAAGAATTCCAGTCCTTAAATATGAAGAAAATGATTAAAATAATCAGATGGGAGAGATAAGAGGAGCTACTTTTTTAAGTTGTTTATCGACATATTTCCTCTTCTCTTCTTCTTCTGGAGATGGCACCAGCCCTCCTTCACCATTAAATGAAGAATCGAGCGTGATCTTTCGTCTTCCATTTTTCTCCGCTCCTACCCTTTAGTAGCAGTGTTTCTTCTTTTCTGCTGTGGTCGTTTGGTTTTTTGAGCAGAGCAGTGATGGCGGAGGTGGGGGACGCTGGCCGGCTGGAGGAGTTGAGCGCGGTGGGAGCAAACACGTGGCGGAAGTGGCGGGTGCTGACTGCTGAGTGTTCGTTTCTTTGTACTGCTGAAGTCCACGTGGACTTTATTTGTTGGCTGCGGTCCTTGATTGTCGGCTTGTAGCTTCCCCTAGAATTCGGTCGTTATCGTTTACGGGCCCAATGGCCTGATTGGAACTTTAAATGTAGTGGGATTCCATTCGCGCGATTTAATCGGTTCAATTTCAAAAAATATTTAAAATAATATTATTAATGATCAATTTTTTAAAATATTGAATACTATTGGATTTCAACTTGAAAAATGGGCAAAAGGCAGGAAGGAAGGATCAAGCATTGTCACGAGTTTTGCAGCCACGGATAGAAGAATTTCGGCTGTGGCTGAAACGTGTAAGACTAATCCTTTTGTAAGAACACAGAATTAGAAAAAGGCGGAGTTTCAATCAACCATGCATCTGATGAATTCATCATAAGCATTTACAGCTTCACAAGCAACGATTGCCCTTCTACTTGGCCATCATGATTTCTCTCCCCCATTGAACAAAACTCTCATTTCTTGATCAGCCCCAGCCCAATTTAACCCCGACATAGTTGGTAGCTTAGCTTATTTTCGATGCAGGTAAACTCAATTGAATCGATGAATTCTGATTGCTTTGATCAGCTCTTACCTAAGAAATTGACATTGTTGAGTAGCTGAATACCTTCAATTGTTCAAATCGAAACAAACTGGCTCAATTTCCAACAAGAAATTGAAATATACTCCAATGGTAACAGCCCATGCAAGATCATGAACATTCTGCAGGTGAAATATGGTAAAAAAGAAAATGAACCCAGACTTTCGCATACAAGGAAAAACCCAGCAAAGCTTTTCAATGATTAAGCAAGCTGCGAAATTATGAAATCGAAACAGAATAAAATAACAGGAAAAATCAAGAACCCAAGAAGAACAGAGGCGGGGTTACGAATTTGTAACTCTGTAAATTCAGATTAAAGTCGCTTTCTTACTCAGCTTCTGTACAAAAATTTGTGTATAAATTTTTCTGCTTTTGCAGAAATCAAAGCGTACACCCACAGAAAAGAAAGAAGAAACAGAGCATGGCGACTAAAGCAAAGGACTCCAGGACCGTGACGAAAGTCCACAACACGTCATCCACGATTGAAAAATCCCACCACCTGAAGCTCTGCAAGCTCCAACCACTGGTCAGGTACGATAAGTTGAAGTCCGGCCACCTGAAAACCGACGTCGGAAGAGAGAATTCGAAGTCCGGCCAGCGGAAAACTGACGAGTACCACATGGGGCACATCTGCCTCTGTTCTGCTGCCACGAGTTCAAGAGGGAACTCTTCTTGCTTAACCATGAAGTTGGATATAAGACAACTACTTTGTGGGATATTTTCGATTCTATTTTGTCTTTTTTAATACGACTAGCTATGAATAAAAATAAAACTATATAGTAAAATTGATTTATTTAATTTACTCCGCTTGATTTATCAAAAGTCCACGTGATCCAGCGGGGATTGACCCGACTGCTTGAATTAGTTGAGCATTTGAATTTAATTTCATTTATATTTATCTTTTTTATTTTTATTTTTCTATTTTTTAAATGACAAATAATGACGTAGACACTAAGCAGTTGTAGCACGCATAAAACGTGAAATTAATTTGCTTAGAAACAAAATTACTTATTCTAGAAAAACAAAATTATAATTAATTTATATATCCAAAAAAATGATGGTGATGCTTTTGATTTTTTTTTTCCTTTTTTTGGTGCAAAATCTGAAAATTATTGTTAAAATATTGTGAGAATTTTTGAGTAATTAAAATTAAAAAAATTATTGAAGTTAAAATAATTATTTTAAAAACATTTAATTATCTTAATTGAAGTCATCTATAGTCTATTACCAAATATCAAAGGCTTAACTTAAATTTCTCGTGATTATTGGTTTTGTTAAAAGTAAAAATATCAATAAAATGGAGTCATATTTAATTCAAATGGATTAATGGAGCTTATATTAGTCACTATGAACGTGAGGTGTTTTCGTGTTGGCCAATTTTTGTTGTTAGTTGCCTTCTTGGTTAAGACTTTGAAAGCTAAATGCCAAACCCCGATCGTTTTCAACTCTCAAAGATATTTTGCTCAAGTGGGGAAAAAAAGGCATTAATTTATTTACATTTTTCCCTCAACCTATTTATTCATAACTAATGAGGGAAAATTTGTTAAGCCCACATGTTTAATCCAACTCAGCCGCCACGTGTCTTCTTTTTGTTCTGATATCGATGGATTAGGTCATTTTATGAAGGTGAGAATATTAGATTTTTCTTTCATTAAAATTTTTTTACGAAAGGTCAATTTATTACATATAAATTTAGATGAGAAATTATTTTTTAATTTTATATTTATATTTACGTTTACTAATTAATTACATATCAAATTTTTATTTTGGTAACAAAAATTCGACATTATATAACAATATCGTACACAATTACTTTAAAAAAAATATCTAATTATGCAAAGAAGGGTTTCCATTGTTTTTATGTTCAGTTCTAGATTTTCTTTCTTTGAAATATAAAAACATTTGTCACACAACTTGCAAATTTGAATAATGAAATCTGTCTTAATAAATTAATATTTTTAATCGATTTAAGATCGAAATTGAAATAATCAAACCAAATTATTTATAGTAGTTTTAATGGAATTTATGGAAGTAATCGCTTTAATAAATATGAGTTGATGATATTTTTAATCAATTTTTAATCGAATCCTATTAAATTTTGCTTTGCCCAATAAATTTAATTTCCGAAGTAGTGTGAAAGATTTTAAATATCGTATTTATAGTAGTAAATTATTTATTTTAATTTTCTTTATTTAAAAAAATACATCCTAAAAGAGTAAATATTTATATATATTTTTTCTCTTTTTAAAAGAATAAAATTTTGATTATTTAGTCTTCTTTATCTTTCAAAATCAAAGGTTATCCATTAAAATATTTAATTCATTAATTAATACATAATTTTTCTTTAATAAAAAGTAGAGTTCAAATTTAAAAAATACAAGTGGGGAATTAGAGCATGACAAATTGAGAATGCACCAAATATAGCCCTTGAATGATGGATGTTAAGGTTAACGGGCCAACTTAACATTACAATCATATCTCTTAAAAAAAGATAAATTCCACTTACAATTTTTTTATGATTTTCATACAAAATTTAGTATTTTAATGAATTTTTTATGAATAAATTATGTTTCTAGAAAAATTATATCGTTAACTTTTTAATACAATTATCAAAAATACATTTTAACATAAACAAATAAGTTAATTTTTAAATTAAAAATATTTATAATAATTTTACCGAACGAAATTAAATATTATGTGAAAAAAAATAAAACTATGATGGTAAAGGAATTTACTAAAAAAACCCTTAACCCTAGATTCCCCAACTAGTTCCTCGCACGTGACAAGCAGGTGATGAAGAAAAGAGGGAAAGGGCGCGCCGCAATGATCCAAGCACCGCAAAAATTACATATTCTCTCATTTAGACCGTTCGATGTCTCTCCACGTCAGCGATCCGCGTGAATTCTGGTTTCAACGGCTGAGATCGCAGTTGCAGAAGCTACTGGTAGAGAGAGCAAACAAGCTTCCTCTCTCTCTCCTTCTCCCCGCTCTCTCTCTTCCAAATTTCTGAGTTTAATTCTGATTTTTATTTTCTGAGAAAAAAAGACGAGAGAAATTTTCTGTCGAGTTTTCTAAAGATGAAGTTGATGGAGGAAGAGAGGGAACATGACGAGGAAAAGGAAATTAAGGTTACGAAGGAGGAAGAGGCGGACGGTGAGGACGAAAGTGAGGTAGACGGCGGCGAAGAGGAAGAAGAAGACGACGACGACGACGAAGATGATGATGACGACGGGGAAGACGATGACGACGATGACGACGACGGAGGAGAAGAGGATGATGATGAGGAAGTGCAGGTTATTCACTCTTCCGGTGGTCCTCCGGTGCAGTCAGTGGATGACGATGAGGATGATGACGAGGAAGAGGATGATGAAGACGACGACGACGACGGTGAAGGCGACGGCGACGACGACGGCGACGACAGTGATGACGATGAGGAAGGTGAAGGGGAGGTAAATTCTCTTAATCTACCTTAATTCCAGTTAATTAATTATCGTGATTATTTATAAAATTCTGTGTTTTTCAAGCATTTTTCAGCTGAAAATTTCAGATCCGGTGTTTTTCTCCCTCATTGGTTTGTTAATCGTTTGATTCTTTCACCAATCTGAGGCTGAGCCTTAAAACTTGAGCTCAGTTTCATGACTTACACAGTTTCTCGAAGGATATTTGGTGTTTCTTAAGTTTTCCTCTCAGATCTATTCGTAGAATATAACTGGCGGCTTTCATTCCATTAACTGCTTTAATTATTACATCTATCTAATCACCATAACTTCGCAGATCTGAAAGCATATACTGTTGATTTAGATTAGCTGGCTACTACGGCTGATGGCCGATTTCACGATCCAAAATCCAATCTTTTTGTCCAAGAAGTTTTAGATCTAGGCTTATATTTTTCTGTTTGTGCATTTTTGTGACTTGTTTCCCAGTTATTTAATCCAGTTGCTTGGATCTTCTATCAAAACAAAGCAAACTAATTTTTTGAGCAAGTTTTGAGTATTTTAGTGAATTCATCTGGGTTTTGTTCTTTAAATCTTGTATTGTTCTTTTTTTTTAAAGTTGGCCGTAAGAAATCCTGTGTCCCGGTGGGATTTTATCCAAAGGGAAATAGTGATTCCTTTCGCAGTTCTTTTTTTCCCACCTCTCAATGTTAGGAATCGTACGTTCAATCTCCTAGCAGTCAGTTGTCGTAGTCTTTGACCCCTCTTCTCTGTGGATACCTCTCTGTAGTAATCGTGACACCTGTCTTTCATAAAATGTTTCATCTACTGTACTTTTTGTACATCTTTATCTTGTTCCATGTTTGGCAACTAGGAAAATCCGTGGAAAGTAGGTTTGTTAATTTTCTTTTGTCACCGTGTTTACCTGCCTTGTAGGAGGATATGGGGACGGAATACCTTGTCCGGCCCGTAGGTCGTGCTGAAGATGAGGAAGATGCTAGCGATTTTGAACCAGAAGAGAATGGTGAGGAGGACGCTGAGGAAGAGGATGAAGATGAAGATGATGAAGATGAGGCTGGTGGAAAGATTGAAGCTCCACCCAAGAGGAAGAGGTCGGACAGAGATGATTCTGACGACGATGATGGTGGAGAGGATGATGAGAGACCCTCCAAGCGATAGGGCTGGCCCCTTCTTGGTTTGAGGACTGACCATGCCCATATAGGTCAATCTCTTTCTCTCTCCTCTCTCTTAAAGAAACCATCTCTGTGTCTTTGTGGAAAGAATGATGGGATGCGTCATGCATTCTATTTTTTAGTTGTATCATCATGATTCGGTACCAGTAGACTTTTTATGTTCAATTTGGTAATGCATAGTTATGTTCTCCTGAAAAAAGGAAAACTATTGGGAATAGCTGGTTTAGAATTTGTGTAAGTTTATGATTCTAGACTCAAGTTGTAGACTCTGAGAAATTCCTCCGCCCCATCTTTTAGAATTGATAGCATGTTTTTCTAGTCAGATTTTCTTTCTTAAGAATTCTTGTGATCTATTGAAATGGTTGTTGGATGGCATGTGATTTTTTTGCATGATGAGTTGATGATTGATGATAGGTCTTGTTGCAATTTTCAATCGATTGATCTAAAAATCTAGTAGCGAATGGTTCTGTCTTTATGTTGAAAAGTGGTCTGATCTGATTCTTGGTTCGACTGGCCTCGTGGGCCTTGAACAGGTCACTGCCAACTGCAAACCCACTCCCAATCCCTGTTGGTCGGATCAGACTAGAATATGGTAAAAACCTGGAACCAGCCAGAACCAGGGAACTTGTCAAAACTTAATTTGGCAAACAAATGAATAAAAGAAATTATGCAGGGGGACATCGTGGGCCATGGCTGCACAATGCTATTCTGGCAATAATTTTCAGTACGTGTTGATTTTTAAATTAAAAGCTTTTTAACCAATGAACAGATGGCACTCACCGGGGGTCTGGGCCCGGGAGAGTGAAAGAACCAGCAATGTTCATGTCCTGAATAAGGATGCAACAGACACAGACAAAAGGCTTTTGGCTTCAGCTTTGATGATTACGTGGAGACAAATTTTTATGTCAAGAAAGTGTCAACGTCGTGACTACACAAAACCCACACAAAACTACTTCCCAACCTGCCAAACTTCATCAACATTGGCAGAACTTTCTTTGCAAAGGTTTTCAACGAAAGTCGAAACCCCCTAAGGGAGGGTTGGACTGGTTACCTCCGAAAGAAAAACCTGAGTTACCAGAGTCGTCGTCGTCTTCTTCCTCCAACCAATACCTCTCTAAAATCGTCACTGCCTTCTTGTAGATCTCATTGTTGCCATGGCTCTGTAGATTCTCGATTTTGTCCAATCCATTACATTCATCAATCATTTCGGTATAGATGTTGACCGCACTGTTGCCTGATTCTTTGTCAGCCTCACCGATCTTTAGAATATTCTCTAGAGCTTCGAGGCATACTGTCAAAATCCTGGGGTCAGGACAGACTAGTAGGTCACATAGTGGCTTGATACAACCTCGTTTCACCAAATATCTGTTACAAAAAACACAAGAAGTTAAACAACTTTGTTAACTGGAAACCAAGCGGGACAGTTGAATCTACAAGGCGAGAGGGGAAAGCAGATACTGAATCTGTTCTCGGGACCCGACAGAGGAAGCATTAGAAATCGCCCAAGCGGCCTCTTTCTTGATCTCGAATTCAGCATGTTGAAGCAGGTGAACAAGAGGACTAATTATGTTTGCTTCAATAACAGCCTGTTGCAGATAAAGTAAGAGTAAGCAATCTTTGTTAGTACTCAGAGTAGTGACATGTAGTCCAATTTTGACAAGGACACAGTCATTCAGAAATACTTTCGGCATGTAACCTGTATTTGACTTCTATTTCCAGCAGTGATGTTTGAAATTGTCCAGCAGGCCTCTTTCTTGATACTCTTTTTGTAGTTCTGGGAGAGGAATTCGTAGAGACAAGGGAGACCTTGGTTGTCAATTACAACCTGAAAAACATACTTCATAAGTTAATCTCTGTCAGGATTCAGACAATATGAACAATATTTTTAATGTCTTGATCAGTTATCTGGTACAACTCTCCAAAAACAGAAGAGGTTGTAAATACTTTTTGATAACTTATGTTCTTGACTGCCGATAACAAGATCAAACCTGTTGAATCCAAAAGTGCAGGGATTTCCATCAGTTCACATTTCGATAAATACCTGAGTCTGAGAATCATCACCGGTAACAATGTTCCCTATAGTCCGAAGTGCAGGGACAAGCACATTCTGTGAGGGATGACTGTAGGAAATAATAAACCCAAAAAAGAATGAGAATTGCATAAACCGGAGAGATGAAACATAAACATCATATAACCACAAGACATCTTACTGAAGAAGCTCCACCAGTCGTGGACAGATGCCTGCCTGGATCACAGCCTGAATCTTATCATTTGTACCATCCGAAAGATAGGAGAGGGCCCAGCAAGCATCTGTCAGGATTTCTTCATCACTCAATTGAATCAGGCGCTGCAAGGTTTGCAAGGCAGGCTTCACCTAAACAAGAAGAAGACCACCCAAAATGTATAACTAAAAAAAAAAGGGAAACAAGCACGGTTCTGAAACTAGCATTTCGCCTGATCCTGCCTACCTGGTCAAAGGGTGCTGGTGGCTTGCCACGGCAGAAGTTCAATAAAGCCCAGGTGGCATTCCTTAGGAGAGAGAGTTTAGAATGTTCATTTAACTGTGCCAGTAATGGAATTAGTCCACCATGACTAAGAACAATATCTCTAGACTTTGGTGAATCACCAGCAACATTTCCCAATGCCCAAACAGCCTGGGAGAGTCAACAAAGGAGTCGTCAGAAGTGAAACACCAGAAGAAAAGATATACAGTATATATCAAGACTAAAATGAAACTGACCTGCTCTCGAACATCAGTACTTGGAGAGACAAGAAGTTGCACAAATTTGGGTACAGCACCATGTTCCATAACAACATGGGTGTGCTCAGATGTACCAGATGCAATATTAGTCAATGCCCATGCTGCCTCAAACTAAAGATGGAAAATCAAGCCCGAATGATTCAGTGAAATAAACTCCGCATAACTTGAAAAAGTGTGGACCTTGTTAATTAATACACACCTGTAACTGAGGCTGATCATGATTGTCAAGAAACTCCACAAATCGAGGAACAATGCCTGCTTGGATCACCTGCTCGATGGGAGAGCATCTCTCTGCAGGCATATATCCGAGTTAAGATACAAGTAAAGAAACAATCAAGACAAATCTTTATAGCAAGAGCATTGAACAAACCAATTGATAATAGTTTTCGAAATAGAGTGGTAGCTTCCAATTGCAATGCTGAATTATCAGATAATACTCCTTCTACCATCGAAGGAAGGCTTTCCAACTGTCATCAAGAATGTGGGTTAGAAGTACACATGAAAAAGTCATTGTAACTGAAGCAAAACCATACATGCATACACAGATGGAAAAGTCAGCTAGTCCGATCAGATTGCAAGAGACCCTTGTCTGAAAAATGACTACATATCCCCAAAGGACTGCTATCTCAAGGATTAAACTACCGACCCAGGAATATGCTGCTTAGAGAGATGGTAGTGTATAACCATAAAAAGACCCAAAATTCTTCTCTCCTTCCACTTTTGATAAGCATGTAATGCATGCATGAGCTTCTTTGTCACTGAATCACATGACCTTAGCCTATACTATCAGCAGTCAGACGCCCATCTGACAAAGAAGCCCAGTTCAAGAACACAGAGAGAGAGAGGGAGAGAGAGGAAAAGAAAAAACAAAAGAAAGAAAAACTTCCTGTCAATTCTTACAATTGCAGTGGGAAGCTCACTGAACTGCAGCTGATACAGATTCTGATCGAGGAAAAAATGCCCATCTCTCCGTTTCTTCAGGAGACTTTCTTCTCTCTTGCTCTTCCTTATCTCCACCAAACTGTCCTCTCTCCTCCTCCGTGCCTCCTCCGCATCCACTACTCCAGTCTTGTACCATTTCTTCCTCGTGTTACTTGGTCTTACCGGCATTGCTCTCAAAACAACAATCTGCAGTTTCCAACCTCTAAGCTAGCAGCAATGATTGGATTCGATGAATTATATAGTGACCTTGTGAGCACCTGAACAAAGGGTTTTTCTGTTTTGTTTATTGACAACTTGTCTCATGCAACAAGCGGCTTGGCACTGTCTTGTTTGTGCTTGTGCTTTTGTAAGGATCGGGTTGGAGCTACATGTTCCACCAGTTCAAGACAACATAGAGCTACAGACCCTTTGGTTTTTCTTTGTCACTTTCCCTTTCTGCTTTGTCTTTGTCATCTGATTGCCTAACTTATTGTCTTAAATTAATTAAATCATGGATTGCAAATTCGTTCCCCAAACCAATTCTTATATGCAACATTTTCTTCTTCTTTCTTGGCCGGTTGTACAAGCATGGAATAATTCGTTTTCATAATCAAATTAATTATAACTAAATTTGCTTATTGCGTTCATATTCAACAACCAAACCGGCAAATTCATTTATATTACAAGCTCAATTTTAATAACAATAATACTCCCTACTCCGTCTCTTTTTTATTTTCACAAAGATTAAGATGAAAATTGATTTTAATAAATTTTATGATATTCAATACCTTTAAATATGGAAAAGGTCAAAAAATTATAAAATATTAATTTATAACATAAAAAATAAAAGTATTAGATATCTAAAAAATTTATGTTCGTATGCCATAAAAAAAAGATGGACTTAGAAGAAAGAACGGAGTGAGTATTAATATAAAGAATTTGGTAGGATGAAGTAAACATAGAAACAAATTGTTGAATAATTATTTTAATCCTTCTTGGTTATTGAAGTTACAGAGAGAAAATTAGGAGCACATTGATCATTTAAAGAAATTTGAAAGATGACATGAAAATGATGGATGTTAACGGATATGGTTAGTTTCAAAGCTAAGTTTTCTAATTTAAAAATATTTTAATATATTTTTATCTTATCCAACTATACAAATTTAGTAATAAAAAATTAACCCCAACCATCATTTTCACCTCTCCAATTTTTTTCCCATTCCTTTTTCTTCTTTTTCTTCTTCTTATTATTATTATTATTATTATTTAAAAATCCAAAGTTGAGGGAGCCCAATTTCAGCTCCAAAAATAAGTATGGATTCAAATGGGCCAAGGGTAAGGCCCACAGTAAAAATGGGCCACAGAGGGTGATGCAATGTGGAGTCAAGGGGATTAGACAACGCCAGCTATAAATAACAGTGGGATCACTCACATCCAATTAATGTCGGTGGTATCAACAAAAGGCCCTTCAAAATTTTGCCGACAGCTCAGCGATTGAGAATTCGTTGACACGTGTAATTCATTTAATTTTGATAACAATATTGAAGTCGTACTCACTTTTATTATTACTGTTTCGGTTAACATTATCATAAGTAAATAAAAAAAAATTTAATTTAAAGTAATAATAATTCATGGAAATTGTGAAATTCATTATTTTATGATTTTTTAATTTTATTTATTAGAAAGTTAAACAAAAATAAACTAATAGTATTCAATGAAATTGCATGATTTAAAAATTTTGAGACGGTTGAATTTGAAATTTTTTTAATTAATTATGATTAATTTATATGTGAAATTAGTAATAAATTTAATCATTTCATATCAATATAATCTATCGAAATAAATTAAATTCGATCCTTTTAAGTTGATTTTTCTATTTTGATATTAATCGTCTAAGAGAAGTAAATTATTTGATTATTTTGATCAATTTTTGGTATTTAAAATTGAAAAATAATTATTAAAAGATATAAATATTATTAATATTTTTAAACTAAATTTAAAAAATATCCTTAAATAATAATGAGGAAGAAATAGTGGAAAGATTAACCACACGAGGTTGACACGTCAATATCCGTCCCCATTCTCCGCACTTAAGCAAAAATAGTAATTATTTTAATTTAAACTTAAGCATAAGCTACCACATTTATTTATTTATTTATTTATAAATAAAAAGAGAAAAACACGGGTCTCTCAAATCTCAACTCTCCACTAACCCGCTAAAACCATTTCGTACTCTGTTTCTTCGCATTTTCTTTTCACTCGTAATTTGTTTTAATTATTTTGAAATATTTTGTCCGTATAAATAAATTTTAAAAAAAACGAAAATTGGTACGCACCGCTAGATTCGAATCAAATCCATCTCTCCGTGTTCTTCGATCTCTTATCAGTTTTTTTTTTTTCCTTTCAGTCGCTGAAGCCAGATTTCAATCAGATCTGTTTTTTTTTCTTTCTCTTTTAAGCTCACTGTTACGCTGAAATGTGCGTCGTTTTGGCGTAACTCCGCTGTCATTTTGTTGGAAGTTGCCGAAAAAAGAAAATGGCGATCGTCGGTCCGATCACTCCCGGTCAGGTGCGTGCTTTCAGCATTCTTTGTTGCTCTCAGATCTTGCATTTTGAACATATTTAAAAAGATATTGTTTGAATTGCCTTTTTCAGGTGTCGTTTTTTCTCGGAATATTTCCGGTGATTTCAGCTTGGATCTATGCAGAATATTTGGAGTACAAGAAAAATTCACTCGCATCCAAAGCGTAAGCTCTGAATTCTACATTTTGCGTTTGTAATGCGATTAGAATCAAGGTAATGTATTGGTGAAAAATGAGAAAAAGAAAATTTTGTTGTAAATAATCGTTTCTTTTCTTTTGCTTTTTTCCTATTTCTGTTAGTAGGCACTCTGATGTGAATTTAGTTGAGATCGGAAACGGTGCCGTAAAAGAAGATGATAGAGCGGTTTTATTGGAAGGCGGAGGTCTTCAATCAGCTTCTCCTAAAGCTCGGACTTCATCATCTTCCTTGACTCCAATTTTCAAGTTTGTCATCGGAGCTGTTGATTTTTTCTTTCATTTCTTTTGATTTTTGTTGATGAGTTATTTAATTTTTTATGCTTTGTTATGTGAAGGTTTCTTATGATGGATGAGACTTTCTTGGTTGAGAATCGGTTGACACTTCGAGCTATGTAAGTAAATTTTATTTTGTTGATTGATAAATGAGTCATTTCTTCCTAATAAGTAATCGTACGTAATGTAACTTGCTCCTCTTTTTGCGTTTCTTTTTGTGTTTATCTTCTTATAGATCTGAATTCGGTGGTCTTTTGGCGTATTTTTACATTTGTGACCGCACTGATGTGTTTGATTCTGCAAAAAAGGTGAAGATGATTGCTTTCTTATGATAAATCATGGTGCAAATCCATCTTATAGTGTTGTGGCTAAATAGATTTTAAATATTAGGGGGAAATGCCGAACTTGTGAAAAATTTAAAATGAATTTTAATTGAAGTATGGACTATTAAACACTCTACTGCTCTTTTAAGATGTAGCAAGTCATGCAATTCGAATTCACTGTAACGATTATCGTCTATGGCGTTCTTATCGCTTTCCCAATTAAGTTCTCTCATTTCATCATCTGTCTGTGCAGAATTACAATCGGGATCTTTTCTTATTCCTCTACTTCCTTCTCATCATAGTTTCAGCAATAACTTCTTTCAAGATACACCATGATAAGTCACCATTTTCGGGGAAATCTATACTTTATTTGAACAGACATCAAACTGAGGAGTGGAAAGGTTGGATGCAGGTTTGTGATTCTTTCCATGATGTAGTAAATCCTTAAAATCTTCTTCTCAAATGATTGTTGTCTGTTTACTAGGATAGAATATGTGTGTTGGATTGCATAAATACTCTTTTGGCTAATGCTGGTTATGCCTCAAGTTTTCAGCATTAGTACGTCAGGATTGGTAGCCTTACTATTTTCTTTTCCTCCTGTTTTACAGGTCTTATTTTTGATGTACCATTACTTTGCAGCAACAGAGATTTATAATGCTATCCGAGTTTTCATTGCTGCTTATGTGTGGATGACTGGATTTGGGAACTTCTCATATTATTATGTGCGCAAAGATTTCAGTCTTGCAAGGTTTGCACAGGTATGAATTCCCCCTAAAGTGAAGATTATAACCTTATGATTAATTTGCTTCCAACAGTGAGTATGTCTTGCTGAACAGATGATGTGGCGGCTCAATTTCTTGGTGTTTTTTTGCTGTGTCATCCTCAATAATAGTTATATGTTATACTATATATGCCCCATGCATACTCTGTTCACTCTTATGGTTTATGGGGCACTTGGCATTCTGAATAAGTACAATGAGAATGGGTCAGTCATTGCTGCAAAATTCATTGCCTGCTTCTCGGTGGTTATTCTAGTCTGGGAAGTGCCTGGAGTGTTTGAAATACTCTGGAGCCCATTTACCTTTTTCCTTGGTAAGTAACTTTCCAAAGTATAATTTCTGTTTAAACTATTGTGGGTCATGTTGATGGGAACAATTAAAAAAACATTGCAGGTTATATTGATCCTGCAAAACCAAACTTTCCCCGCTTGCATGAGTGGCATTTCCGCTCAGGCCTTGATCGTTACATATGGATTATTGGAATGATATATGCATACTATCATCCAACTGTAAGTTCTGATGCAATTATTGGCCATCTTTTTGTTGAATCTTCTTGCTAGGAATTAATGCAATTTATTTAGGAATAATGAGGCTTACAAGCTGTCTTGCTTCCACAATATATTTTCCTTTTGGAGTTAAGGGCTTGATGCTGGGGATCTACTGTTGCAGGTTGAAAGGTGGATGGAGAAACTTGAGGAAGCAGAGGTGAAGCGGCGGGTATCAATAAAAATGGCTGTGGCAACTATAGCGCTGATGGTATCATATATATACACCTTTAGACTTGTATACTTGTTTCCTTGAATTTCCATTTCTTATTCATGTGCTTTTAATGAAACTTTTGTAGATGGGATATTTCTGGTTTGAGTACATATACAAGCTTGACAAGGTCACTTACAACAAGTACCATCCTTATACCTCATGGATCCCTATAACGTAGGTGTCATCTTACTTGTGTTCATATTGACATATTTAAACTTTTGCAAGTACTTAAGTCTTGTTCCTTGTTTTGATCAGTGTCTATATATGTTTACGAAATGTCACCCAGTCCTTCCGAAGTTACAGTTTAACCCTTTTGGCGTAAGTAGCCCTTTAATCCATCTTTTGTTTCGTACTTTTACTTCTTGGAGACCAATAAGAACTAGTTTTGTCTGATATTCATTTTTTGTTTACCAGATGGCTTGGAAAGATAACACTGGAGACCTACATCTCGCAGATCCACATCTGGCTAAGGTAAGTTTAAGTTGACAAGATTGGAATCCTTGCTTCAGCGGCTTGCAAAGAGAAGATGTGAAACTTTTAAGTGATAGCTTAGGATACATATACATGCACACACACCTGCATCAATTTATTTTCCTTAACGCAATGTCCAATCAACGTGCAGATCGGGCGTCCCAGATGGTCAACCTAAACTGCTGCTTTCGCTGATCCCAGATTACCCAATGTTGAATTTCATGCTTACCACTTCCATATACGTTGCAGTAAGTAAATGGTGTCATCTTGAAACCTCAAATATCACAAATTACTCGTGCACTAACCTTTTATTTTTTGGTTTGCAGATATCTTACAGGCTCTTTGACTTGACAAATATACTGAAAACAGC
This sequence comes from Theobroma umbraticum, assembly GCF_002168275.2. Classification (NCBI taxonomy): domain Eukaryota; kingdom Viridiplantae; phylum Streptophyta; class Magnoliopsida; order Malvales; family Malvaceae; genus Theobroma; species Theobroma umbraticum. The sequence goes on from NW_018397264.1 coordinate 7,771,663, forward strand.
ATTCGTGCCAACGAAAGATGACAAGCGACTTGTCAACAACTTGATTACTGCTGTTGTAATCTCAAGCATTCTTTACTCATTATCTTTTGCACTCCTTAGAATCCCTCAGATGTTGGTAAGAATTATATCTTTAGATTGATTCTATAACCAAGACTCAAATAGCACATAGCAAGAATAATCTCTTAAAAGTTGGAATATCTCTGTCTGAATAATCTTTGTTATTTCGATATTTGCAGGTGTGAAAAATTATATAAGTAGAAATACTAAAAAGCCACCATAGCCTAGTGCATCATCACTGTGCCGGTGGAAGGGTATTACTCCATCTGCTGCAGTCTTCACAATTGTAATGTAATTGCTGAATTCATCATGAGATCGATATCAAAGAAGTCAGTCATGCTGAGTCTCAGAATATGGAACATCAGCTGTATAGGGAGAGATCAACAAGTAGATATAAAACCTCCAATTGAGGTGTTATTTTTGTTCTCCATTGTTTTCCACAGACACAGTAATAGCTACAACATGTTTCATTACCATGCCTATCTTATTGCATTCGCCATAATTATATGCGTAACCAATTGTTCTTTCTAACCCTCTAGTCTTCAAGTAAAATTCAGAGATCAATGGATGTATCCACATTAAATTTATGGGACAAGTTGCAAAATGGGAAGCATGCATAGAAATTCAGACATCCATTCCCAAACTTGGAATGATCATTCTGATAGTTCGAAATTCCTTCTTCCATTCTCTCAGGGCTCTTATCTATATTAAAATGAAGTTACATAGATACTTTAAATGGTAAAAGCAATAGAAAGGAAATCAAATGGTAAACCCCGTAATGGTTTAGGGATTGATACAAAACTATAAGAATCAGCTTGCGAATTGCAAGGATAACAAGAATATGTCATAGGCAGCAGCAAGGGCAACAAGCCAGCTTCTCTTCCGGGTGAGATGTAGCAGATATTTCTTCAGAATATATGCACAATGTCATAGGCAAATCTATTTATGTTCAAGGAAGTAGCAATAAATACTTGGTTACATTATTACTTAATTAAGCAAGACATAAAGCAGGTAGTATATATGTATCACTGCTTAAAAGTTTCTCTATTTAAAGAAAGGATACGTCCAGAATAGCACGAATGACTGCAAAATATAAGAAAATTGTTAGCTGATAAATTATTAAAGAATAGATGAAACAGAAAACTTTGATTCCTCAAGTAGAATATTGATAAGAGGAACCTTATGCAGACAGTTTAGAAGATGTAATATCGAATCAAAACATAAAGAAGCTTACCATAAGCCCACCCATGAAGCCATCAAGTATAATCCGGTTCCAGCTATCAAAATATGCATGAACTGAGAACTTTGCCTTGGCTATGAGTCCAATCGAAGTAATTGCCATGACAAGAAAATATAAGACAAACCCCATAAAGCCAGTGAACCCCAAAATTCCAGCAAGAACCCCTCCGATGATAGACATAAATGTCCGGCTGCACATGCAAACAATACTCAGATATTGGCATCAACACAGAATTTAGCATCTCGGTGAAAGTGAAAACAAACCTGTAATATATAACTTTCATGTTATTTTGCAAATTCTCTGCGCTATAAGTTGGTACATCATTCATAGCTTCACTTGATTTTTTCTCAGATGAACTTGAATCACTATGTCCAGCCATAGCTTCTTCTTTATATGGTTTACAATTATCTGGAAACAAAAATATAGATAAATAAATCATCCATAGATTTCATACAAACCGCAGATACTCTTGATTCCATATCTTTAAAGAAACAAAGAGCAATAGCAGAACCCATATCGCAAAGAGAAATGCCGATTGAAGCACAAGCAGAATACTTAAAACAGCATAGCAATATAAAATCCAAGCATTCAAAGTCACAATGTAACAGAGAAGGTTTACTCTAACAGCAGGATCATTAAACGAGTTCTTGCAAAGCTCCTCAAGGAAACAATCATAAAGCCCTTATTGTGCTAGTCTAAAAGATGACTTCAGCATTACCAGATGCAGAAAACAGATTTACAAAAGCATTGATCTCATTGAAATTTATCGAATTAAGGGTCAATCCATCCCTTGACTATGACAGGTAATTTTATCCCAACAACTGAGATTGCTCAAGAAGCTACCATGAAAAACTAAATAAGAACAAGTTCATGGGAATGGTGGGAGAAAAACCTAAACTTTACCATTCCAATGACCCAACAAAAGAAAGGCAGCATCTTTCAAGTTTTGGAGCTTTCATCAAAAGACAGCACAGATTTTATAAAAAACTTCCAAAAATTCAATTGATTAACATGAAAGAACATAAGGCACATCAACAGACTTTCACATTAAAGAAAATTGGATTGCAGAGATGGTAATAGATCTAATCATCGAGAAATCATTCAAAAAGTGGGGTTTTGATTATAAAAGCAGAAATTTGCAAACATAAGTGAAAAAGAAAAAGAAAACAAAGACTTACCCAGAAGATCGGAGAATCCGAGAGACCCTTCTTTCGTTATGTTCTGCCACTCAGAATTCGATTCGGGACAGCAAACCGCGATTTGTTTGTACTTTTATTATATTTGTTACGGTTAATTCTATGTAACCCCCTACAACTTTAATAATTTCTATTTCTACCCCTTTCGGTTTTCTTAAATTACAAAAGGACCCAAAGTGGGTTCTGTTCGAGAGGTAAAAACGGCGTCTTGTTATAGCGTTTTGTCACTGACAAGAGTACCTAAAAGTTCTTGCTCTCTGCAAAAGCGTCGTCATCTGCTTCAGTTCCGAGTCTCTTGCTGTTCTGAACCAAAGCCGTTGTTCAAAGGTAAGCCAAATTGTTGGCTTTGTATCGTTTGATTTCCTTTCCCCTGAATTCAGGCAGTGAAGTTTTGAGCTAGTTCGCAATCAATTATGTACTTGAAAGAAGGACGTTCTCTATTGTTGAAAGTTCAGAAACGTTCAATACCATTTATTTTGAACACAAACCCAGCTTTAAAACCCCACAAAGAATCACAAACAGAACCAAACCAGACCCAACTCGAAGAATCCCAAGTACTTAGCAGATTAAATAAAGAACCCAACATGTCTTTAGCTTTAAACTATTTCAAGTCCATTGCCAATTCAAATTCCTTTAAACACACCCCAGAAACATACCAATGCATGATCCAGAAGCTTTCACTTGAATCTGAAATAGATGGTATTCAATATCTTTTGCATCAGATGAAGTTAGAAGGAATTAGCTGCAGCGAGGACTTGTTTGTAATTGTGATTGATTCTTATCACCGAAAGGGGTTAGGTGAACAAGCTTTGAAAATGTTTTATAGGATAAAGGAATTTGGGTGTGAGCCGACTGTTAAGATTTATAACCATGTGTTGGATGCGTTGCTTAGTGAAAATAGGTTCTCGATGATTTATCCGATATATAATAATATAAAGAGAGATGGTTTGGAGCCGAATTTGCCTACTTACAATATTCTTTTGAAAGCTTTGTGTAAGAATAATAAGATAGATGTGGCTTGCAAGTTGCTAAATGAAATGGCGAGTGTGGGGTATGCTCCTGATGCTGTGAGCTATACAACTATAATTTCTTCAATGTGTAAGCTTGGTAAGGTTGAAGAAGCAAGGGAGCTTGCAATGAGATTTAGATCGCATGTGAGTGTTTATAATGCGTTGATAAGTGGATTTTGTGGGGAATACAAGCTTAAGGAGGCATTTGGTTTATTAAATGAAATGCTGGTGGAGGGATTAGACCCTGATGTTAGAACATATTCGATGATTATCAGTTGCATTTCGAGTGTGGGAAACGTTGAGTTGTCGCTTGCAGTTTTGGCCAAGATGTTTGTGAGTGGATGCAGCCCCAATATCTATACCTTTTCTTCTTTGATAAAGGGGTATTTCGTGGCAGGAAGGGTGCATGAAGCTTTCGACTTCTGGAACCAGATGATTAGAGAGGGACTTGAAGCCAATGTGGTTGTCTATAACACTGTAATACATGGTCTCTGCTTAAATGGAAAGGTGAGTGAGGCTGTATCTGTCTCCTCTCAGATGGAGGAAAATGGCTGCACTCCAAATGTAACCTCATATAGCTCTCTTATTAATGGATTTGCAAAGTCCAGCGACTTGGTTGGTGCATCTGAAACATGGAACAAAATGATAACTAATGGTTGTCATCCCAACGTTGTGGCATACACCAGCATGGTGGATGTCCTTTGTCGGCATTGCATGTTTGAGCAAGCTCATTCTCTTATAGAGAAGATGGTGTTGGAAAACTGTCCTCCTAACACAGTTACTTTCAACACATTTATCAAAGGTTTATGTAGTAGTGGAAGAGTGGAATGGGCAGTAAAAGTACTGGATCGAATGGGGCATTATGCTTGTGCACCTAACATAATTACATATAATGAGCTACTGGACGGTCTCATCAAAGTAAATCGACTAGAACAAGTATTTGGGATTGTGAGAGAGATTGATGAAAAAGGGATAGAATGGAATTTAGCCACGTACAATACCATTTTGTCTGGATTTTGTCATGCTGGTATGCTAGAGGAAGCTCTGCAACTTATCGGGAACATGCTGCTTCGAGGTACAAAACCTGATGCAATCACATATAACATAATAATCTTTACATACTGTAAGCGAGGTAAGGTGAAGATCGCTGTCCGAGTTTTTGATCGCATTAGTGCTGGAGGTGACTGGCATCCAGACATAATTTCATACACTAGTCTTCTTTGGGGCCTCTGTAATTGGATTGGTTTAGAAGAGGCCATCAGTCTCCTTAATAAGATGATAAAGGAAGGGATATGTCCCAATGTTGCAACATGGAATGTGTTAGTCCAATGCTTGTTTAACAGCTTAGGTCATTTGGGACCAATTCACATCTTGGATGACATTCTAGGTAATGGGTGAGAGTGTGTTCAGCCAGGATTCTTTTTGGGCCCATGCAGATATGTTGCTGACTAATGATGACAAATGTAACAGATACTTCTGTTGACTAACTAGATGTGCATGTTGCCAATCCTTTGTGGGTTTACATGTTTAATCAGAGAAGGCTGAAAGTAAACTATGTGCCTTTTGAACCACTGGGTTCTGGCAGATAAGCAGCCATCATCATTATTAATGCACTGATCATGTATCTTAAAAAATCATTCTCAGCCTAAATTGTTCATCCACTTGATTCTCGATTATTCTGTCATGTCTACCAAGAACTGGCTTTGATTCCTGGAAACCTTGTGAGGCCCTGGATTGTGTAATTTTTCATTTATTGACCAGACGATCGCATTGACATTTGTGTCCTGTAAAGATATATTTGCGGAAGAAATGGACTTGTGCAGCTTTTCCGACCATGTTTTTTTCCAAGGCTTAGCAAGAAAACGTTGTCCAATCTGGAAGAAGCGTGAGATTCAACATCGCTATGCAATCTGGAAGAAACAAGAGATTCAACTTCTCTATCCAATCTGGAAGAAACGTGAGATTCAACATCGCTATGCAATCTGGAAGAAACAAGAGATTCAACTTCTCTATCCAATCTGGAAGAAACGTGAGATATACTTCTCTTACATCTCTCTTTGACCTTTTGGACATGTCTTCCTCAAAACCATCATCGCAACTGTGTGCTGAGATTATGTTTGTGGCTTGTTCTTCAAACCTTCACCTAAACAATTAACGCTTTAACTACATGAGATGATTTTGCTTTTTCATGAGCTCAACTATCCTAATAACAATCCAAGTTACGAATCCTAATGGGATTTTAATTGTCTTGTACGACTTTTGAAATGAAGGAATAGCCAAATTTATCACAAAAGACTCTCTCAGAGACACGATACTAAGTTCCCAATGGCAATGGCTGATAGGATAAAGCAAGAATTTGTCGTTGATGATGGTTGAAGAGACATTGCGGTTTATAGTTGTCGGAGGACTGTCATTTTCATGGAAAAATATTTACACGTTATTGTAATCAATTAAGTTTTATTTTACACGTAAAATTATAAAAAGAGGCAATTCACCTGTGCATGTAATTTCTTGAGCAGACGATGGCATTGACATGTGTGTCTTTGTATAGAGTTTGCTAAGACATAACTGCTGATTTTCGATTATTCTGTTATGTCGATACTTTTGACCAATGCACACCACATGGCTAGAACTGGCTCTGGTTCCTGGAAACCTTGTGAAAACCTGGAGTGAGTAAAATTCATTTTTACCAGGCATTGACATTGGTGTCTTGGAAAGATGTTTTGCTAAGACATAACTGCATCCAGCAGCAGCAGCCGTTGCAACTGTTTCTGACAGCTGTTAAAATCCCCTGGAAGGACTCGAGTTTGATGTTTCTTCTATGGCAGTCTTTGCAACTGTCTCTGACAACTTTTAGAATCCCTTGGAAGGACTCGAGTCTGATGTTTCTTCTACTGTTGAACTGATTAGTGGGAACCCAAAACGTATGTTTCGAGAGTAAAGCTTTGTTCAATTCATGGGACAATTCGCTCCTGCTGTTTTTAAGTTGTTCATGGATTTGTAGAATAGCCTTTGATTGATAGCCAGTAGAATCTTAACTTTCTAATTCAAATTATTTTCATTATAAAAAATTATGGTGGTACAAATTATTTGCTGTAGTTCTTAAAACAAGAGAAACATGGCGAACTAGTCTTAAACAACCAGACTGCAGCTACTCAGGTATAGCGATTGGCACTGTGTAAATAAGACCTGGCAATACGGCCATTGCCTCCCTTGGGATAGAACCCTCCAGGGACGCTTTCATTGCCGCTTCCATAAACAATCCTCAAGATCTCCTCCGGGGTCCTGTCATATGCAACCGAAAATTCATCGCCAGCAAGCACGTTGCCATTGATTTTTCCTTCAGCACCCAAATTTTTGGGAACTATAAGGCCTTCATCTTTCAACCCAGCATGTCCCAGCCTGTTCCTTAGCTGTGAAATGCGATTTGTGAATTCTGCAACACTTACCTCGTATGGATGAACCTTCTCCACTGCCCGCTCATATAGCAATCCTCGGATGACAGCATCTTGGCCAGATTCTACCCCTAGAAGGCCTGCAACCAGCTGGAGAAAAACCACATGTAAGAATCAAACTCAAAAGGAAAAAAGCAATTGTGTTCTTGGGGATGAAATGGAGGCTCACCCTCTTGGAAACAGGACCCTGGAGTTTTGGGTTTGCACCAACATATCCAGTGAGTCCAACATAAGGAATTACGTAGGAAGCAATCAGGTAATTGATGCTGTTGGCATAAGGGTCGAAAGGGGGCACCAATGGCTTCTTAAATGCATGATCCATCAGTTTTGCAAACGATGATGCACTCAAATCAAGTTGTGGTCTCGGAAATCCCTTCACTGTCTTCTTAATTGCCCTGCATCAAGAAAGGTAGTTCCCATCAGAACCTGTCACGCAAAGAAAGAAGTAATGTACTAAATTTTTTAAAACAGAGTCATCAGGACAAGAGACAAACTTCAAGTGGCCGACTTCTTGGAGAGCAAATTGTAGGATTACATCTCTGGTGAAAGCATCAAGATTGGCCTTCTTGGCACCAATGGGAGATGGACCTCCCATGGTTAAATTCGGATCAACTTTATCCAGGCCATAGCCCAAAGCACCATACAGGAAAAACTCAGCCTCTAAATACTCTAGATTCAGTGGAAACTCTAACAGATTCACATCCGATTTAGGGACCGAGAAGTTTCTGTGATCTACGAAAAGCTCTGCAGGATATGCACGAGGAAGGAGGGAGAAGACCAGGGAAGAAATGAAAGCAATGGCTACAGAGGAAAAGGCCATGGTGTTTAGCTGTGTTTGAGTACTTTTGCTACTGATACTTTGCATGTCTACCCGAAGGCATTGCCCTTATATAGAACACGAGTCTGAAGGCTGAAAAGGGCGTTGTGTCAGGTTGCAAATGGAGGCTACCTGGTCAAACCTTAGAATTGCCACGTGGAGGCATTGATGTTTATCAGTTACTGATTCAGGAGGAGGATCTGGAAGGTTTGGTTTATGATGTAATTAAAAGGCCAGTGGCTGAAGACTTGAGCATAAAACATAGGGGGAATCCAAAGATCTTTTTCTTCATAAAAACTTGATCAAGGACAGAAGCAAAATCCAATCTTTCTTCTTTTTATATATAATTTATATAAATACGTTATTTTTATTAACAATTAAATCCACATGATCAGAATAAAATTTGAAAGAAAATAGAAAAAACTTATCTCGTAAATCTGTCACTCTTACACAAGGATATTTTGATACATTGATTAATACATGATTTCTCTATATAAAAAGTAAAATTCGAAAAAAATCTGTCACTCCTAAATTTTGGGTTTTTCCTTTGATATACCTTTGATGGAAAACAAGCAAAGGTTTTGGGATCAGGATAAGATTTTCCGGAAGAGTAATTGTTCTTTCTTGGATCCTCCTAAATTACATTCTAATTTGGACATTGGACTACCGTATTACTGTAATTTTCTTATTGAAATGAATTTCCATCTTGGTTTTTTCTTTCATTGTGTTCGCATTAGTGTTTATTCAAATTGTTAAAATTCCTTAAATATCTAGTAACAGATAACGCCGCATATTAAATTCTTATTAATCTCTTTTTTTTTTTTTTTGCTATTAATGGTGGATGGATCTACCTAAATGCCATAAATTCGGGAGGTTTTGAAGTGTTATTACTCGGACACTAAATAAGGAGTGGTGAATGCTGCCTCTCATCATGATACATATACATAAGATTCCTGCATGAGTACAGACACAGCTAACCATGGAACTCTTGCAGAAATGGAATTGCTGAATGATGATTATTTCTGAAAAGATGTTAATATCAATATAATTTCTTCATTTCATACTTAACAGTCATGAAATTTCATAAAGCTACAATGCAAACCTTCCAAGAATGGCCCTCAAACCCAAATACAAAAAGGTGTACAGACTAAAGTACCTATCTAGCAAGTTTCTCAGCTTTATGATTTCGTTTACCTGTATTAGCTACACTAGCCGATTTACCATTCAAATCTTCTATGTCATCATCTTTTCCAGCAAAGATACCATCTTCAACATCATTGTCTTCAAAGATATCCAAATCATCCTCTCCATCCCAATCCTCTGTGAGGTCTTCATCATCTTCGACTTCATACACATCATCGTAATCTGCTGCATCATCTTCTTCTTCATCATAATCATCTCCACCTGCACGAAGAGTGTGCCACTCAGGTGGAGGCGGACAATCCTCAGTGATTGCCTCATCTCTTTTTATCACCAAATGCCGAATGACTCTTTCATCTTTATCTAACATGGTCTTAAACTCATTAATCCATCTAGCTTCCAACTCAAAGTTCATCAAGATGTAGTGGGCATTCTTAGCCTTCCTTATCTTGTATGCTAGTCTTCGAAGGCCCCAATCATTCAATCTCCATAACCTGCCTCTCTTCTCCCTCAAGAAATCTGCAGCAACAATTTCATCGGTAAGAGAAACTTACAGCAGGTTCATGAAAGGAGTTATTCCTTTTTTCATTTTTTGAGATTCTTCTGGTTAAGTTCTACAAGAATATGCAATCACAAAGGTCATCTTGGAGGATGAAAGCTATCAATTTTACCCATTTTTTTTCCATTTTATCTAATTTTTCAGATTCATGGAAATCTTCAGTTGCTTTTAGATTGCACCCCCTTAGATATGAACTCTGTCTGTCTTTCCTCAGAAATGGCAGAATAAGATTTTTTTTGTTTTTTTTTGAAAGGCGGCACAATATGATATCTATACCATCTCTGTAAATCTGTTTCAGATATGTCCAAAGGAATATGTTGCTTCTTCAAAGAAGGGGTATGGGATGGGGAAGGTCACCTTGAACTTTCTCATTGACACTTCCAACCTCTTCTGCATGCTTCTCATGAATCAAATAAACAACCTCATAGTGGCGCACTGCATAAACAAGGAGAAGTAAATAGTAAGTTAGCAGATATCAATCATCATTCATTATCAGTAAACACTCTACCAACCCCAAAAAAACAATCCAAGTCCTCTACACAATGATTAAAATGTTTTGCTTCTCCATATTTGGCTGAAATCAGGCCAAAATGCATCTTCGATATAACAAAGGCTAATCAAAACATGAGTTTCCTCCAACCATTCAACTCTCCAAGAAATGTCCCACTTCAAAATTCACATGCAAATCAAAAGAGACTATATTTGAGGAAAACAAAATCAAAAGCTTGAAGTTTATGATAAGTTTCTTTATACTTAATCCTTCTAAATAGCAAAAACTACAAAGTAAACACAAGAAGCAGGCTTACCGCGTTCAACGTTCAATGCACTTTGCAGCTGAAGGTTGAGAGATTCATATAACTCTTCTGCAAATTCACGAACAATTTTAATGAGCACACTGCGGGTATGATTGTATATTTGAAAAACAAAAGTGGGTTCCACAAACTTGGTAACCATAATTGACTTACGTTCTTCATCATCAGCAAACTCAGGGAGAAGTCTACCATCTTCCTGAACTTTCTTCTGAAAATTTCAAGTAGAAAAGCCACATCCCCCAAATTCAGTGAAACAGATTAAGCAATAAAATTTTCTCTCATAAAGCACAAAAAGAAGTACATGGAAAACGATAGCATCCCCCAAATTCAGTGAAATTAAGCAGTAAAATTTTCTCTCATAAAGCACAAAAAGAAGTACATGAAAAACGATAGCAGTTCTTTAAACACCATAAAGAAAAGCCTTGGCCTTTTGCTGTTCTTAAGCCAAAAATTCTATCTTTACTATGTCAGAGATATAACCTTTATAGAACACAAAGAGAGAAAGCAGAATGGAGGAGAAAAAAGAGAACAAGCAGAAAAAGAGACCTCCTTCAGAAGGACAGCTTCAGGGAAAAACCCAGTGGTCTCATCTGGTTTGGGGATGAAACTGTGACTGTCGTGCTTTTCGTCCTTGTTCTTGTTCTTCTTTGCCTCCACAATTAAACGCTTTCTACGACCAAGATAAGAGTTCTCTTGCGGTAATTTCAAGAAAGAGCTCTGGTTTCCGAAGAACCCACTTCCAGTTTTCAGTTTTCGAAGCCTCGGAGCAACAACTTTTGCAGGGTACTGTAGGAGTGACTCCATTACAGGAATTGAGTGAGTGCAGAAACAGGACGACATCACGGTTCGCTAGTTATGTGTCTTTCCCTTTAATATCGATGGATAAAAAACATTGGGTTGGGCCATTTCTTGCGTGTTTAGTTGCCCACTACTACAAACTAATTGGTTGAATCTACTTGACATTAGCATCTTCAGTGGGCTTAGATTGGCCTGAACATCGTACATTGTTGACATCCCCCGAGCCTTTGGGCAAAGAAAGAAGAAGAAATTTCTCCTCAATTACGCTCCTAGCGTCATCCGTGGACATTGATTGCATTGAACTTGAACGTATTTGGTTCTAGAGTTGAACAATGCGTCGCACCAAGAGTTTCCCAAGGTTTTGCCCTTCGATACTTCATTCAATTCTCTGTCTTTTCCGTACAGTTTTAGCTTCATTGGACCTCCCAAGGATAAAGCCAAGAAGAATAATCGAAACAAGGTCACTGCAAATATTTGGTAATGCTATAACCACGAAGATTAACCTTCCAGGCTTTGCAATCTATTTCGTATTGGTATGATGATGCTCCATTTCTAATTATTTGAGGAAAAAAGAAAAGGATAGGAAGAAGATATAAATGCTATACAAAATCTGCACTGAAATATGCTCAAGGGGCTTTCTACTCATTCTTGCCCGATAATAACTTCAACTGGATCTAAGTTTTTTGTGAGACAATCACTTTTGTACGGCCAAAAATTGATGAATTCTCAAGAGAATCTGGGGGTTTACAAATCATTATGACTGCTCACCATTGTTTCTTTCCTTTTTTCCTTCTCTTGTTTCCGCTACCACCACCCATATTGCTACCACTACTCTTGGAGCCGCTTCCCGCTTTGGCAAATGGGCTCTCAGCAGAGCTGCTACCACTAACATTGTCAAACATGCCAGCTTGTACTGCATTCTGTAACCACTCAAAGAATTCTTCCTCTGTCATGGTTTCTTCCAGATTAGGTGTTGGTATCCTGCCACCTCTTTGTCCTGAACTAGATCCCTTGCCGGTACCATGCTTGGATGTCACACTAGTATTCACATGAAAACTTGGCTTATGGGTGTTGGGTGGACATCTCATTCCCTGCAACAGATTCCAGCCGTATGAGTGTTCTATCCTCAACCATAGGCACTGTAAAAGTGTGTCTAGACATGATGCAGATTGCAAGGGTGTCCACATGGGGTGTCACATGAAAGTCATAAATTTCTTGACACCAAATGCATGAAATGGATCATATCAGGTGCCAATGTCGATGTTTGAAAAGATTAAGGGATAATGTCACATTTAGCCCCTATAGTTTAGAAAATATCTAATGTGATACCTGAACTAAAAAAAAGTTCAATGTGGTATCCAAACTTTATTTCCATGTATCAATATACACTAACCCATAACACCGTTAATGAAACTTTCTATTAAGAGATGTTCAAAATCTCCTCAGAAATGCAAACATGATGGGTGGCAGATTAACTTGATAAATACTAAGTAAACATCACTTTACCTGACAAATATACCATTCTGTGGCATTATATATCTTGCTATCAGCACAAACATAGGCAGAGGGAGCGTCCACCTACACCAATAATGAAATAACTTTATGTAAAAATGCAGAACCAAATCTTACGAATATCAACTCAAGCAGTCCTTGACCCTTAACTAACTATTCTTTTCTTTTGGCCTTAACTAACTAGGGTTAATATTTTAAAAGCAGTCATTTTTTTTTTGTAGTGTTATCCCCTCACCTCTTCTTTTTTTTTTTTTTAATTGTGTTTTTAGGCATTGTATAATTAATTATCTATGAGATCAGAGAAATAGCAAAACAGAAAAATATCAGCATGTAACAAGAGGTGGACAGTGCATACCTTCTGCAATAACCCAAAAAAGAAGGGCTGTGAAGATTGTTCAACCCATCCATCTCCATCTTTTGCTTGATGAAAATCTTTGCATTCCTTAGGCAAGATAAGTTCCAAAAACAAAATTAATTTCTTGTAAGGGAACACCATTTTATAGAAATCAGAAATCAGGCTCCCTCAGCCTGATGACGGTATGCTAATCGTCAAAGTCATAAACAAAGGACAAGTTAAAACACTACAAAATTTATGAGGAAAGGAAATACCTGGCACCATCTTGCCTGAGATTTTGATTTCTTGGTATGTATCCAAACATGAAAGTTACTGCATTTTTTGCAGGCAATTCGCCTAGATTCTCCAAACAGTTCCTCCCCATCAGCCTCTGACCGTGCAAATCCAGAGGAAAAGAAACCATGTCCACCATTCTGGGCAATGAATTACAAGAAAATGCCAAGTATGATGCAAAGATTGATATACCTACTTAGAAAAAGGATTTTAAGAGCCTCCAGTAAAAAACTTCCATCCAATTTAGAAAGATATTTTCCATGCAAACATGATCTACATTCTTTAAGAAGATGGATGTAAATGTAATGCTTAAGATTGCCATTTCTTGGTAATAATCAGAACAAACATTTTACAACAACATTAGTACCTTTCAAGACTGTTAACTCAAATGAACACAGGCAAGAAATAAAAACTTCACTGACAAATCTGAACACCCTCTGATACAGCTAAGAAAATGACAGAGTTCAATGAGACAGCCAAAAGTCATACACTGAAAAACAGATGCACCAAATGAATGTGTTGGAAATTGTGTACAATTAGATAACTATAAGCTCAGTGATCTATAAAATCAAAAAACTATTTTGAGAACATTTTTTTCTGCTGGGAATGCATAACTGGAATGACCACAAATGAGGATACTGGGGGAAAATCAAAGCTGATTATACAAACTAAACTCTATAAGCAACTTGAACACGATTCCTTTATATTCAAGTAAAAACTTGCAGGATGTATGTTCAAACCTTTTGAGAAGCATTTTGGAACCTACGAAAATAGTTTAGCAGCTCCTCCCTCCTAAGTTCATCATCGTATGCTTTTCGCTTTAACGAATCCAATAAGACCTACAAAAGAAATTAATACTGTTATCAGAAAGGAAATGTCAAACCACCAGGGGGGTGAAACATGATAACCAAGAGATTACCTCATAAGCATTTTGAAGTTTTTTAAAAGCTTCTGCAGCCTTTTCATTACCCATGTTCTTATCAGGATGGACCAGCATTGCCTAGCAAACAGTTTGCAAAATTTCAATACCATAGACATCTTTTTCCTGTTTTCAGTTAACAATAACAAATGGCGGATATCCAGTGTAAACTGATCCAAAAGAACTTTCATAGAAACTCACTCAGATTTTATCCCATTGATCATATCACATTTCACCAATATTCAGAGTGACCATCACAAGTGGAATCTGATGTATGATAATACAAATAATGTGAAATAAACATAGGATATACCTTTTTCCTATATTCTCGCTTCAGTACATTCACATCAACATTCTGATATCGTGACAAACCCAATGCAGAATAGTGATCAGTGCAATTCAACAATCGAGCAACTTCATCTTCAGAAGTTATCTCAGTATCAACCCCACTAGTTGAAGCTAACCCAGGGCCACAATCTGCTGAAAACCCAGGGACATTTTCAGAGAATGAAGCATGCACTGACTCGTCACTAAAGAAGCCTGGTTGACCGTGCATTCCATTAGTTTCTTCGGGGTTTCCATCAGGCCTTGCTTGCTGATTTATGTTGTTCTTTAGGTAGTAGATCAAAGCATCACTTGATATAAATGAGAGATTTAGAGCCAAAAGCAAACCAAGCCAACCAGCATACATCCAAGCACAATATACAGAATATATAGTGGTGATCAATAGCGCAAGACGCTCATGGCTAAATGAAAATGTCAATCCTGAATAATAGCAAACATTAGATTCCACAAGTTTGACATAGTTAATTTTGCAGATAGAACTAATCCAATCAGAAAAGGAAAAATGATCACCTCCAAGGAAGATCACAAGAAGTGTTGTCCAGAAACTTCCATAAAACCACAGGAAAATAGTTCCAAAAACAGCTACTACCAGCATTGCAAGAGTAAACCCGACAAAAACTGCTGTCAGAGCAGCCATGGCCTGAGTAATCAACATTTACACAAGTAATAAGAATGCATAATTTGTCAATAGCTCATGAAATTCTAAAAAGAATCAATAACTCATTTAAGCAACCAACAGCTCAAGTCATTCCTCAACAAAATCAAATAAATCCTTTCAAAAGGAAATACATAAATTTATGCAATTGATATTTCAAGAAATTCTCAACATGGAAATTGACGCATCAGGATCTCATGGAAAAAGAAACCTTAGGAAAAACAAAGATGAGATACAACCAGGGCTTACCAAGACCATAAGAAACTTCAACATCCCGACCATGGCAATCACTGAGAACATACTGCACCATACAACCGAAAAAAGAGATGTTGTACCCATGCGCAGGAAGGAATCAATGCCCCTAAGAGTACAGTCCAACCAGACTATTGACAAGAGAAGCATTATATTTCCAAAATGCATGAGCCATTTCAACACAACGGGATATAAGTGCTCAATTTTTACTTTGACATAATCTCGGGCATTATAAATGTTAGTTGTTAGAGAAATGAAAAATGGCCTCTGCCTCTCCAGCCACTGGTTTACCACCTTCAAGGTGGATACAGCTGATGCTCTCACATTTCTTACCACCACATTATTTGAAAAGTCTACGTTCTCCATGGCATCTTTAAGGTGAAAACCACTTGGAAAGCAGCCCCAAACTGCTTTTTTGTGTTTTGGATGAAGGTCCTGGTCAGGTGATATCTTCTTTTGTTCCCTTCCACTTGAAGCTTCCTTTGGAAGTGCATTTTCAATGCAATCCCCTGAACTACTCCCAGAAGAAATTGATTGGCCAAGACCCTCTGCAGCATCTCCATGGTTTTCTGTCGTCACAGATCTCTCAGAATTCTGCCTATATTTATTCTCAGTCCCAACCTGGTGACCTTGACTGACGCTCTCTGTAAAAGGAGTGCCTGAAGGGTTACCATTTGGTAGTTCCTCTCCAGGAAAAACCTTTACCTCACTTGCCTTTCCTCTCCCTTTTGCATCAGAGACTGGAAAACCTGCATCTGAACCCCTTTTTTTCCCATTCTTCTGCTGATTACCTTTCCGAGCCATAAAGTTATTAAAATTATATGTACTACTGGAGCTTCTTAAAGAGGTCAATTCAATCCATCCCTAGTCTATCAAGAGAACCACGCAAGATAGTTGACATGAAAAAACCTCCCCTAAACAAAATCATTTCACCTGCCACCAAGGAATGAACACAGTTAACCCACGTATTTTCAAGCATGCTTAACACAAGATAAAATAACCTAAAAATTTTTACTTATTAAAACTCATGCCAGGGTATGCCAAAACATATACAATAAAAGTTGCATGCACAAAGTATTCATCAGGTTTGATGTTGCTACCCAACACCAAGCAGAACAAGTGACACGATACCAAACAGAAAATGAAGCAACAGAGGTCTGATGTTGGCAATTGATGAACAACCGAAGACAAACCTCTATGAGAGTATAATAGCCTCGTATCATGCCCTAGCACATACTGCACAAAAGTTTGGTGAAAGACAACTAGCAGACAATTTTCATAACCAGGCTTCCACAAAAATTCATCAAGTTATGAGAAGGCAATTATTCCAAGGAAGAAAACAAAACCTGCTACCAATTTTTCAAAGAAATGAGTTACATAAATACTCCTTTACCCAGTAATAACACTCAACTTTTCATCACTATACTATTACCAAACACAGGTTAATTCAATAACATTAATAAACAATTCACATGCCTCTGTCAAACTGGCTGCTATGACAAGGAAGAAGAACAAAGAAAACCATTTGGGAACCAAAACCCAGAAATTTCATAACAGCAAGAGAGAAATGTTTTGAAAAAACAAAAGGGTCCGTATAATCCACAAGAAGATAATATAACTTGAAAAAAGAACGAAAGAATACCCAGATAGTCAAATCCTGCCAAAACAAAGACTTTGGCATTTAAGAGGAAAGAAAGGGTAGGCATATTGACAATTACCTTGAACCAGGTGAAGTGCAGCCACCATGGAGAACAAAACTAACAGATACCCAATAAGGAAAAATAATAAAAAAGCCCTAAAAATGAGAAGTAAATGAGCATCAAAGAAAAGGGAGGCTATAAAGCGTGCTATTCTTTTGTTCTTAATACTCTATGAGCTAAACTTTGGTTTTGTCTAATCTTTTTCCCACTAGTTGGAAAAAGAAAAAATAAATAAAAGGGTTAAATTGAAGGAAACGTTTTTAATAAATTAAAAGGTATGTTCCTGGAGATAACAAACAACAAAAAGGAAAAGATAGAATTTTGGGGCAGTGCAGAAAAGACAGTGTCAAACACACGATGCTGTAAACGGAACTCGTGTTGTGTTTCTTCTCATCCTAAGACCAAGATTGGTTGTTGTTGTTGCGGCCTGTTTGGTTGCTGACTTTCGGTTCAGTTCAGTCCTCGAATTTCTTATTCCGGGTTAAGCTTGTCATTTTTGGAATGTTTATGAAGGAAAGTGGTTTTTTCTTTCCCTTTAATCAAACAATTAACAAATTTGATATGCTTGTTAGTAATTTGAGATAATATTAAAAATAATTCTAAAAATAAAAATTTTAATTCAATTTTTATTTACAATGAAGATAAAGATTAAAGCTTTACGGGGTTATGGTAAAAATAATGTTAATTTGAATTACTTTAATGTACTTTAGGGAAAAAAAATTGCCATTATTAATCCGGGAGCTTTTCTGGCATTCCTTTTCCCTGGATATTTTGAAGCCATGTACTCAGTCATAATTGTGTTCAATTAAATAAGAAAAGAGAAATAAAAAGATAACCTTCTAGCCAAAAATATGACCATTTTTTTCTTGGAAGAAAACCATGAATTTGGCAATGGGTGACTATCATTTGCCACTGTTGACGATGTCCAAGTTTGACAGATAATTGCTGTTGAATTTATTGACATTATAGCTGTTGCCCAAAATACATCACTAGGCAGGAATTTTCTTTACCGTTATCGTAGAAAAGAAGGCAGAGGCTTGGGGTTGGGGTTGGGGTTGGGGTTGGTTTGCTAATATTGAGATTCTGGACTAGGGGCAGGTGTAAGAACTTCAGTGTAAGAGCCAGAGATGAACTGTGATTTATTTGGTAATCCTTTTTGAGATGCTCAACTTGATGAGAAACACTTTAACTAATTTCAGGTTCAGTCCTTCTAATTATGAACATGGTAAAAAAGCTCAAATACATGAGTTCAATATATTCAGGAGATGGGATGTTTGCCTCCTGGAATCTGTTTATCAAAACCATCCATGCAATGAAAATTCCACAGATTACATTCGATCCGATTATCCAAACGTGTACTAAAGCATTTTCTCAGCTTTGAATGTTATGCCATTCTTCATTTTCAAGCTTCCACGATAAAGGGGAAAAAGTGGCATGCACGACATTTGACCTTGTATCCACCCTAAAAATATGATTCAAAAATGACTAAAAAGATAGGAATCACTAATAATGTGTGATCTGCTTTTGCTTTCTGGGGAAGAAAAAGTTCTAGCAATTCAACAATTAAACAATTCTATAACAGGTTTTCCAAGGCAGGGAAACCTGGATGAGGAAACAAAGGTGACAAAGATAACAATTTCCCCAAGACAGAATGAAGCGATTCTTATCTTGTCCGAAGTTGAACTGAGATGGTATGATTTCAATGACTACTACTGTTAACCAAGCTTTGATTAACCCTAGCGATGATCAGCCTAAATGGACTTAAAATGCTTCCAATGCTCTGATCCATGATATGAATTTGTCCCAACTAACACCAATTAGTTAGAATACTGCACACAAATTTCAAAACCACAGGCATATTCAGCTTAATAAGTTGATCATATGAAGTATTGAATACAATGAATTTTAAATGATAACGAAAGAGTTTGGAAATTCACAAATTTATAAGTCACAACAATGACTGCAATAAGTTATTTATGTACTACAGTTTCGCTACACGTTGACCACAACTTAATCACAAGGGAAGATTGTGCTGCAAAATGCATGTGCTGAGAACCACAGTGGGAGGGTAGCACTGTTCTTCACAGAGTACATCTCCTTCCACACTCTACTCCTCTGATGGTATACCAAAACCTGCTTGTGGGTTGCCAAAAAAACATATTCACCAGTTTGAGTGATGGGGAAGATGCCAGGCACTAGTCCCCTAATGCATCTAAGACTCACACTATCCACCATATGCCACAGTTCCCTCTCATAGTCTTTCATCACCCAAATCTTCATCCATGCATCTGAAATCTGAATCAAAGATAAACGCCCATTGGACTCCAATAAATAAACTCTATTCCCAGAACCATAACTCACTGCATCAGGCAATGAAATCTTCCTCCAAACCTCATAATCCAAATCAAGAGCAAGTATATAGGAACAACTACCAGTCAACCAATGAAGGGCACCATTAACAAATACAACTTGATTCTTGTTCATGTGGGTGAAATGATCTTCTCGGAACGAAACAAACTTCCTCCACTTATTCGAATCCGAATCAAATATCAAACATATGAAAGTCCCATCAGGTCTATGACCAAAGGTACGATGATACCCCGCTAACACAACATTAAACTTATTCCTTGATAAATCGCATGCTAAACCAACAAGCGTGGCTTCACCGTCAGGATAAAACCTGGTGACGGGCCTCTCTCTGCTGTTAGGAAGCAATTTAAACTCTCTAGTCATAGGGTTACAAACATAGTAAACACCCTTATCAGGAATGCTAGAGCAACACAACAAGCCATTACATGAAGCTCTAACCTTCACTCTATCTTTCAAGAAATCCAATGAAAATTCAGAGACACCCCTCAAATTATCAACACAAATTAAGCTTGATTTCGATTCTGTCGAATCATAAATCTCAACAAGGACCATGGGGTTCTTAGCAGACAACTCATTATAGAGTCTTACAAAATACTTGTCTGATGCTAATCTATACCAAAGTTTGCAAACAGTTTTTGTTTTAAAAAGCGACTTCACGGGCAATCGTGCAAGAATTTGTAAAATAACTTCATCAGGGAAAAAACCCATCTTTTAAATTCATAATTCAATTGAGAAAACTAAAAAAATAAATAAATTTTGCTTACCAGATGAATAAATTAGGTGATGGGAATTGAAACCGCCATTTCTGAGACACAAAAAAGAATTACCTTTTTTCCCTTTGGGGGTTCTAAAGAATCATTTTCCGAACAAAGAATAGTTTGGTAAAGCCAATTGCGATATAGGACAAGATGGTAGTTTGAGGAATTTCGTTATGAGGTGATCAGAGATCCGGTTAATGAAAAATGTTGGACCTTTGGCCATCCGAACAAGTTTTCAGTTACTTCAATGGCTGCGATGAAATAGGAGTGGATATGGACTGCTGGGCCCTACACAAACTCGTAAAGGGTTCCACTAGGCATCCAAGAAATATAAGCAAATGGGCTTTCTGACTTTGTCCCAAACAAAACCCAGACGGATTCTTAGCTGAATAATATAGAATAAAGAAAGCCCAGAAAGACAGAAAGGGTGAACTTGAAAAGCAGAACATGATG
>NW_018397264.1:7792438-7841940 GCF_002168275.2 Theobroma umbraticum
GGTGAGAGCCTCGCCGGGTTTGTTCAATGGCACCAGGTGACCAGCCCCTCTCACCGTCACAAGTGTCAGCCCTTGGTACTCCGCCATCCTCCCTCCAACCTGTTTAACATGATAAACATCACTTTCAAATCATACTGAAATTAATGTTTATGTGACAATGGAGGGGAGATTTCAGTTTAAGTCTCTTATGAATGTATAGACAGGATGAAGATTGCAGCATGAAGGGTTAAAAAAAGTAGTGAAACCTGATGGTTATGGAACCAGGACCGCCATGGTGATTTGAGAGGAAGCCCCAGGGCTTCGACGCTGTATCGAGAACTAATGACTGGTACTCTTCCATCCGTGTCCCCACTGTTAAACCAGACTAATCATTTTTTATCAAGTTTTGTAATATCCATTAATGGAAGTATGAACATTGGTTATACCTGTATATCCATATCTTCAGGTTTCCTTTGATCAGCTTATGGTAGATGGGTAGTACGGAGAAAACAGAAAGATTGTATGTCCTCAAGATAGAATCACTGGCAAAAAGGAAAAATCATGTTGGGATTCTTATGTAAAACCTACGTGCTGATTAATGCATGGAATCAGGGTACTTACCTGCAGCTCTCCCATTTTCCTGCTCTGCTGTTTGCATGAAGGGATGTTTGAACATCTGCCCGGTTGAAATAGTCTTCTGCATATTCAGAATAACATGGATCATAACCTCCAGGGATCCTCGTTCTCCTTAAGCCGTAGTTTTTTACCTGCAAAATGGCATTCTTACATCATATTTCCATCCATGACTATATCAGAAAATTTGTTTCTGCAGACTCAAAAGCAGCCAGATAGATATTCACCTTACTAACAGCTGATGAATTAGTGCTGTTAACAAGACATTTGGGGGCATAGATATTATAAATATCGATTTCTGAGTATTTGTCAAAGACTTGGTTGACAGCATCACTGCATTTAATGGACCAGTCGAAGAGCTTGAAATCACATACTTGTTTCACTTTGTGGTAGAGCTGGTCTGGTATGACAGAGTGGCTCCAGGCATAGTCCATTATACCAGTGAAGTCATGGTAATCATTGGTTATCGGATTCCCTACCTGCAGCATATGCATTACGTTAGGACTGTTTTGCTCCAGCATTCATGGAAATCGATAAAACGTAACTTCCCTGGCGTGTGTGAGTTTCTTACTATAAAGCCTTTGAGATTGATGAGTGGATACTTAATCCCATCCTTGTTCCTGTCATACACGAGCTCTGCTAGCTGAGGCACGTAATGGCCTGCAAAACAAGAAGAATGATGATTTATTTATAGAGAGAGAGTGAGAGGGAGAGCATCAAAACATATCTTACCTGCATAACTCTCTCCTGAGATGAAGAAATCATGAGTTTTGAACTGTGGAAATCTTTGAAGCCAGTTCACCAAGAAATTGTAGGTGTCCTCAGCTAAGAGAAATGGTAAACTTAGTTACTTAATTTTTTGTTTCAATTTATAACTAATTAAACATCACTTCTACAACCAGTGAATTACCAACAAAGGCATCGTCCAATTTTGTAAGATCAGAAGATGTATTGGTGTAAGAGAAGCCAACTCCAACAGGAGATTCTACAAACAGTAAATTGGCCACTGCAGGAAGAAAAAAAAATGATCTTCCTACCCGAAATTTCTAAAATTCATTCATAGAGTAATCGATTGTATGAATGAAAATCAAAGTAGATGTGGAGAAAGTGGTATAGAAACCTTTATTCCAAGCATATTTGTTGAAATGAAGGTCACCACCGTTTTTACCAACTCTCAGTGGACCCAACTCCGAAGCTGCACCATAAGCTATCGAGGAACAACCAGGTCCTTCATTTAAGAGCAAAAGGGTAAAGAGTCAAATATATTGTAGACTCAAATTTGTTTGCAAACTTGCAATAAATGCTTGTATAACCTCCATTGAGCCAGAGCAGTAGAGGCTTCTCGGATGGTTCAGACTGAGCTTCAAAGAACCAGTAGAAAAGGGCCCTACCATGCTCTTGATTAACGGTGATGTAACCCGAAAACTGTGAGATAGATGGGCTAGGCGGCTGGCCTGGTAGATTGATTACTCTATCAGATTCCTGAGCTGTCAGGTATGCTCCTGACCTTTTAATGTAACTAATTAAGAAACCAAGAAAGAAATATCTGAATGAGGGAGAAGTTGAAACTCTTTTAGATGGAGCTATGGTACCCATTTCTGTTTCCAAGTTCTGCAACTCAGCCACAAGTTGCAAAGCTAAGTTTATAGAGAGTTACTGCATTTCAACGTCCTAACTAGAAGTAGGGGGAAAAGATAGGGGACTATCACTTTGCTAAAAGAGTTGACTCCGGGAATTGAATGGCTGAGATCAATTGGGAAACACCTTAACAATGTGATAAATATCACTCTCGAGCTTTATTTTTATCATTGGTTTTTTGTGTGCTACTGTTTGTTGTGAAGCTCATTGAGTCGGCAAGGACTAGTTGAAAGAATTATGCATGTGGTCCAAATAGCTTTCTTTCAAAGATTCAGGCATCACATATTTTTATAAAATTTGCTTCTCAACTTTGAGCAATTATCGTCGCATATGCCAATCATATATTTCAAAGCTATTAAGAAAGAGTGAAAAGGTTGTCCTTTGCTAAAGTAGGCCAGAAAGAACTTGGTTAGTAAGTCTGCCAATTACCCTCCAAGAGGGAGCAGGGTAAGCCAGAATCTGCCATTCAAGAAAAGAAAGCCCATGGTGAAGATGCAGTATTTCTCGATTCTCAAACGATAAACAGAGAGGGGTAAAGAGCAAGTGCAGGAGAAACCATTGCATACGGTGTTTTTATTAAATTTCTCTGAAACTGTCCACCCTAAAGTAGAGAAATGATTCGTTCTATGATAAGTTGCTGCTTGCGAACAATGGGATAACTATCACAAAATATTTCGGCTTAGGAACAGAAGAGGAAAAATTGAAGACACTGGTAAGAGTCTTCTATAGCAACAGCATTCAGAGAGAAAGAGAGAGAAGCACCAAATCCTGGTTTCCGTGCATTTTCACATCTAAATCCTTTATCCTTGAGTATGCGAAATTCGTCAAAATTTCCAAGTTTATTTCTTGAGCAGATAAATGATAAACCTTGAGCCAATTACATGCTTGGAGATACAGCAGAAGGAAAAGAAAGGTTGCATGTTTGAATCACTCTTTACAAGAATATGAGTCTTTGCCTCTTAGGGAACTGTACAGACTGAAGAAGCCAAACCGAAGAAAGATAAATTCAAGGTATGGGGCTGCATCTTAAGCATTCCATAGAAAGGAACTAAAATGGAAAGAAGATTCTTAGCTAGATTGGAGTTGATAGACCTTGATTTAAAAATGCAATAGTCCTAACTTCAAGTAGAAATGTTGAAGGAAACAAAAGAACAGTTCGGACAGGCAATCAGACACTCAGTTCAAGAGGCTGAAGAACCAATTCAGGATCAACTTTTTTGGACTTTCTGTTCTTTTTGAGAGAGAAAGGTCGGAGAAGGCCTCGAGCTAAGCGGCTTAATGGGTCCTGCAGACCTTCCATCTCGTAGTGTCCAAAACGCCAATCTCGTTCAATATAAGGTCGCTGTGTAGGTCTATCAAGGCCTCCTACAAACCACCAACAGTAATTATGAATCAAGTCAGATTTTGCGTTATACGGCAAAATTTCAGCATGTGCCGGCCGCAAGGCCATTTTAAAGAGACTACTTGGGACATTCAATAAGCATACACGATAGTATAGTGCCTTGCATGTAATGTATTTAACGTTGTGCCAATGGCCTCATGTTATTATTTAAAGTTTAGATGTCAAACCAATAAAGAGCAACTTCATTCTATGTTTGGTTTTATCTTGAAATTTTCACGCTAATTTCTCATCACTATTATTGTCTTTCAACTGTGAGGACCAAAATCATCCACAATTCATTTGGATGTGGGTAATCATAGATCATCCTAAAGTGGGGTTTAGGATAAGAAGAACCTGCTACAGTACCTGCATACATCAGACCGTATTTATTAACTGCCCGATAGAAGGGTCTTTTTTGCTTCTCTTTAGCAGCATTTTGAAGTTCATTCCATGCTCTTGTCCTGTCTTCACGTGTAATTTTACCTGTGGTCACAACCTGAAATCAACACACATTGTGATGTTTCACTATAAACACATGAGAGTAGCATTAGGAAGATCAATAATGGAATGTCCATGTGAAAAAGAACATAACCTTGGAAAATAGGTGATATGAAGGACGTGGCACCCGAGCAAGATCATTGGCACGGTCAACTGCTACAAGTCCAAACTTGGGACCATAACCATCAGCCCACTCCCAGTTGTCAGAAATAGTCCAAAAAAGGTAACCAAGCACAGGGACACCCTGTAATCAACCATAAGATTTACCTGGTTCTTGTAAGTAACTAATTTCAGAAAACGAAACTCTAGATTTTGTTAAGTTTACAGTCAAACCTTGATCATTGCTGCATAAACAGCAAGCAAATGTTCTAAAAGATACGGTCGACGGATCACATCTGTCTCATCAGAAACCCCATTCTCTGTAATGATGAAGGGAACTTTAAGATGTTTGTATCTTTCATGGAACTGAATCAGCATTCGAAACAAGCCATCTGGATAAACCCCTCGCCCTGATTCACTGTACTCATCAGTCTCTACTAGCTTCAGTCCAGTACCAGATATCACTTCCTGGCACCAGAAGAGTAAGGTCAATAGGTTTATATGTGCAGAACAAAACATTGTTCTGTTAACAGGGCAAAAAAAAGTCAAGCTGGAAAAAAGAACCTGTCCATAGTAGTTTATGCCCATAAAATCCAACTTGTCACAGATACTATCCACATATGGGAAAAGGGTGAGAGAATTGGCCAATGTAACAGCAGCAACATCAAAGAGACCATATGGCCGTGTAAATGATACATTATGTGCTACCCCAACTACTTTGTTTGATAATGTGCTGCTGAAATGAAATAGAAATTGGAATGTCACAAATTTGTGACAGCAATTATAAATATAGAAAATCAGTCAAATCGGTGAAGACATGTATGTCTATGTTTGCCTATCTCCAAACAGTCAATAATCCAACTTTTTGGAAATATGTGAATTTTTTTGACAAAATTCCTTTCTGCAGAGTTTCCATAAGGAGAAACCTTTGTTCATGTATACAGTCATAGGCCTTTGAATGTGCAATAGCCATCCGATGCATGACCTGTTTAAAAACACCAGTTGGTAGCGCAGAAGTGGCAGCCTCCAGCATATCAGGATGACCGCCAGGCCAAGCACCCGCACAATATGTGAGCATACAGAAGACATGAGGCTCATTAAATGTTATCCAATAGTCTACCATATCTGATACTCTGTTGACAACAATCCTGCATAGTATGCACACAAAAACGAAGTTATGAAACTAGTAGGACGTACAAAAACAAGTCATTCTTAAAGTAAAACTAGCATAAAGTGGCTATTATGAAATATGAAGTAAAATAAGCAGCCTTATTCATTCTGTATCATAATTTGAGTTAAAGTTCAGTTAAGAGCAGCAACGGATGAATGTTGAATTCTTACCACCCTCTCACCCAGCAACTGTAAATTTTATTTCTAGAAGTTTACCAAGACAGTTACAATTGTTTATAAAGCTTCTTTTTTGGCTTATACAAAAGACAGATGAGAATAGAGTAGTCATCAGTACAACCTAGATTGCATTAAAAAAAGTACAATTACTGAAAACAGAGCTGCAAAAGTATAGAATTTAAACTACTACTTAATGGAAGACTTACTTGGTAAAATCTATGAAGTAGTCAACAGTTTTATCCAGCTTCCATCCACCATAATCACCAGCCCAGGGTGGCAGCGAGTGATGAAACAATGTGAGCATCACCTTCATTCCATAGGAGCGAACTCTGCTGATGATCCACTTATATCGCTCCAATGCTGCATAATTAACCTAAATAGCAACACCTTACAACCCAACTCAATGCAGACTCATTTTACTTGAATATAGGAAAAATAAGGAAACCTGGATGTCATACAGGTGTCTTAAATTTGACCAAAAAATTACATTTTATAGGTAAGGGATAGTTTCCCCCATTCATCACCTATATGGTAGCCTTATAAATACCCTCCTGCTTGTTTCCCTTTCACTTACTGAAATCCGAGGGTCCCCTAACAGTTATTGTAGATGAAAAGGACACCCTTATATGTGGTGACAGGTGCATATGAGAGAGACAGAAATCGGCAGACATTTGAGCTATGGCTGAGCATTTGAGCTGTCACCATAACTTTCAGATTTGTAGTGAAAATTTCTGTTGTCACCCCCATTGACATAGAACCATTTTTTTATTTTAATACCAAACCAAAACTAGATCCAGAGTGAGTTAGAATGGCATCAACTTCACTTAGTAAGTTAAACTCTAGTACTACTTGTTATTCTATATTATGAAAATGGAAAAACAAAAGATGATTTAGTAAAGTAGCATGAAACTTACAGCATCCTTAAGCCCATTAACTGGCTCCTGTGGCATGATTCGAGACCAGTCTATTCCCATTCGAAAGACACTGATGCCAGTATCTTTAGCCAGCTTCAGTTCCGTGTCAGGATCAGACCAAAATCTCAATCTCTCCTCCCTGAAACCAATTAAAGCAATCCGTTTCTCAAATCAACAACAGATAAAATGAGTCTCGCACATATAATGATTAACCAAAAAAGTTGTAAAAACAAGAGAGAATCAGTAAATACATCCTTCATGCACCCAGGACCCATCTTGTAAATAAAGGCATCACGTTACATTATAAAGCTTACGGGTGAGGAACATTGTGCCATGCAGCTACATTATGATAGCATTCCTCATTTGAAGCAGGCAATTTTCCTCCTGCTTTTTCTTCTTCCTCTACCTCATCCTCTACAAACTTCTGGAACCCTCTTATCATGGCTTCCATGGCTACCTTAAGAGGCTTCTTCTTCTTCTTCTTAGCCATCTCTTTCCCAGTTAATATAGCTTGATGAGAGCTACCATCAGCAGCAGCACCCATCACTGCATCAGCTTGCAGCTGATCATCACTTGTTTCTGACTTGTCACAAGGAATTTCTTCTGCAAATTGTAGCCAAGCATCATGTAGCCTGTCTTCAACATGTGCCGGCGCTGTTGCTAATCCAAAGAAAAACACATTTTCCCCCTCACCTGAACACATAAGAATATGACCACCAGATAAAATTACTGAAATTTACATGCCTCAATTTATCACATAATTAACAAATAATTAATTCCATACACTGGGAAATTTAATTCTAAGACTAAGGCCATCTTTCTTCAATCAAAGAGACCAATATAAAGCCATAAATAAGCCAACAAATTCATAGCTTTCACCCCTCGTACACTTCGAGCTTCACTCTGAAATCCCAAAAACGCAGCTCACAAGCTAAGGATTACCGACGCTAAAGTCCAAGAAACAAAAGAAATTATTGGTTTGGTTGAGTGTTACCGTTGACATTGAAATCAGCAAGCGTATCAGAGGACTCGTCGATGGGAGATTTGAACCGTCGGAGATTCTTTTTCCGGTAACGAGAAAAAGACAAAGCGTTGGCTGCGATAGACACTGTCAGAATCATTCCAAAGAGCTTCGTCGCCGACAAAAGCAGCGCTGTGAACGCCATTTTTTTTGTTCTTGTGTTTCGAATTCGAGGCTGGAAACACTGCTTAATGGCTAAAGCTTGAGACTTTGGAGAGTGCAGTTATCGTTAAGACAGGGGCCTGACTTGGAAAAACTAGATACGTCCACGTGGCAGTGTTCCGACAGGGATATAACGGAATCCTGGCTTAGCATACTACTTCACAAGGCGAGTGCCGTGCACGCCTGTAACTTTCCTTGGTTTTTTCTTTCCGAAGACAATGAACTCAAGGTTATCGTCATCCATGACATAAATGGAAAAGAAAAAATTATCATTATTAAAAATATTATAATTAAATGTTATTTAAATTTAATAGCGAATACAAATATTAATCGATTAACCAAATTAAATCGAGTTAATTGAAATTTTTGTACTCAAGCCCCAATTTTTTACTTTTACATTTTCTATGCTAATTGTAAATTAAATAAAATTAAGCTATAACATCTAAACAATATTATAAATTTAATAATATTAAAAAGGTTTCAATAAATATAAATGAAAGAAAAATTTATCATAGTCAAATTGTCCACCATGTGAATGTTATATTTGCTAAAATTATGAAATAAAAATTCTTATAATCTAATGTTATTTAAAAGTTAATCAAACTAAACGAAAATATAGTGCTGAGCAAAAAAAAAAAACCAAAGATATAGCATTAACCAATTAATTGAATTAATCGAAATTTTTTGAATTCAAGTCTAATTTTGCTAATTTCATTTTTTGACACTAATTACAAAATAAATTAAATTAAATTATGAAATCTTATCGATGTTATGAGTTTAATAGCATTAAATTGTTCCAACAAACATATTTAGAAATATTAAAATTTTTTAATAAATATAAATGAAAAATAAGTTAAAATATATTTGCCTATGTGTCTAAAATTCTGAATTGATAGATTCAATTAACCAAAACAAAATTTAAAACTGAAACCGATTGAATTAATCGATTTAATGACCTTCACTTCCCAATTAATCAAAAATTGAATTAACCAAATCGTTATAATCAAATTTATTTAATTAACTTAATTAATTAGATTTTAACTGAAAATTAAATTAAAGCTGTGATCATTGGGCTTGAAAAGCAGTTGAAATTCATCCAAAAAAGAGGAAAAGGTCGAATGATAGGTTCGACCCAAAATAGAAAAATGAGCCCCATAAGCCTACAACATTGGCCCCAACTGGACCAGGCTGGCCCGACCTAGCACTCTGCATTCACCCTGGCCCGCCCACATAAAATACTGAAGTTACAATATCGAACCCTTTACAAAAAAAAAATATTCAATTTCTGAATTGAATTACTTTTAATATATTATTAATATTCGATCGTAAATTTTAAATATTAAAAATTGATGGAAATAATCAAATAAAAAAAACAAACTGAAATAATGAATTCAATCAATTTCGATAAGTTATTTTCATTTACGTCACCGAAAAGAAAATTATACATAATTTTTAAATTGAATGAAGCTGGTGAATGGTCCACATTTTTTTATTATAATAGTAATTATTATTATTACAGTGAAGAAGGGTGAATTTTTCAGCGCCAAGTATTTTTTTCCAATGAGTGTTTATGTCAGCATGCAAAAGTGGGTAATAATCAATTAATGGGGTGTGGCCCTAATTACAATGAAAAGTCGTGGTCAATCTGCAAAAAAGAAATGAGTGAATTTCTTGGTGTGGGCCTTTCAAGTTTCAGAATCAGATCATTTTTCCACCAAGATGCAACCTCTGAGGCTTCAATGGGTAAGGAAATTTTACAGGGAAATTGGGTATTTCCTTTGAAGTTGTTTCATTGCCTTAGAGGTGAAATGTACCCCACTGGAAATGCCTTTATCTTCCTCTTGCACAAATTAGTCGCCAATGAAGGAGACTGCAGGAAGTGATGGAAGTGCAATAAAAAAGAAAGAAATGGGCTGTCACAATTTAACCTGGAAAACAGTAGGTAGGACCACCAAGCAGCAAGATTTTTCAAAAAATTAATCAATCGTTTTGTCTGCAAGAATCTTTGCAGGGTTTTTGTTCCCGAATGGACCTCTCCAAAATATCACAACGCAACAGCTCTCCAATTTGGACTCACATGCACAAGGAAAAATAAGAAAAGGGAAATTACTTTCTAAATTTCCTTTGAGACATGTACGTGAGAATAGCATTCAAAATCTCCAACGCCCTTTTCTACTTTATCCCCATCTTCAACATTATTGGTTTCCTGATTTGGTTAGATGAAAGTCTCATACTGCTTTGAAGCTTTCATGCAGGGCGGAGAGCAGTATGGTGTAGCTGCATGATTTCCATCCCCCTCTAATGATTTCTTCATGTAGTGGGATGTCTCCTAGTATTTCAGTGATTCCTTGTCCAAACATTGTTTCTTTGGTTCAACAGATTCAGGGCCTGATGTGTCACATCAACTTCCCCAATCTGATATAGGCAAAACAATTTGCTGCTACCAACTAGTGCAACAGCTTCAAGTCCAATGGTTAAATTGATGGCTCTACCCAGTTTTTTACATTGACATTTTCGTGGTGTGAAAAGAAGGGGTTAATTTTAATCTCACATGCACACACGGATAGAGCGACGTACGCAGTGGTATGGGCATGATATGGGGGACTCAAAAAGCAGGCATGCACTGCAAGGAAAGGGCCAGAGGGGGCGCTATAGAGCTAGAGCTGGACCGCAATGGCGCCCTTCCCCCTTTGAATCAGGGAATGGAACTTAAGCATCAGCCATATGGATCAACTGATAGTGGGACAAGCATCATGATTTCATGAGCACAAACATAAGAGTAGAAGATGTGAACCAGCTTAGCCTGCCGCAGCCCTCGTGCGTGGCCGGCCTGATATTGCATACATTTAGGGGCGGGCGCGTATGGCACTCGAGCTTTTGTTTTTGTGAACACAACAAGGTGAGACAAAAGCCAAACATGTTCAATTAGGCCAATGTCATCATGCATTCAAACTCTACTGTTTACCGTTGCTGCTTCCTACGCTAAAAAGTCATATCAGTACGTACCTGACCACAGGATGAAGGCTCTTTCACACATCCATGTCGTAACCACCCCCCTCAAAATTTATAATCTGTTTTAAGCCATTGGGTTTCAAGCATATTTTGCTTTGAATGCGTTTCGATTGATCATATTCAATTATATTTATTGAAAGGCAAGGGTATTGATCAGTGAAACAGAAGTCTTAGTCAAAACTAAGTACATACAAGGCTATAATGTTTACAACAGCACGTTATAGGGAAATTAAGCTTGACAGTACAACATAGAAGTTTCTATTGCAATTGATCTCTCTTTTAACAAGTCTGTTTGTTAAAGAATTAACTTCTCTGCAGATATATTTTAAACTTGTAATTATATACATATATATATTATATTCTTTCTAGATCTAGCATGGAATTAATAAATAAACTTGTAAGTTTGTGTGTGATTTAGTGTTGACCGTCAATTAGGATGCTAGGAAGTGAGCAAATGGTGGGAGGATCCATGCCAACAAGTACAGTATTAATTAATGAGGAAACGCAGGCCAAGGAAATTGAGGAAAGGTGTGAGAGATTATAATTTCGAATTATTTTGACCATGTCTTAGGAGACTGTGATGGGTATGCCTCCTTTGCTCGCACGCCCTCCACCTCGAGGCTCCATACTTATTCCCCCACAAAGCCCCAACGCCTACTAATTTTTTTATTAATTGCGGTTTGAGCTGTAGAAATTTCTACGATTTTCGATACGGTCCTTTCCATTCTTGGAAAAACCAAACACATAGGTACCTTTTTAGTTCATTTAGATTTCAAATCCATCATCACCTGAAACAAAGAATTCGACTGCTTAAGCTCTAAACTATGCTAATTTAATTAGTTTTGACCGCCCTTCTTAAAGACAGCTCATTAGGTAATTAATTAATTAGCTGTACTTGGATTTGTTCATTTAGCATATTCCTTCAATGGCCAACACATGGCCTTTCATCAACAGAATATTTTCTAGTAACCTACACATCGTGAATTTTTTTAACATATATATATATAGGGAAGAGAAAGTTTCTGTAGAAAATGTTCATATGACAAGTTTAATCTAATAAACTCTATTTTTATTAATTAGTTGGTCCCCAATTAATAAGAGATAAATAAAAAGATAATTAATTATCAAAGCCGTCCGAACAAAAAATAAAAAGGGAAGGATTTTGTTTACACATTCATTGAATATAAATTATTAGGTTTATAACTTCATAGTTATAAAGAAGGTTGTTTGCAAATATCGTGAGAAGATAGATAGAAAAACATATACAAAACATACAAAATCATCCAGCTCGGCAAGTGTAGGGCCAAACAAGATGTTGATAAAACCAGCTTTTAATTTTTATCAAGTAAAAAAGCGCAAAGCTGATAGATCAAGCAGACTCTCCTTGGCGTAAACATAAGTCTGGAATTTAACCGGCTTTTTCTTTTTTTTTTGCTTTTTGGGGTTTGGACCTGTTGCTTTCAGGTCCATGGGCTGCCCAGGAAATCTCTACCTTTTTCTACCGCCCTCTCTCTGGCTTTATAAGCCTACCCATCTCTTACTTTTTCTCTTGCAAAAGGGTCTTAACCTTTCCTTGTGCTTATTATTCTCATTAGCTGTCTTTCTCTAGAAAACATGGAGGAAAAAGAAAAGCTTTCAGAGAAGGAGAAAGCAAAGCACAGGCTTCCACAGCCACTGGGTATGGAAAGCCTTTTAATAGAACGTCAAAGCTCTCTCTCGTCTTCTTTTTTTTCTTTCTTCTCTGGCCTGTCATCATTTCTTCTCTTTTGCACTTCCAGCAGGTTCAAACGTTCCAATGATTGAAATTAAAGAAAAAAAAAAAAGAGAACAGAAAGAATTGCTTCTACTGTCATGCTCTTCTTGGTTTTTGTTTGCTGCTGATTGATATACATCTGTGGAAATTAATTCATATTAACAATTGAAGATTAAGATTTGTGTTTAATCAATTCTGATATCATATTCAGTAATTAATTCTTCATTTCCTATGTCATGCAGGTCATCTAGTGATGCATGGGAGTATGATCAAGGGCAAGCGAGTACTGTCGAGGAACGAAATTGTTGATGGATTATTTCAATTTGGTGCTTACAACTCCTGTGTGATAGTGACTTGTTCATCTTAATTTGGTGCTATCCTACCTGAGCTTTTTTTCTCACTCTTTTTTCTTTTTTTTTTTTCTGTCTTTCATTCTTACTTGTTTCAATTTCTTTTCCTTCTTCTTTTATATTTTATCTTCTTGACCTTGTAAGACCTTTTCTTGACCTTGTAAGACCCCGTTCAGTGTTTCTTATTTTTGTTTTTCTCTCCACTGCAGACTCTATATCAGAACTTCCTGATGTAGAGTTTGCGAATTCTTCTACCCCATTCCCGCCCAACTCTTCTTCTCCTTCCTTGTCTATCCCTCCTGAGCTGTTTGAATTAGCCTAGCCTAGCTATAGCTAGCTAGCATCTCTCCTCAAAATTGTTCTGATCACATGCCAGAAACGACCACCTGATCAACTCCCATTCTGGGGTTCGGCCCCCTTTTTTATTCCCCTTCCTTAACATGTAAAAATTTAGGAAGAATTGCAGTGGTGAAATCTATGTTTGAGGTGAGTTTGTAACAGTGGTTGAAGCAGTATCAAAAAATAAAATAAAATTACATAGCTGTGTACTGCTCAGAGTTGTTTTTTTTGTATTTTTATCAACAGTAAAAGCTTTCACTTTCTTATTCTGTTAAGGCCATCAATGTCAATTGTTATTATATGTGCAGAAATATGCTTTGCAGGCATCAGTTTTCGTTGTTTTATATGTTGTTGGGCTGAGTAGCAAGAGAATAAATATTCTCTCAGATCTGCTTGTGTGGAAGAGTTCTCCTCGTGACTGCTCTTATGTACAACAACATATCCACTGTATTATTGGAGTTCTCTATCTATATCTTTCTCATTCTCTCTCCATAACACTTTTTCTGTACCAAAAGAAAGTTGTTCGCACACAAAAGCTGATTACCCCACTGTGGGGAAGTTGGACTTTTTTTCCCCATACCTCACGAATCAGGCAAAAGGAACCCAAAAAAGGGGCAAGAGAGACAGACTTAATACCATCTAATTCTCCATCCGTTCTCTTTTAATTTGCTTTCTTCTTTAATGCAAGACAAGTTGGATATCAGTGAGAGACCCTAGACAGTTAAAAACTATCATTTGTAACATTGCTGGTATATATGATTGATGATGATCAGTACGAAAGGCATATATACTTCAGAAACCCAGTTTGAGAGAGAGAGAGAGAGAGAGTGATGTTAAACTCATGCTTCATGCCACTTCAACACAGCACACTTTTTTTAGACGACTTGTCCTGGCCAAAAGGAAAAAAAAAAAGGTAAACTCTTGGGAATGTAGATTGCTGTTTTTAACGCTTATTTTTACTGGAAAAATCTTAACCAAGTGTTATATAATCTTGGTCAAGCCTTTCAAAATGGAATCCAAAGTGATTCAACTATGCAATCAGACATGTACCACACAAATTTACATGTTTGGATAGTGTGTCTTTCACTCTCTCTCATAATCTGTATAATCTTACACGTGAGCAATGCAATAAATTTGTAATTTATAATCCGAGAAAGAAAATGAGACGGAGAGAGTAAATAACAAATGTCGTCTACACCATATGTTAAAGATGTTAGTATCGCCAATTGCCATTGGCAAAGTTTTCACCCAAATTCAGAACTTGCAGTCAATCTTAGGTAGGCTACACGACTTTTCAATGCGGGAATTGGATACGGTAACTTATAACAAGCTAAAATGGTGAATCACCCAAGGAAGCAATACCTTTACTCTCTTTTTTCACATTTCAACTTTCACATAATTAACTCTCGAGATTCCTATACAGCATTGGGAATATGTCAGCATCATCAAAACAACAATTCTAGGCAGTGTCGGCTCGAACAATGACTTTGGTTTTACCAAACCTATCACTTCAATTATTTGTCGAAAGAAAAAAAAAATTGTCAGCCCTTCCTGAGAGAATATATTGATTCAACATCTGTCCCCAACTATGATGTTAATCTAACATGCATTGTGAAAGGGACGTTGAGAAAAAAAAATGTAAGGGTATAGTTTAAGCAAAGATGTAGACTTCACATGGACCTGAAATGATTCAAATATTGTTTTCTGAAATAACAATACACACGAATTCGACCCAAACATGCGGCAAAAACTCACAAATCAGATAAGTTGTGTCAATGTTGCATCCAAACCTCACCCTCCCCTCCCCTCCCCTCTCCCAAAGAAAAAAAAAATGGAAAAGAAACGTTTATAGGTTCAAATGCTTACTTGCAGATGAATATATCTGAGGTTTCTTCAATTCCTGCAAGCAGGAATGACAAGAGTTCAGCGTACAAGTGCATTTTATGTGTTTTTGTAATCTTCTGACTTAAGGGTCCCCTTTTATGTTTCTCATAGTCAAAATTGTTTTGGATTTGTAATATCATTTAATGATTCCTGTTAGTCTTTATCACGTTCTAAAATCGAGATATAACACGATTATATTATCTTGATGACAATGTTACTTTCGTAAATAATCCGTCTATATAAACTATTCGTCAGTACATATTATTTAGATATAAAAACTCAACAAAAGAAAGAGCTCAACACACAAATGATTTTTATGTATTTCTGTTCCAATATTCTGACTTAAACGAGTCTTTCTTTTATGCTTTTCTATTAGTATTTGTCACGTCTGGAATCCAATACATAAGATGACCATATTATTTTTGCAAATAACCTGTCCTTATAAACGATTGGCTTAACTTCTTCTTCAACATCAGAAAGATATTATTGGATATAAAAACCTGATATAATCACGTTCGGAAGAAGATTTGTGTGAAGAGGGCCAGTCACGATATTATTCTATTCACAGTTGCTTAGAGAAAAAGACCCCTTAATAGCTTACAGCTTTGTGTTCTTGTCAAACAAAAAGAAATTCTCAAAATTTGGTACTTAGCAATGATCATCCCGTTAGACTTTGCTTTAGAAATTTGAGTACCCAAAAAGGGGAAGGGAGAGGGGTGGTGACTTCTAGCACAAAATGATTGTGTCTGCAAGTGGGCACTGGAAAGCTGTTAAGGCTTTTTTCCCCAAAAAAAAAAAAAACCCTTTGTCCTATGGCTCTCATCCATTTACTATCTCTGTTGTTTGTGGCAGTGAAATGGGGTGGGAGGGGGGGGAATGTGACAACGTAAAAGCCAAAGCCTTCGAATTGAGGTTTGATCAGCAGCCTCATGATTTCTCTCGTATCCTATTTCAGCTCTTTTTGTGTTAGGTATTCCCAACATCGGGCCCCCTTTTGTTTTTCAAACTTTTTACCTTCTTTGAGTAACATACTAACATGGCTCATTCATTAGGTTTCCCCTTTCTTTTGTTCTTCCAAATCATTCTTTTCATGACCTCTCAATAAACAGCATATCAGCCATTGGCTTTGGTTTTGACAAGAAATTAAAAAATTGGGTAATGCTTCTCTATTGGAATCATTACCTCTACGAAGAGATTGAAAATTTAAATTTTATTTTTATATCGATTATTAAAATAAATGTATAAATATAATATGTCGATGATTCTGTTAATGAATCAATACCATTAATTCGTTAAAAGAATCATTAAATTATTAAATGTATACAATTATACATCGACTTACTTTTCTTTCTTTATTTTGTTTTTTCATCATGGACATAAATTTTGATTTTTGACAAGAAACTAAAAAGGAAAAAAAGTTAGAAGCAAATTCCAAAGATTGCTTATAACCTGCAAGGATTATGCATAATCTTCTCTCCAATCCTTTTTTTTGGTAATTAATTTTGACCAAAATGACAAACAAATTCGACAAGTCAAACATGGTTAACCAGTTCTGAATTTCCAAAGAGTACTTAGCTCAAACATGCTGGCAGAATTAATTGACTCTTCAACAACAAGATTTGCTTATAAAAAGGGTAATCGTTTTCTTCTTTTCTTTTGATCGAATGGAGCAAAATTATTACCTATCTTGACTAGACAATGCCCTTTTAGATGCATTCAAATCACATTTTTTATCGACGTTTAAAGCTTTCCTCGATCAAATATATATATATATATATATATATATATTTTACTCAAATTTTTTCATAAAAAAAGTTTAATCATACTCTCTTTGTCTTTATAAAGATGAATATAAATAAATGCTTTGCATAAATACTTAAGGACGCAGGGAATTTTTTCATGTATAATGCATGAATAATTATTTAAAAATGATTTATGGAACTAGAATTATCCTATCGTGAAGGTAGGGCTGTGCCTCATATATGCATATAGATAGGGCTGGACCATTGTGAAGGTAGTAACTAAATAAGGCTCAAAATCGATCATGGATGGATGGGCCAAGGACAATCTGGGTCTGGGCTGACAAAACCATCCTTTCAAGTTTCAAGTACAAGCAAGCATGCAAGGATTCATGTACACATGGGAAACAGTTCAATCAACAATACTTTGATTCATGATGATGTTCATAATAATAAATTCCACTTGATGAACCTTTTAAGTTTGTACAAGGCCGACCAATTAAGAAACTGAAATTTTTGTCAATTTTTTTTTTTTAATTTTCAAAAGGGAGGAGATCCTTTTGGATGCTTCAAAGTGAGCATGGATAGCCAGTAAGAATGTCTTAAAGATGGTAATAAGTACCCTTAAAATAAGTATTCGTAAATATTTAATTCGATTATATAAAATATAGATATTTTATATTCGAATTTGATATAATTTCGGATAATAAATTTAATGAAGAGTTTCTGTTGTTGAAAATGTAGGGAAAAAAAGAATTATTACCATTATTTTTAAGCTAAAAAAAGTGGTCCTTCCCCTTTCTCGAAATTGTTTTCCTTTTTCGTGTAAGAATTGCTATGAAGGAGTGGTCAAACGGGTAACTACAAAGAGAATGCCAGCTTTGTGTATGCGATGTGAGTTGTTTTCCTTCGCCTTATTTTGTGTTCAAAGGACCCCACGAGTCCGCCATAGCCAGGCTGATCCCACCCAATAATTGGACTCCCATGGCAATTAATAAGACTGCAACTATTAATATCCTCCAGTTCTACCGCCTGCCTGCAAGATTGAGCCTAATCTTAGATTATTCTTAATCTCTGAATTCTCCACTAATCTTTGCCAAAACCACTACTATATATCCGTTCATATGCAAGCTTTGGTCATCAAAGTTTTCCAACTATCAACCACCCCAATGACTTTGACATGTATGAACCCCAATTTATTCAACCCAGACATATCAAGGTTTCATTCCTGAAAAAGACTTTGAAAACTCACCTCAGCTAACTTCCAATTGTACTAGTAAGTTTTCTTCTAATTATTTAAGCTATGAATAAATATCTGATACATGATTTTTTATTAATAGATTTAACATGGTGGTGACATGCATGGATTTCCAAAGAATATTCTTTAATTTAAGAAAAAAACAATTATTGAATATTTTTTCTTCACCTAGCCTTATAGTAAGTTTTGTTGGGTTGATAAGTATTCTTCCCATTATTACCAAAATTCCCATTATTTTTTTAAGGATTTTTTTTACTCGAATTTCCTCCATTTGATTTGGAAAAGTGGGTAGGCTTACATGTGAACCTACCATCAAGGAAGAACCCAAGCTTATTCATTTATGCCCAATTGAATAACAAAAGGAAGACTTCCTTTGACACGTTCTTCTTCCCTTCTTCATTTGATGGCAATGCGGTTGATCAATACAAAAAGCACCAACTCAAAACACAAACTAAAAAGAAATGTTGAAACCGTCAAGTGGCAGATCAAAAGCTGTCGTCGGTGGGTAGTTTCGTCTTAGGCATGCCTAATCTGTCTCCTCCTTTTGGGCCATGGCCCATTCTTGTTTGCCCTATCTAGCCCTCTAGGGTTCCCTGATCCCATCCCAATTATACATATGAAATCTCGCCATCATTTCTGCTATGCCCTTTATTTTGACAAAAAACACATGCATGCATGTATACTATTCCATCCACTTCATAAAGATTGTTCAATTTTGGGGGTATAGCCATTAAAAACTAATACATCATGCTACATATAGGAAAAAAAATGCAAGGATGGATCAATTGAGCCAAAGTCGTACAAAAAAAAAATAAAAAAATTTATTGTTTACATGTGTGAATTATATATATACAAGGTTGGGGTTGTGACATTTAAGACTTATCTGTGGCTATTTCTTGTAAGGGTAATGTCACGGTGACATGTTTCTTTCAAGTTTGAATCTATAGTTTTCGGTGACTGCTGTATTTATTTGACTCTATTATTGTATAGGGGGGGAGTTCTTTTCACAAAAAGAGGAGAGGGGAGAAGGAAGATAATGTGAGTTCATTGATTAAATCCTGACCTGAATCTTTATATATATTTGAAAGCAAAGGGTTGATTAAGAAATATGGGTTTTGGCTCAATTATTGCATGTCTTCCTTTAAATAAAATTGAATGCATCTTCTGTCTAATGTGTTATTGGTGGGTTGGACCTTCAGATTTGCTAGAGAGCACACACCTGATTGGGCTTGAAATGGGCAACCACTGCCATGTGGCACTTGAAAGCCACAAACAAAATCTGATCCTTGTGAAACAAGAAGTCAATTATTCACGGGTACCGCAGAATTCTTTTTAGGTTTGTGCATGCATATAAGCCACAACTGATAATAGCCATATATAGGAACCTGAACGATTCATATCTCCTGTTACTCAAAGAGTTAGGTCCGAATACATATACAAGAATGAATAAAATGAAGTGAATAGCAAATGATGCATGTTCCCATCAATTCAAGATTCATGAACAATATTCTGTATATTCTATATATATAGAGAGATACAATTGGTTTTCAGACTTAAACCATTTACCTTTTTCTTCTGAATCAATTAGTGGTGTGTGTGCCAGGTTTCTTTAATTAGTGAAAGAGGAGTAAATGTGCTTACAGAGGAGTAGCCTATTAAATGAAGGGGGAAGGCTAGATATGGGTTGGGAAAGAGAGAGGGGGGGAAACTTCTCTTACCTTTCCTTCTTGCTTTTCTTGTTCAATAGGTTGGTCTTTTGCCAATTTCCACGGAAGTAAGTGTTGAGACTGTGGACTACATGGGAATGAGAGAACCCCTAACTTCATTTAAGGGGGTCAACAAACCATTTTAAATTTCCACTATATGCTACTATTAGAAGCAGATTGGGTGATCTTAACCTTACTTTTAAATCCATCCAACTCCATTATTAGACACCAAGTTTGGACAGAATGAATTAATTATAAAAAGCATGGCCTAGTATTGTCTGATTGCACACTCTTAGCACCATCTCCTCCAGGAATAATACGAAGTTGTCTAATATGATGCCTTGCACAAACTAAGGAAAGAAATCCAAAAAATGGCCAAGTAAATACTTTATAACCCAACATCCAACAGTTCTACATTATCTATTGTCAATGTCCTGCGTGTAAAATCTTCAGTGTCTGGTGGGTAGGTGCCATGGAGATGTGCAAAAAACCCAGGGAACCTTAAAACCCATAAATATTTAAAGAAGGAAAAACACGTGGAGTTGAAAGGAGAGCCTCGAAATCTGAGTGCAACAGGCAAGAGTTCGGGCCAACCGTGGTTCATGTCAACAGTCAGCACTCTGGGGAAATGAGTCCACAAAATCACAAAACCATGGAGAATATAGTATTACCCCTTCTGTTTACTTGCAAACCAAGGCTTAAGGTCAAAAAGGGTTCTATGAGAAAAGGCAAAAGGATTAAATTAGAGGGAGGGTTAAAAAAACAAGTCAAGGCAGAGTGAGGAAAGTCAACTGTTTTTTTCTGAAACAGGAATTTGCTACTTGTACAGTTGTACTTCACCCAAAGTCTTCGATTCCCTGAATCATCAAGACGAAAAGATTTTAATAATAAATCCCTTTTAACTTTTATCAGATTCTCTCTGTTTTCTTAAATATCGTAGGCTCTCACGCTTCTTTTGATAACACTCTTGCCCTTCTTCTTCTTCTGACCTCTACTGCCATCAGCCCTTTTCTGCAGTCTGGTTTTTGTTTATCTTTCCTTGTTTACTCCTCCCCTCTCTCACAGTCACATTCATAGATATATATATATATCCCATATATATTAGCATATCAGAATCCTTGCTGTCTTTAGTTTTTTTGTTTTCTTCTTCATTCAGTTTCTTGTACCTGGTTTCGTTGGAGGTCCGAATAGAACAGATATGGTGGTGGCTTCACCAAACCCAATTCGGGCTGAAAAGGTCCAACCCATTGAGCTTCCTGTCATAGACCTTTCAGCTGAGAGATCAGAGGTGTCAAAGCTCATTGTAGAAGCTTGTGAAGAGTATGGTTTCTTCAAGCTGATCAACCATGGAGTCTCTGACAACATCATTGCCCAAATGGAAGAAGAAGGTCTCAACTTCTTCACAAAGCCGCTCTCCGAGAAACAAAGAGCTGGGCCTGCCACTCCCTTTGGCTATGGTTGCAAGAACATTGGCTTCAATGGTGATATTGGAGAAGTTGAATACCTTCTCCTCGATACCAACCCTCTCTCCATTTCCCAGAGATCCAATACCATCTCCAATGACCCCAACAAGTTCAGGTAGTCACTCAAAACCATACTTTATTAATTTCCTTAAGTTTTTTCCATTCTTCCAAGTGTTGCATGCTTAGTTGTTTGCCCTTTTCTTCAATGGCGGCCAAATGATAGATAAAAACAGTGTATGACTAGTATGTGAATAAGCTATTGACAGAAATGTTTTAAAACTTTTTTTTCTTTTTTTTTTTTGTTATGAGTTTGGGGCCATGCTTGGTAGCTCTAGCTCTTGCCAGCATGCTTTCCTACTGATTTGTTCAATTCTGATGAATCCATGAACGTGGGATTTTGGAACTATGTAGCTATGAGTTGTAATCTTCTTTTCCATCCCATCCCATCCCATCCCATCGCACTCAACTCCACCTATCCAATGCTTTAAATGGCAATGATTACCATACTCTGCTGATGTTGTGGCCTAAACTACTGATAGTTGTAGTTCCTTTCTTTTACCATGAAGCAAGTTGGTTTGGGTCAGGGTTGCATCTGGGTCCTAATTTGCAGAAATCTGCTGTGCCATAAGCCAAGTTGTTCTCTTTCTTTCTTTTTTAATACTAATATTCTTTCAGACGATTTGGTGAAACTGAAATCTCTTTCCTAACTGGGAAACAGAAAGAAAAAAAAAGGGCAAAGTTTTATTGCGTCAGTGTCATCTTAATCTGTCGGTACAACTTGGGTTGTTTTTCTTTATTTAGGCAGGAAAGAAAACCAACCTTTTTATGACAGAATTGAGCAACATAAATCATAGGTTTCAGTCAGATAACATGTTTGAGAACAGATCATGTCTTGTTCTGTTTACTTCGGTAAAGAATTAAGGACAAATTAAGACATGTAGAGGAAAAAATTTTCCCATTTGGATGAATGGGAATCAAGATACTTACACAAATTAATAAGAGAAATATTAGAAAGGAAAAAAAAATTAAAGATTCAAAATCAGGAATACACGTGAGTTTTTAAAAGTACCTTCATTCAAAGTCACATGGGACTGTGGTATGTGGGATGTAGTTCTCCTCTCTTCTCCTACAAGGTGGGATAATATGTCAGAGACACTTCCCCTTGTTTGCTGTCAGTCCCCAGTTCCACGCGCTGCATGTATGCGCGTATGTGGAACATCACCTCTTAGGAGAAATGTGGGTTGCCAGGAAAGTACCATGACATCAAAAGATTGGAAATCGGAATGACAAGTCAGAACGAGAGCGCTTTGCATCAGCCGAAGGTCTAATCAAATCAGAGGGTGGTATAGAAAGGCAGATATTTTTTTGTTAAAACAAAAATAGAGAAAAATAACAATTGACTTATCTTCCCAAATGAAGCAAACACGAAATGGAACCACTGAAAAAGCAAAGCTAAAAAAAGTGGGAACAGTGGTTCAGCCTGAGACAGCAGAGTTTCAGTGTGAGTTTTTTTTATTTAAACCCAAAGCCTACAAACTCTACAACTGTTGCCCCTGCTTGCTAGTTGCTTGTTTTTCAATGTGGTGATGGTGATTATGTCTGTGTATTGCGACAGCTCTGCTGTGATTGGTTACATACAAGCAGTTAGGGTGTTGGCATGTGAGATCTTGGATCTGATGGCAGAGGGATTGTGGGTCCAGGATTCATCAGTGTTCAGCACGATGATCAAGGACGTCGAAAGTGACTCGCTTTTCAGGCTCAATCACTATCCACCCATTCTCTGCAAGGATAGGGAAACGTCACCCTCCTCATTTCATAGTCACAGCAGCAGCAAGGTTGGATTTGGGGAGCATTCCGACCCTCAGATATTGACCATCCTGAGATCCAACGATGTGGGTGGCCTGCAAATTTCTCTGGGTGATGGGGTGTGGGTTGCCGTCCCCCCTGACCCCACGGCCTTTTGTGTGAATGTGGGTGATGTTTTACAGGTTGGTCCATTTCTCTCCTCTCTCTCTCTCTCTCTCTCTCTCTCTCTCTCTCTGAAATCATAA
The DNA here is from genome assembly GCF_002168275.2 of Theobroma umbraticum. Classification (NCBI taxonomy): domain Eukaryota; kingdom Viridiplantae; phylum Streptophyta; class Magnoliopsida; order Malvales; family Malvaceae; genus Theobroma; species Theobroma umbraticum. The sequence goes on from NW_018397264.1 coordinate 7,815,666, forward strand.
CAACCTCTTAAACCAATGTCGAAAAGAAAAGGTAATCGGATTGATAGAAAGTTGGAAAAACTGATATGCTTTGGGAATCACTGCAATTTTTCACTGAAGCTTTGGACTGGTCACCCTGATATCAGGGCCCCTCACATACCTGTTTCTATCCAATGAACGCTAGGGGGCTTGAGTAATTGATGTATGAAAACAAATGGAACTGAAAAGTTTCTGGTTGGTTGGGCTGTATTGCCATTTATAGTTCTTGCAAGCAACGATGGATAATCCAGAAAGTTTGCTAACGGTCACCAACATCTCTTCTTTTCACCTTTTTTCTCTAGAAGCAATTTTGGGTGACATTTCAGAGTTGGGGGGGACACAAACAGAACAGCATTAACTGGCACGTCTAGGTTCGATGCCGTGCAGGGACATACTGATGTTAAAGCTAGGCTTGTGTCATTGTAAGATATGCCAAATTCTTGTAATTCAAAAAAAAATGAATAAGCTTTAAGAACTAATTTGAGATAGAAAAGGCAGCTAGTGCAAAAAGGTTGTAATTAAAGTTAGAGTCGGAGACATTCCTTCATGGAGTTCAAACAAAATTGTACTAAAACAGTAGGAATAGTTGGTGAACAGTTCTTACTGTAAGCACATTAAACTAACAGTGATACATGTATGTTTTTCCAACATTTTGAAGGCTATGAGCAATGGGAGGTTTCTGAGCGTGAGGCACAGAGCCTTGACCAATTCCTGCAAGTCTAGAATGTCAATGGCCTACTTTGGGGCACCGCCACTCCATGCTTGGGTCACTGCTCCCGCAGAGTTGGTCACACCCAACAGGCCTTTGCTGTACAGGCCTTTTACCTGGGGTGAATACAAGAAAGCTGCATATTCTCTCCGGCTCGGAGATAGCCGCCTTGACCTTTTCAGAACAGCGCAACAGTAGAGAATGAACCAGTTGCTTGATAGAGTTCACATTGTCTTTTGCAGTCTGGATGGGGGAATTTTGACTGTAATCCTTCACAATGTATTCCTATACTTGTTGTTTGGGACGGGAGAAATGGTTTATGTTAATTATATTAGTGCAATTTAGCCATCAGTGAAAAGTTCTCTTTTCCAAGCTTTCTGGTAGTCTGTTGTGCAGTTGATTCTCGAGTTTGCCTCATGACTAGTTAAACACACTACTACAAGTAACCTTGAAAAGTTGATCCCCACATTGCTGTCATCAAAAAAGAATGGTCCTGATCGAGAAAGGGTCGACATCCGCAAAGAGAGAAAAAGGCTATGGCTAGGCCATGCTAAATATGCAGAATGCCGACTGCTGTGTACATCTCAGTGGAGGATGAGATGACCTTAAGATCAGGGAATGCCATAGTGAAAAGGACAGCATGGGGGACCAAAAAGATTGTTGCATCAAGCAATTAGTATGGGTGTTCATTCCAGTTTCAAGGGTCTGTCTGTCAAGAGACCATAAAGTTGAAGCTACTATGTGGCTCACAGAAAGAGATGGTTTTAGCCAACCTGTCATCCTGTCCTTGGCCGAGTTTGTCTATGAATCAACCAAGAAGATGTTAGTATTCCAAACACCCTTTCCTAGCCTCGCCAAGGTATTAATGGAACTTGGTTTTGGGACTGGTTTTGCTCCTGGCACGAAGGAAATAAGACAAAAACTGGGTTTTGTGTCAAAATCCAAATACAAGAATGCAACAGGTATTAAAACCAGACAATGAAAAAATGAGGGGCTTATCATTATGGTTGTTGAGTTGGATTAGACCGTTCACTTTTAAGAAAATTAGTTTGCTGGTCCACTATTGTTCTGGACGTGGGGGCATGCATTCAAGCCACTTTTCCACATTGAAAGTATAATGCATTATAGTTTAGATGCTTAGGATTCGATTTGATGTTTCGGTTCAAGTGTTCCAGATATGTAGTCGACATGGATTCATGCAGAGATGGTAGGGTAGGTTTCTGTGACGCGAGGAACCCATGCACAAAAAGGGCCCTAGCTCTCAGGTCTCACTGTGGGCTTTGAGCCGTTTGATAACGGCGCAGTTAGACTCATTTTCAGATTGGACTCCAAATTGAATTTGGGTTCATTCTCTCTGGCTTCCTCTCCTATTATGTCAAAACTTGGAATCGAGACATGGCATCCTTCATATCAAAACTTGCAATCATGTCTGAACAAAGTCAAATGCAAACGCTTTATATCGAAACTTAGAAGCTTTCAGAGCCTAATCTCAATTTTCCTTCAAGCTCCTGCTACTTCCTTAGGATCCCTTGCAATTTGAATCCTGTTTCAGAAGGAAAAAGAAGAATGAAAGCGGATGGTGCATGCTGTTCACAGTTCGATGCCACTGGACCATGCAATAAATTGAAGTGGAGAAGACTTTGCGAAGCATCCTCAAAACTTTATAAGGAATTCTGACATGATCTCGTGATAAAATGGTACCAAACCGGATTTAATTTTGATCAAATTCTCGTCAAGCACTTCCAAGCAAAAACAGATAAAATGGGGAGAATGTCGGGCCTTGCACTTTAAAAGTAGACATATGTTCCTCTACCAAAACGTAAATCTATCCGTCCGAAAGATTGACGTCTGATGAAAACGTGGTGGAAGCTTTATGGGCAGTGAGAGAAGAGCTAGGGTCGGCGTTGCCCTGGAACCGGCCGCTGATGGCTCTCTCAAACTAAATAAAGCAAAAAGCATTCGGGAAAAGGACCATGGGAGTCGAGCTAGGTAAGAAGGCGTCATGTATATATTGCAATAATGAAGTCATATGTTCAATTATTCAGATATTTTAGAACCGTACAAGTATGTTAAGAGGCTACCAAAAAATGAGCCACCTAATTCAAGTCAGTCCTCCATGAATGATACAACAAACAAGCACTACTTTACATGAATGATGGCTGTTAGGACTAGGAATATTTTCTGAAGTTCACTAAACTCTGTTCTTTGGCTTTGTTATAGTCACCTCCATGTCTCCGTTCAGCACTCGAGCGTTCATCTAAACCTTTTATTAATTCTCCTATGCTTGCTAGTGCATTTTATTAAGGAACAGTCATTACTGGCCGTGACTCTAAGATTTAGCAGCCAGGCGCGAGCACTTCCTTCTACCGGTTTTGCCAAGGCCACAAACACACGTCTCAAGAAGCTCATAGTCTTCCTCCCAAAACAAAAGGGATGCCTTCTGTGGGTTCTGCAGTAGCATCTTTGAGGTAAGGAAACCAGCAACTGTCCATGTCTGGAACAGCCGGGATTGCTTGCCTATAAACCTCCCACTTCTTGTGTCATAGTATTCAGGCCATTGATCCGCCGACAGCCTTTCCTCTGCCAGAGCAACTGCCTTTTGTGCTAATTCTGGTTTGCCCATCTTTATACAGGCCAATGTAAACTGAAAAAACAAAAAGCAAATCATTCAATTACAGGACTCAGGATCATTACATGACCAAGGTGTAACAGATAGGTGATTGATTCAATAATCAACCTTCACAAGCATTATAAAAGATTTCAAAATACACATAACTTGATCAAATATAAGCTTTACCTGCCACAGGAGCGTTGGCCAAGATCCACCATTGTGATATGACCATGGGCTGCAAAGACGAAAGTCAGTTTCTAAACAATTGTATTCACCCATTTGCTATGTTTATGGAGAAGTTAAAGAACATGGCAATATAATGATAAGAGCCTCACGTATTCTTTGGGTCACTTCCAGTGATTATCCGCCACTCATCAGACTCTAGTGCAGGGTAAATAATCTTAAGAGGCATGTTAGCCACAAAATCATCCCATTTTGCCTCAATCAAATTCAAAACACCCTCATTCTGTTTTGAGGTCCCCAGAGAAGAAACAATAGTCCAAAGATTTCCCAGGGTGAAAAACCTAAAATCCATATGAGCAGGCTGCAAATTGCCAATGAAGTAGCCACCTTCATCAGGAATCCAATCTACTAGCCAGGAAGGAATCTGATCTGGATAGATATTGAACTTGTTGATGGCATCTGTAGAATATTCCTCTGTCTTGTAACGATATATCTCATTGATTTTCTTCATATCAACCCAGTAATACTCTCTGATGTGAAATGAGAGTGCACTGAGTCGGCTGTTAATGGCAGCGACCAAATTCTTGGTTGCATCATTAACAGTGAGCATCTCGCGAGAGCAACGCAGAGCAGAATAAAACAAGGCCTGCAAAATCAGGTATTAGGGAAACACCACAATAAGACAAAGCAAAGCAAGAGTAAGGGTAAAACATAATAAATCAACAGGTGAAATGTTTAATATATGTACTAAAAACTATTCTGCTTACTTGAATTTCAAGAGGGTGGCCATGAATACCCATTCGTCTATCAATCATACAGGAGCCATCAGTGACCAACAGAGAAGGAAACATGTCAAACCCATCAGTTAAACACAAATTAAGGATCAGTCCTATGCCTGTTTGTACATCCACCCTCTCTTGTAATGCATAGTCACCAGTTATCTTTCCATAAGCTCTCAACAAGATAATCCACCACAACCCTGTGAAGATAGTAACCATGTGATTATGATTCTAGAAAATCTCACAGCAAAAATAACAACTTGATTAATGTAATGTCAAAAAAGATGAAACGATTATTTGCAAATAAACACTATGATATTTAAAGAATAAACACCTAGAAATAAACTATCTTGACAGTATCCAATGTTGAAGAAGTGGTTATCAATAAATGCTGCCGTGACTAAAAGTCATATATCATACCAGAATCAACAGGGGCAACACGGCCAATGGCTGATTCACCAAAATCAGCATCTAAAACCTCTTCGAATGCTTCACTGCTTCCATCAAGAGGGGCAGTTCTAACTTTAAAACTTGCTGGCATCAACCCTTGCCCAGGGCTATAGCAGTCCACAGTCTTCTCCCAACTCTGAAACCAACAACAACATCATCAAAGAACAGCCAAGCCCAAAAATAATATAAGACAGCCCATCAATATAGCACCCCAATCTAATAACCAGAAGATATTAATTCACCGGTTAAAGTAGTGAAGCTCCTTTGATACTATTTATGATGAAATTCCCTGGTGCTCAATAAAATGCACAACATACATGTAACATGGCATCAAATGAGTAATATGTGCATATTGGCCACTTCCTAAATTGTTCTTCTATGGCATCATTGCGACATGCAAATATCAAAATTAAATCTGCATCAATTCACATTTGTCTATGGACTAAGCATTGACATAGCAGTGATAAATCTTTCTAATTTCTTACAATTTTCGAAATCAGCTGTAATATCATAAAGTTCCAATCAATTCACATAAGGTGTTCAACTTGCCACCAATCATCAAAAGCCCACTTATATTGTAAGTAAAATGCAAAGGCAAAGTTAAACTATAAAGATCATATGTACCTGTAACTGCAATGTGTGAAGAAGAAAATTCTTCACAATCTCAGACTCTCCATTTAGCAGAAAAGCAAGTGCTGAAGGTACAAAGTCACGGATAAATATCTGATCATAGTTCAATGGCTGCTTGTCTGCTGGATCATTAGCAGCTACAGTCCCCACAGGATGTCCACAATAGTTCACAACAGCACCACGTAGTATCTTCCATGCCTCTTTCTCAATCTCAGGCTCAGTCAAATTCAAACCCTTTACATTATCAATATTTACACCAGACTCATTAACATCTACACCAGTATTATCCTCTTTAACTAATCCATTACCTGTCTCTATCCTCTCAATCACCAGAGGCTTCACATTCAACCCACCTTGAATGTAAATCCTCTCAAAGTTCTTCTCGTTAACATGAGGATCAACTGACGTCGAATGGTTCCTAAAATCCGATGCTACTTTGGGAATTACTAAAACACCCCTAGACCTACCTTTATCAACACGAAAACTACCCGTAAAACCCCTAGACTGACCCCAACTTGAATCGGACACACTAAAAGCCCGCCGATTCGAATCAACAGCACACTTATAACCTACAATCTGCGATTTACTATGCTTATAACAGTGGAACCTACGGCGATCAACTGCCTTAGAAAGTGATTTCGACAAATTATGGATACCCGAACGGTTCATTTTCGGTGGAGATAACCCGAAAATGGAAGAGCTTTTATAGCTAATTAGGATTCTACAACAAGGCTTCATGCTAGAGATTCCAATACAAGTGCTAGACTTCATTTTTTTTCCCTTTTTTTCCCTTTTAGTGAATTCAAGAATCAAATTTCTATAAATATATATATATACAACAGCTCTGTTAATCTTAAAAATTGAAGAACAGAGAAACAAAGACAAGCCTAAATCTAGAAAAAAAAAAGGAAGATAATTTAATAATTAATTAAATACTAAAATTAAAACTAAAAATGGATTTGGAAATACTTACAGTTGAAATTGAATTGAGAAAGAGAGAGCTTTGTCTGAAGATTTGTAGATTTGGGAAAGGATGGCATTCGATTGTATTTATAGATGAAAATGAGGAAAAATCCAAATGGGCTTGAATTACATTTATACCCCTGCACGTGACTGACCTTTTTGATATTGTTGGTTCGAGTTTTCCATAAAACCCTTTCGCAACGATGACGTTGTTGTTATTATCTTTGATTTTCCTTTTTCTTTTTCAACTTTTTTATATTAAAAAAAAAAGGAATTTTTTTTCCTTTAGTTGGTGATAACTTTGTTTGAGGTTGACAGTTAAAACCTTTTTCTTCCTACACCATTTCCCAAATATCATCTTTTCGACAAAAATAATAATTATTAATTTTATTTTATTAATTTATAATTTTCATAATTGGAGAAATTAATTAAAATTTATTTCTATGTTCTAATTTAATTATTAACATATAACCTTAAATTTGTATAGTTAAAATTTATTAATAATTTTATATTAAAAAAAGTGTGAGAAAGAACATTAATCTAAAACCAAAATCGAAAAAAATTATCACTAATCTTGTATATATTTGATTTAAATTATATATTTTATTAAAAATACAAATAAAGTAATTTTAATCTTTTTAAAAACTTGTAAATTTCTAAAATATTTTACGGAAATATAGGTAGATTTTTCGGACATTTTGACCTTTCAATTTTCGTGGAATGAAATGTATTTTTTTGACTATGACAGAAAAGAAAATTAAAAGCGTGAAAAAAGAAAAAAACATGTTCTCTTTAAAATAATAAAAAAAATGATATCAGAAGGGTAAAACAGTCTTAATAAAATTTTGCAATTGCGAATGGATCGGGTTTGGCGGCGGTGGTCCCCATCTTTCCTTGTTAAACAAATATGCGGAAATCAAGGAGCCTTTCTGACGTGGAATTTTATGAATGGATAAAATCGTAGGTAAAGCACCGTATATGTATATGTACCTTTTTACATACATTTAAACGTGGACGAGAATCATTGGCTAAAAATAACAGCTGCTTTTTTTTTTATTTTTGGGAGCCATTATACGAATATATATAAAAAGGGCAAAAGGGAAAAAATATCTTAAGGGACGAAAAAGATACATTCGTCTGGGTAAATGGCGATATTTTGGTAGGAAAAGATTTTTGTTGTTCTTTTTGTTGGCACGTGTGGAATCCATATCTCTGTTTACGTCATGTTAATTTCTCATTAGGCACGAAACGCGTTCATCACCGTAAAGTTTTGTGGCAGGTAATGTAATTATCAGGTTAAGCATTTTTAAAAAAAATTAAATAAAATCTTTTAATCTCATATTAGTAAATAGAAAGATCTTGAAAAGTTTATAATATTATGAGTCGAGCAAACGAGTTTCACAAGTTAGAAAGAGAAGTGGTCCACACACGCTCCAAAGAAACGTCAAGACATTTCTATTTTTGTTTCTTTCTTATATATATATATATATATATATATATTTAAAATTACTTTCATGCATCAAAATGAAAGTTCCATTTCCCATTTTCTTTACAAGCTTAAAAATTAGTTTATTGAAGGAAAAATAATTGATATTTGTCTAGGTATTATGTTGACAAAATTGGTCTAATTTTTTAGTTTTAGAAAAATAGCAAATTACTTTTTGCTGAGTTTGGGGTTTAAGTGCTTAATATTTTTAACCATGTTTGTTATGATGTTACCAAGCTTGTGATATTATTAAGATTTGATAATTTACTTTAATTTATTTAAAAATTTTAATTAATTCAATTATGAACAGAAATTGATTAAATTAATCGATTAACAGTTGAACTTGATTTCCGGTTAATTCAGTTAATTTATAAATTTATATGGTTTTTGTTGTAAACAGTGTCTTTGAACCCATTGGAAGTAAGCCCGGTATTGGAAGCATGGCCCAACCATACACGAGTAAAACGAAAAATCAATATTATAGCAGGCTTGACCCAGAGCACCGAAGCTGGGATTGGACCTGCCGGCTAACCATACCCATAAAACTCTTTTCTGGGCCCATCCCATAAGGACTAGAGCCTCCAAATCTAAACAACACCAAACCAACATGATTCATGACATATGGAGGCGACCAGTTTGTGTGTGTTTCTCGCCTTAAGCCCTACGCCCACAATGGAAAATGAAAATGGTTTAGGCGAAAAGCTGAAGAACCTAATGAAATATGCAAATCCTCAAAGGTAAACTAAACTACCCTTTGTTCGTTTTTTCAAAGCTTATGGAGTCAAATTTTCAGGTTGAACAGGGTCTTTCAAATGGCTGTGCCACCCCCCAAGTTGCTACCAAATCATTGGCATTAAATTAAAAACATTAAAAAGAATTCAGTCTGCTTGACCCATGTTTTTCTTGGGGGAGTTTCATTCTTCTTGTTTAATCCCACTAGGCTGCTTTATCTTACAAAGAAATCATTTGATTAACCAGTTAGAAGGTTTATGATATAATCCTTGTCGTCACCCTCACTCTTTCCATTATCAAATTTGCAAATTCTATCCCTAAAGCTATGACTAAATTAATTAAGCAGTAGAATATATGTAGCTTTTGACCACACAGCAGTTCTCTACTTGGACTACCTGATATCATCTTGCAGTATTTTTCTACATTATAATGTGCTTCACGCAAACGCACTGTACACAGAATTTGATCAAGTCATATACAAATAAAGCTTTATCTAATACTTGAAAGTGCTTTATTATGATTGTTTCCAAATCTGTTATATTTTATGTATATTGGGTTGTTTTTTATTTGGTACTGAGAGAAGAGGTTTGACCTTAAACTCCTTCTCGCAGAAAAGGGTATAACGAATTGGGTTTGGATTTCGAACCTTGTTTACTTGAACATGTGCACCTAAGCAAAGGAGGGGGTCTGGTGGCAAGCACATATGCCTTTCAATGTTAACTTCCATTTCCATTTGAGGTACTGAAAGTTAGGAAGAAGAAACATCAGATAAATGAATGACTAAGCTCATTTAGCCTTGGAGGAAGTATGGTGTGGTTTGTGAACAGCAATTTAGCAAAAGGGTTGTGTTGGGCATTACCGTAATTGAGAGGAAAAGTGTTTGGCTTCTTGCCTTGCGTGGTTTAAAGTTGCCATCATTACTCTTATCCTATACCAAGGATCAAGATCAAGAGAACAACATGTAACATATGCTGCACCCATCTTAATTTTATCACGCATCTAATTACAACCATATCTCTCTCCACCAGCCATTTTTTATTATATTAATTAATCAACAATTTTGTTTTTCATTTTAGTTATTGATATACTCTACCTCCTGTCAAAACATGGATTCACATGGGTTTTTTTATGACATATTGTGGACATTTGATGTTTGGTTTTCTGATAGTATTATGAGCAATCTTTGGTGTTGCTTAGGCTATAGCAAGCTCTTGATTGGTATCAATTAATACAATTTGATCTCTATCTTATCTTTCAATTATAGTTTAAGAGAGACAAATTCGTTCGTTGATGAATTGATAAAAATCGAAATTTTACGAACAAGTGACTTCTCTTCTTATTTGTAAAAAATTTCAATTAGAAGGATTTATCACATGTTCGATATTGAAGAATTAATTTCAATTCATATTGTATATGTTATGCCTTTTATGAGAATCGTTAATTTCTTTTATCGAAAAATGAAGTGGAAGGACGAATATATATATAAAGGTCTTTTTTTTTCTTTTGTATGTAGTACAAAACTTGTACCTTACTTAGGACAATAACCGTAACGTGTTAGAAATTTGAAGGAGGGGGGTCTCATAAATTTTGATTTTTGTATTTGCTAGGGATAAGCACAACAACATATGTTCTTACTTATAGTGGAACCCCAACATGAGCACTTGCTTTATTTGTTACGGGTTGGAAAGATCTTGTGCACGTTTTTGGTAATATGGTGAGAGCTGTAGAAATTTGAAAGATACATGACATTGATTCATTGATAACTTTTGGTTGAACTCCATGAAAGTTGTGGCTAGGAGGCTTTAGAGTACTCCAAGGATCGCTTTCGAAAGGAAAGCTTCACGCAAGTGAACAAAACAATAAATAGGAAAGGAAAAGGGAATGGTGTGTGTGGAAACATACGTCAGTTGGCTTGAAATGGTACTAAAGATTAAGGATAAAAGTGCATCATGAGACCATGGATACCACTTTTAATTTACTAAGAATGAGAGATCTGAATTAATGTGAATCTGGCGGCCTTTGATCTTATCTCTCTCTCTCTTTTATCTTGTTTTGGGGGAGGAGAAGAAGGCCTACTAACTGTTTTATCTTGGAGAGGAATGAAAGAAGAGAACTAAAATAATTATGGTGTGGTTTACCATTAATTTCCATGAAGCTAATTCCAAGGTTCATCCTAGTGGTGCAATATCAGTAATGGAAGCATGCGTGGAGGGAGCATGGCACTGTGCTGCTGGCCTGGCCTTGAACCTCTTGATTAATGCTGCATTTCGGATGCATCAGCATGTTAAATTTTCGGTAAATATAGTCTATAAACAAGAACCTGTCCCAGATTTTACAAATGTTTGCAGTGATTCCCACCTCTAACCTATAGTGCCTACCCATACAAAAACTGTAGCAGGTGATGTACGAAAAATTAAAAGCTACAGAAGGCACTGTAACTGTTCAACATTAAGCTAGAATTTCCACATTAAATGAACTGTAGGTTTGAGGCCCTGGAATTAGGTGCATGTATAGCAAGGGTCACTCCCTTTACAGTTAAGGCTAACCCAAGCTTACGCTTTTATTTTTTTCTTCTCCAAAATGAATATTTTGAAGGTTGGGAATCTAAAGCTGTCATAGTGACATTTCTTCTTAATTTCCTTCCCTGATCTCCTTCCACATTCTCTCTTTCCTTTTTAATTTTCCAGGGGATAAACCAATATTGACGTAAACGTCTCATACAAATTCCCAGCCATGAAAAAGAAAACAAAAGGTTGTGTGGGGAAGGAAGACTTTTCTTCCTGTTGACCGGCGCAAGAAAATCACATTTCACATGCACAGAAACCCACCCCTTCCATTATCAAATAGCAGCAGCTGAAGGACCCCTCCCACAGTCTCCTATGAAAAGATACATTGTAACTCTAATACCCAAGGCCATGAAAGGTAGCTTTCCAACAGGTTCCCAATCCAGTACTGATAGCATGAGATACCACCTGGATCTCCACGTACCTCTAATCAGGACCCCACATCTTGGCAAAAGTCAGTGGTTGGTGGCCCCCCATGATCAGAAAAGTTTTATTTGGAAGGAAAGGGGAAGGGTAAAAACACTGAACGTGGCTCCAAGACAACCGCCTAGCTCTGTTTGTGGATTCCAGTTGTAGCTGAATTTTGGTCTTTGCTCTCTTTTGCATTTCATTGCATAATCTCTTATTATTAATTTCATCCACATAAGTAACCAAAGAATGAAAATGATGTAAACAAAGAATAAAGGAAAACGGTTTTCTTCTTCTTCTTTTAATGTAAAAATTTCAATGAATAATCAAAATAAACATTTACTGTAACTAATATCTATGTAAATAATGCTTTTAAAAAAAAAACCTATATGAAAAATATGGTAAATTTATGAGACATTATAAATTCATAAAGATTAGACTAATGGCATATTAAAATTGGGTTGCTTATTATTGTGACATAAAGAAATTCTTTAATTGTGTACGATTAAATTAATCGTATATACTTGACGTGTTTATAATTTAAAGAGCTAATTAATTAATTAATAAATAAAAATGTACGAGTTACTCAAGACTGTATAGTAGCATCATGGACATCAGTACATGAAAAAGTGATCGATTTACGGATTCATTTAATTATTATTAATTTATTTTTTATTTCATTTTGTTAATTAAATTTAAATAATTAAAGGAATTAAAAGAGGGGAAGAAAGTAAGTCTTACGTGGAATTTGTGGCACAGAGGCTGTTTCAAGGGTTGCGGCTGTGAGTGCTTGGCGTTGGAATTTGGAAGCCTAAATAAATAACAAAAAAATACAAATATATATTGAAAAGGACACGTGTCATCATCTTAACACCACAATCGGATGGGACCACATGGTGGCTTCTTGCATAGGCACGCGGCCTACAAAGATTCCCAGCCGCCATTCTCTCTCTCTCTTTCTCTCTCCACACTATTCCATCACGTGCTTCACCATGTAGTTATCCTCGCACGTGCCACTTCCTTTTTCTGAATAAAAAAAATTAATTATTTTATAAAGTAAAATAGATGTATTATCAATATGTTTTAACTATTCACACTTATATGTGGTCGCTGTCACCGTCTACATTATTTGGTATAGTAAATATATATAATATATTAAGAAAAATAATTCTACCATTATCAAAACATACATCAATTAATACTCTTATGTGAACGGAATTTAATTTACCCGGACCGTCTTTGTCTCAATTTTTTTAATATTTTAAATTTCATAAAAATTAAAAAAAATAAATATTTAGAGATTGAAAGAGTAATAAAAGGAAAAGTTTTGTCCGGTTAGACGGACGAAGCAAAAACATTGTCCGTACAAAAGCAAACAAAAAAACAAAACAAGGAAATGGAGAGAGTTTGCTATTGTACTTTTTTTTCACTTAAAACATGATTAGATTAGATGATTGTTTGAACCAAAAAAAAAAAAAAGCCTCTTAATGGCCAACTTAAACGCGTAAAGGGATGAATAGAATGCTGCCACGTTTCCTAAATCTTTAATTTATTGTAATTAAGCCCTTTTCTTTTTGGTAATCTAGAAGCTTAGGGGAGGGTGTGTGGTTCAGGCCCCATGGACAAGGTTTCAATAAAGTAGAAATCACTTGAAGAAGAGGTACATGATGCAAAAATTCTAATGATAAATAGATATCTTAAGGGAAACAGAAAGTGGAACCAATTATTCATATTCAATCCATTATTTTAACTCATTTTCCTAATTAAAAATAAAAGAAAAATAAGAAGAAAATCAATTAAGTCAATATCATTGAATGAGATTAAGTAAAAACAAAAGCCTCAAATTACAAGTTTTTTTTTTTTTTACCACCCCCAAATAAAAAATAGAAAGGCCTAAAGTAACAAAATACAAACTAATTGACCCAAATTCTATAGCTGTTCTAATATATTATTCTATTTTTTTTTAAGCTCTAACTCTCTCTCTCTTTTACTCTACATGTTGAGTTTTTCAATTTTTTTCCTCCATTTATTGTATTTTGATAAATATTTTTTCACATGTTGAAGTTGAACTGCTGCTGTAAGAAGTAAAAATCTTCAGGGTTGAAGAAATTGTCTGATGCATCATCACCACCATCTAACCAGGGGTTGTTGGTGTTGTTCTGCTCCATGGACTGGAAATCCATGCCATGGCTGTAGTAATTACCGGAGGGACTTATCAGGGAGTCAGAGTAACCGGCTTGGCTAGCTTGGAAGTAGTAATCCGGATTAGGATTGTTAGAAACCGGGATGTTGCTGTAATAATCGGTGGTCAGGTCGGAAACCGGCGAGACTTGGGTCCCGAAAGAGTCTGATGAGGCTGCGGTGCTTGAATTCTCCGGGGTGTAACTTGGGGTTACTTGTGCACGTCCAAAGTCATTTCCTAGAACCCCATGAGGCAAGACCATTTGCCCCGTGCCCACGTTGGGAGCCGTCGTGGTGGCGGAAGCGGATGTGGTGGTGGTGGTGGTGGTGGTAACGGAGGTGGAGGAGGTGGCGGTGGCTGCAGCAGCCGCTTGAATTCTTTCAGCCAACCTAGGCATCCAGAGGTAACGCATGGTGTCCTTGAATTGCTTGCTGTTCACGTCACATTTAAGCTGCTTCGCATGCTTCTGGACACGGGTTCTCCAGTAGTTCTTGATCTCATTGTCGGTTCTTCCAGGCAAGTGTTGGGCTATTTTGGACCATCTGTAATCGTTCGATAAAACACAAAAATCACCATAAATTATATCGGGAAAAAGCATCATGAAACCGATGATCGAGAGAGTTAAGGTTAAAGCATTTACCGATTGCCCCATCGAGAGTGAAGCTCAAGGATCAAGAGTTGTTCCTCAAGAGTGATGTTCCCACGTCGAACATCAGGTCGGAGATAATTCAACCATCTTAATCTGCAGCTCTTTCCTGTTCGCTTCAGACCTGTTTCATCCGAAATTCTAGTTAGATACGACAAGTTTTTTTTGTGTTTGGTAAAGTTAATTTGGAAAACAAATGTTTGGGGATAGAAAACGAGAGCCCATTTTCTCCCAGACTTTTAACTTTCATGATTGAGTTCTCCTATTCGGACATCATCAACCTCACGTTCAAAGCCCACAAATTCTCTAAAATATGCTGTAGCTTTTCCATGAAACGTGCAGCTTTTACTTTTTTTTCAAGTTGGTATTTTCATATACCAAACAACCCTCGGGGGGTTCCATTGATCAAACAACTGGGGAGAAAAAGAAAAGAATCAAACCCCCCCAGGATTTTTTTTGCTTAGAAAAGAGAGAAGGGAGAGAGGGAGAGGATTAAAAGAAGGAAAAGGAAAGGAAAGCAGGAACTTTGCACTTTTGCTTCATGGCGACGGAAGGGGACTTTCTCCTTTTTCCGTTTCATTGAAATCAGGAAAGGACATGGAGATGGCAACAAGACCCAAAACAAAGTTTGAATCAACTTGTCAACTTGTACTACTACGACAACCTTTCCTTGCCACACGTTCTCTTATCACCACCACTAACACAACCAAAAACAAAAGCAGAAAGATAAATAGTAATTATTAGTACTATTATACCTGCGCAACGAGCAAGAGAGTTCCATCGACCTTCGCCGTGAGTAGCAATGTAATTGATGAGCTTAAAGTCTTCTTCAACAGTCCAAGGACCTCTTCTCAAGTCCATCTCCTCTTCACTCTGGACGTCTGCGCTACAACCCCTTGCTTTAACATCCATTTCCCTTAAATGGAGAGTCTGATTGATTGAAATAAATTTGAAGGACAAAAGGTTTTGATATAGAGAGATATCAGTCTGTTGAGAGAGAAAGAAAGAGAGAAAAAGATCAGAGAGAGAGTTGGATTATTACAGGGAAGATAAAGAAGTGGGGTTTTATAGATGGAGATTGGTTTGAAAATGGAGAAAAAAAGGTAATAGGGAACTTGGGTTTAATTAAACAATTAATTAAACACTTAAGCTCGATAGTAATTATAGTTAGCAAATAGCAACAGGGGCTTGGCTTTGAAGTTTGACCCTTTGACTTTCTTCGTTTCTCTCTCTCCCTCTCTCTCTCTCTCTGTGCAACTATGTTAATTTATATCAGTTCCGTGGGAATCGTTTTCTTTTCTTTGTTTTTTTTTTTTAAAAAAAATTTCTTCGCTTCCAAACAAGTTGTCTCTATTTCTATTGATTCGAGTCTCCAATCTTGTCTCTGCTTGGTACCATCCCCTTGCGTTTTAGACTTTAGTTCATACGCAAATCAATTCTCACTAACAACTCAAGGGAGAAAGAAAATTGAAAACAATATGCATGTTACTATTGTTGGTGCCATGGATAAAAAGTGAAATGTTCATGACGTGGTGCCGATTAGGTAACAATTTTTTACTTCCGCATAACATGTTTCGTTGAATTATCTAACGAGGTTGGTAATGATGTGTATAGTTTCCGATTACTTAACTGATTCATACCATGAATACTGATTTCTAGGTTAATATAATAACTTAGTTGTTTTCAAGAGTTCTATCTTACTGTTTTCTTAAATAGCAAGCATAGTTTTCACTAATTCAATTACTGCATCGCTTGTGATATATTAATAAATTTTTTTCAACTTAGCAAAAAAAATACAATTGCTAATTTGGGGTATGAATTACGAGGTGCATATAATTTTTTTTATGAACTATATTCTCATATTTATATAGTTGAATTAAAGATTAAGCTCTGATTAACATGGAAGGCATTAATGTTCTGTCAATAGTCGATTGATCAATTAAAAATAATATATTAATTAATGAGATAGAAATATATTTTTCGGCACACTATATATAAAACATATATTTACATTATATTGTCAATGACATAATAATAATTATTATTATATTGTTTAATTTATTAAATGTCATTGCTAATTGCTACATTGCTTAGGCGGCTGTGGCTGTGGGCATGGCTCTACCTCCCTCAACTTGCTATTAAAACCCATGCAAGCAATGTGCAATTCTAATGTAATGGCTCACGACCTACGTACTCTTGTTTTCATTCGCTCTCTTCAGTCTCTGCTCTCTCAACCGTACGTCTTCTCGTTCAAACCCCCAACTAACCAACAATCGCCATAGCTTTCAATAGCTTTTCCTCATCACCATTTTCTCAACTTTTCTCACCCTGTAAACTTGCTTTCTTTGAAGAATTACAAGAAAGAAAAAAAAATGGTTGATTTTAGTTTTATTCGACATAACAATAAAATAGAGTCGAAATGTTTTTTAACAAACTTTTTGATCTTATTGATTAGTACATAATCTCTTGCTTAAAAAGTAAGGTTTAAATACTCCTTCCCGCAATTATAAACAAAAAAAAAATTTTAAAGTTAATGAATCTCAAATATTTTATGTTCTGTGGTAATTGAGAGAAAAATATTCTTTTAAATTTTACAGAGAGTTGCTTTTACATGACTTATTATTTCAATATTTTGGAATATCAATTGATTGAGAAATTAAAATTGAGCTAGTTTAATCAAAAAAATAAAAGATAGAAAAACCCATGAAATTGGTTTTTTTTTTTGCAATTTTGACATTGTGAGAGTGTTGGACTTGTCTCGAATTGGAAAAGTCTAACAGTCCTAGAGCATAACTTGGAAGACTAAAATGGAAAAAAAAAAATTGCAAGCATGCAGTCTTTATATCTTATAAGAGTAGCGTTAGGGCGGCTTTAGCAATCTTTTTATTACTGCATAGAAGGAAGATATAGGGGGGGGAGGGGGGGGAGGACCGATCTTTCCCCAGTTTCCACTTCATTAATTACCCAGAGTTATGGCTAGCTTTCCCTAAATTCAATGGCAACGATTGTATCCGCTTGGACTTGAATGACATTTTTGCATGAGAGATGCCCTCTTCAAACTGGCAGATTTTCTTCTGCTCCCCTTTTACGTTTTTTGCCAGAGATCAGTTCCTGCTTCCTAAAGGGATATATCTTAGTATAGTAAGAGTATAATAGAAGAAGAAATGCACTGTACCAGATGAAAACTATATAAATCAGGTTACACAAAAGGAGAATATTTTCGAGATAGACGGAAAGTGGTGGTCGTCACTTTTTAATTTTTAATTTATTATTATTATATATATAATTTAAAAATTATAAATTTATAATTTCATATGATTATTTTTTATTTACGTTTTTATGTAATATCTTGAATCCACAGTTGAGTATCTCTCTTGAAACATTAAAGGCAAAACATCACTTTTAAACCATTTATCCATAGGCTAAAATTCATATAGTGTCAGTAATTTCATAAAAGCAGGGAAATAAAGGTGAGAAAGGCAATCAAAAGATGGTAGATTGAACAATTGGAATACTATTCAGCCCAAAAATGAGAAATGTTTTTTCTTTTTATGGAGAGGGGAATTTAAATTCTATGAAGATGGTTTAAATTGCCTCAATATATTAATTAATTAATTTTAATAAATTATTATTTGATTACAATCTTAATTATAAGAATTTGCACTTCTTCGAGAAGCAAAAATTAAAACAAATGAAATAGGACCAAATAATCTCCAAATCCAAGCAAATTAAGTTCTATAGTTAAGAGCATTAAGGTATTTCTTCTTTTAATTTCCTTCAAAAAAAAACTTTCTAAATTTATTTAATTTAATTTTGTAAACTCATATAAATTCAAGCCGGATTAATTCAATGCATTAAATGCTTTATTAAACTAATTTATTTAATTAATTGTTAGTCCCAAAACTATAAATCAAGATAAAAATCAAATAAAATTTTTTGACAAAACCCCTCCAGGAAAATGTGATAGAAGGGAAGCTTGATTCGCAGTGAGGAGGCGGACCACCGGGAGGGAAGATATAGATGCCACTAAAAGAAAATTCCACACGTTTTCTTTTTCTTTTTTATATATATATATATATATATATATATAACAATTATTTATTTTTTCTTTGTTGGTCTGACTTGCTTGGGGTGTTTGAAGTGTGGTATGGGTATTTAAGGGTCCTAATTAGGGAGGGACTACTCATCAATGTTGTTATTACCCATTTAATTAATATTAATTAAGTAATTTTTTAGCCGAAATCGATCTGCGGAAGTAATTAATGAATCATTATCTTCAAATAGCTAAGCAGAATACGTCATCTTCTATCCAAAACATTTTTTTCTTACAATATTAAATATGTTAATAAATAAAATGAAAATCAGGTAAAAATTTGATTCGATGTATCACTTAAATCATATATAAATTGATCGATGAATTTGTCAAAGACGGTGTTCGATGTTTACAAGATTTGTGATTAGTTATTAGCTAATCTATTGGTACTTAAATGAATGAATTGATTTTTTTCTTGAAAAAAAAAGAAGATAATTTATTGGATACCCAAGTGATAAGCAATTGCCATGATATTAATTTGATACGTTCCCATTGGTGTTTGTTTCAAATACTCTTTAAATGGGGGTGGCGACGGCTTTTCTCCTTTGTGACAGCAACCGATGGACCGACCCAAGGGACACAGTGAAAATTATTGAAGCTGCTAATTTTATACTATGATCAATAGCATTGTATCCTATCACTATTTACTAGTCTTTGTTCATGTTGTATGCACTGTTCACCTAGTAGCAAATATAGTAAAACCTTATTGATAATAATAATAAGGCCAAAAAGACATAGACTGTTTCCATGACAACAACTTAACAAATTTAACAGAAATGAAAGCATAGCTGCCGGATTTGGCCCATTGATTCTAGCCTTGCAAAAAATGTGCATAAACATATATATATATATATATATATATATATACATATATTGACAAAATATTTAAAAAAATTTGTAAACTATTAAAAAAATTAAATAAGTTATTATAACTAATAATTGCTTAATTGTAATTAATTAAAATATCAATTATCATTTTATACTCATGTGATGTTGACGTAACGCTAATGTTTAAAGTGAAAATTATTACATAGCTATGTCATAATGTCACATCTACAAGTTATATTATCATTCATTATGACATATCAGTATGTCATATTAACATCAGCATAAAATGATAATTAACAATTTAACATATTGATTGAGTCAATTATTAATTATAAAAGTTAATTATTTAATTCAATATAAAAATATAAAACTTAACTGAATATAATAAAAGAATAAAAATTTATTTTAATTTTCTTGAATAGTTTAAAATTTTTTTTACATATTATGTCAAATATATATTAGGTTTAAAGATATGGAAAAATTTTTCCCATTGAACTTTCTTTCCTTGTCCTTTTCCCATGTTAATGGAAATTGATTACATCTTGGGAAGTTGGGCAATAAGTATGATTTACAAAGCCAAACCAAAATGAGAGAATGATCTTCAATGTTTGTTAAACATATAGGTGGATCACCACTTTTATTACATCCATACAAATTTTGGGTTGCAACCCCACATGTGGGTATATAGTTTAATAAACCAATAACACCAGAGGGTTAAGAATTTCCCTTTCCCTATCTCCCTCTTTCTATCTAGTTAAGCAAAATTCCTAAAAGATAATTGTTGGGAGAAATAGACAAAAACCTTTTGATGTTGAGTGAGAGTGAGTGTCACGCTTTGTTGATTAAATTTCCATGTGTATACCGACAGAGTACATAGGTTTTTTTTTTTAATTTATTTTTTCCTTTATTAATATTGGGCCACCTAAATGATTAATTATACTCTGTAAAAAGGACTACTAGGTGTTTTTGGACACCATATGTCCACGCTCCAATTCAACCACGCATCATGGGAAAGCTATAATTTATTAATTGTGGGCAACTTATTCTTTGGGGCAAAGAAAAATATAATTAATTGTATTTGTATGGTTTTTTTTTTCGTACATATAATTTTGAATTATAATAAAAGAGATCATTCTCTCCCTCGTCTCATCTTATCCTTTTCATTTTAGAATTTGAACCAAAAAAAAAAATCAAATTCTAACCATTAGAATATATATTTCAAAAAATCCAATGCATGGGTCCATATATTATTGAATCTTTTTGCGTAATTGTTACCATTTAATTAGTTTTATGTTAGATACTTTTGTTTATCTTTGATCATATCAAAGTCAAATTTCATATCTTTAATGGGTTTTTGTCATGTTGACATTTTGTTTTTTGCTTAATTAACTTCATATATCGTATCTATATCCCTTCACCTAAACCAAATATTAAAAATATTATACTCGTATCTATATAAATCTTTTTTTTTGTTAATGTTACATATCATCAAATATTATCAATTAATTTTAAGTTTTAAATTAGATGCATGCACATACCTTTATGAATATTAAATATATGCAATTATCTATGTAATGATCATCACGTGTTAATGAACAGAAGAATAAAAAATAAAAAGAAATAAGAGAGAAAAGAGATGTTGCTTATGGCAAAGCTTTAGATCCCATCCCTTGCTATTACTCAGAGAGTATCCAATACCATGTTTGTCTCTTATTGTAGGGGACACGATCTTTTTCTTCCCTTCCAAAAAAAATCTTTTATTTTGGTCGGAGGAGTAGTGCTTTAAGGATTATTATTGGACGGTGCTTATTCTCACCAAGTATCAAATGCCAACCATAATTAGTCTGTTTGCATCTACCTCTCTAAGAAAAAAAGCAAAGAAGGGGGAACCGCCCAAGCAAAAAATTAAAAAAAAAAAAAAAGCCCTCAAAGCTTAGAGGACCCCCCTAATAATTACAAGCTTCAAATCCATTTTAGATGTAAATGACAACTTTAATTTAGGGTACTAAATTATATTAATTAATCTTTAATTAGTGATACTAATGTGGCCCTATTAGTATAAACTACAGCCAATATTTTCCATAAAATTAATTAATTCTTGTGATTAGTTATTTTTTTAATAAGATTAAGAGAGGAAGATGCTGCTTACTTTACTTGATTTAAGTCTATTAAAATGTACGAATAGTATCAGAGATTAGGGTACGTCTTGCTTCCTATCAAAAACTAATTCAAAGTTGATTTATATTCTCGCGCAAAATTAATTTTTTAAATATCAAATTAAAAGTTAACCTTTATGCAATTATGCACTATCTATCTGTCCAATGTTTTATGTTATGGAAACTTATAAGAATTTCACATGATAACCAACTTTGCCCAAATGAGTAGAATAATGTGATAGTGCCTACAACTTGTAAGAAAGTCTCTCATCGCTCCAAATCCTTATACACTTCATACCCTAGTTCTTTACCAATCCTTAAGGCTTTTAAACAAATAGATGATAGATTAAATTTTAGTGATGCATAGCAAGGCATCAATGTTGGCTTTCCCATTTTATAATCAAATTAAGAATTCATGCTATCAATCATCATTTTAAACATGGAATATTATATTTGTTATTGGGGTCCTTTTGAAAAAATTAATAGATTTATATGGAGCAAAGCTTTGGCTCATAACCCTTTTTTTTCCAAGTTGTAATCAGTGGTGAATAAAGAAGAAATGATGATAGGAAAGGAAAAAGGATAACTTTAAAAGGAAATGGATTAGGGAATGTACTAAGTGTGAAAAGGGCTTTTTTTTGTTCTTGAAAAAGTGGAAGTCTAGAGAGATTCCAAGAGGCATCAAAGGATTTTTTTTTTCCTTTTAATTTGTTATTATTCTCAATACTTTAATTGCTTACCCCCCAGAAGGGGACTGGAAGGAGAAAAGCATAACACAAAAAACAATTAGAAGAAAATTCATTCTCTAGGACACGTGCCCCACCCCACCTAATCCTTTCTTATGGGATTTAAACACTACTACCTGTCACTGCTAATCCTCCATAATCCCACCATCTCTATTAGCAGTCCATTTCAAAATAAAGGCACCAACTCCATATATCCCTTTTTCTCACCTACACAGCTCTAATCAGTGCACAATTGATTCATGATGCCCAAAAAAGTAAAAAAAATTACTAGTGTTTTGGAATTTCTTTTGTTCCTTTTTTTTTCAATTCTTTAATTCTTAAACCGAAGTTAAGAAAAAACAAATGTTTATGGTGTTATCTTCAAGAACTTTCACAGTATCATTTGAAAATTTTTATTATGAATAATCTTTACTTTAATGAATTTGTCTGTTAAAGAATTTATTTTTCGAGAATATATTTTTTTAAAATCTCTAGAAGATCGGATCCGTATAAAAGAGTTATTATATGATAATAAGCTGATTTGGAAATTACCCTTTTTTAATTTTCTATTATGCAAATTAAGTGCTTCAGTTGCCAAAAAAAAAAAAGAAATGTTGGATACATCTGTTACCTAAAAGCCTAGTATGTGGCTAGGGGTGGCAACAATTTCTTCTCATATGAAACTGAAAACCAATTTCTATGACTAAATACTTTTGACCAAAGTAAATTATGTGATGATGCTTACAGGAAAATAAATAAATTTATATATAAAGTAATAAGCAAATGAAATGTTGACATGGAAAGACATTAAGTCATAACTGGTAGCCTACTGAAAATAATCATTTTTTGGTTCTGCAATTGTTGCTGTCAAGTTATTGCATGCAGCCTTTTTTTTCTTTTTCTTCACTTTGAGCAGCTAGACTTTAAGTGGGTCATAAGCTTTGGCCAGTTTTTCAACCCAAGCCTCAGTGTTTCGATGGCAGAAACTCTGCAGAATTTGAACTCCATAATTCCTCCTCTTTTGCGTTTTATTGGTGACAGATCAGATGACTATGCAAAGGCAAAAAGGGTCTTAATTTATCCCTAGCTCTGAGATGAACAACTATATAGATCAAATTTGTCACTTAGCAATGCTGACAAAATTTACATTTCCAAGTGCATAGACCCCATTTTTTCATGAAGTGATAGACCTACAATTTGGAATCAAGAACCTAAAGCAACAATCAGGTTAGTGAATGGTTGAAAGTTTGACAAAAACAAATAGACTTGCTGCTACAACAACATATGGCGAAAAGTCAAAAATTGTTTCCAAAAATCAATATCCAAAACCTTGTTGCAAGATAAACTAATTAATCAAATCTCATTGAAAGCCGGTAACTGCGAGAGAAAAGGAATACTTAAGACGAAGGAATAAATAAACTGAGTTCTTTGAGAGTGACAACCATCCATTGTTTCCTGGTCTTTTGTCAAAAAGCTAGCCCGGGTTTTCTGGGCGTATGGGGTTTGACGATTCTCATGGACGGTGTGTTCATGTCCATAGACAGGAATCAAGATCCCTCTCTCTCTCTCTCTCTCTCTTTCCCCCATTGTTAATTACCATTAACCATAATATCAAACATTTATACATAGTTTAATTAGCATTAGCATGAGTTTCTTACTCTAATTTCTTCTTCTCAATCTGAAGCGTCTTTGACCCAAACTTATATGTTTGTGTACCTTCTTTTTTTCCTTGTTCTCTCTCGATTTGTTTGACTCTTTTGAGGCATGCGTATATTTATAAAAATTTTTTTCCTATAAGGAGTATATGTTAGGTATAAAAGTTTTATCCATTGTTTGACGACTGTATTTCTTTTTTCTCAAATAAGAATAGTATGCTTAGACAGTTGCTTAAACAGGTGGAAAAGGGGGCGTCCGAGTTGAAATTATATCAATCCATTGTATCTTTCATGATAGTTGTACCATCACCAAATCATTAGTAGGAAAATTTAGGAAGAATTTCGACTAAAATTTTTCGTTAGATATGATACCATAAAAATTATCAGAAAATGGACTCTTAACTGTATCTGATATATTAGTATATGTCAGTTGTTTAAGTGAAGGAGAAACCCCATCTTTCATTTCAAGCTCAATGCCGCATCCTAGGCTGGCTAGCAGCCAAGGATATAATGTTGACTCTGGCTTGAATGCTCTTAAGTTTTTGCCATTAAAGAAACAGTTCATTCTTCTACGTTTCATCATAATAAGTTGTAACTTTCCCTCTGTTGAGTCAGGTTTGCTACTCACTGGCTTGATTGGCTGATTCCCATGGGAAAACATTGAGCCGTAGTAGGATTAAATATATTGATTAGAGGTAAAGTAAATTTGGGTTTTTAATTTTAAAAAAATTGATTATGAATTTTTAATTTATAAAAGAACACACATATCTCGTGAAAAAACATTCGAGAAAACAGATAAAGAAAAGCATTCAAATGAGTCATTAAACTAATCCTAGTACTTGTACAAAGTGGCATGCTTCATTTAGCTAAGAATGGAATTAAAAAAGCCGCCATAGCAGCAAAGAAAAAGACGAGCACCCAAATGTCTCATCTCTTTGATGCACGCCTGCATTACAAAGCTTTGTGTGTTTTTATAAGATTAAACAATTTTGTCTTTGTTCCCCAACAGTGTTTCCCATTTAATATTAAAGTATACGTAACTATGTTGGTTTCTAACTCTAAAAAAAAAAAAAAATTGATGACGAGTTCATGTAAAGATCATAATCAGAACATGTAAAGCAGCTCTTGTTGCTGCACAACTAGGCAAAGGTCCATGATTACAACTTTGGGTTTACTTAGTTTTGATATAATATTCTCGTATCTGGTACAATGGAGGAGTTTGCGCACAACTCTGGCCTTTGATTTTCCTTTGTCAGGGTTCACACCGTGGAGGAGACTAGTTGACAGAGAGAGGGAGATCGGATTACGGTGGAGATGACCTTTCAACACGTGGAAACACCACGTGTTATGTCGACCGTGGCGCTGTTCTTGGACACATGGTGGATCAGCCACGGGTCTAAAACAGTGGGGACCAAATCCCCACTTTAGGGTAGGTGACCTTTCAAGAGGGAGATGGGGTGATCATCATCCATATATGCATGTATCTCTTTTCGTTTCAAAAATATCCGATGCTCACACTGGGTGACAGGGGTCCCCAATCTTTCTGGCTAGCTAGAGAGTTCATTTCACAGGTAACCATCCCCATAAGTAGGCAAGGTGCAATATTTAACATGGTGTCAGGTGATTGGTGGAAATAAGCATATTGGATGCCGCTGTTGGCTAGCCAAATAGGAACAAAAGTTCTTCCTTCTAACTTTACGTTAGGGGTGTCTGATTCAGCGTCCAAGTAACATGCCATTGGTTATCAAATAAGAGCATAAAATTTTTATTCAACCAAATAGTACATAATATCATTAATCTGAACTAATCAGAGTCTGTCACCTTTTGTTGAAAATGTAACCATTTTTTACCAATTATATTCAAGGTCAGAGGAAGAGGAGGATCAAAGCAGCGAGATAAAGAGCATCTTTTAGTTAACCGTCCATATATAGATACGTCTTCCTGTAAAAAATTGACCACGATCACCATCAAATTATATCATTTCCATCGACTCGTTTATTTAATCAGGACATATGTTTAAGAATAATTGCTTGTATGTAAAAATGTTCCTGAATAAGTATGATAAATGTTGATTCAAATACCATGGGAAGCATGGAATTTATAGCTTGATTGATATGATAAAGATGACGACAAGATTAGATGTGAAAATGACGATAACAAGGAGGATCGATGATGATGATGAAGTTGACGTGCGGTAATGGAGATGTAACTACAGTAGCTGCATAAAGAAATAAAAGGCTTAAGATTGTGATGTTTAGGACAAGGGCTAAGGTGAGAGATAGGACCAAGAAAATGAAGAAAACTCATGTACCTTGGTCCAGATTCAATGGCACCTATTTGATCATGTCCAAGCTGGAAAAGGACATGCATATCGTTTCTTTTTAAATGCTTTTGTCCCCCCTAATTTCTTTTTTCTACAATTGGCTCCATATAGTAACGAGGATTTACTTTCCTTGT
>NW_018397264.1:7841950-7842090 GCF_002168275.2 Theobroma umbraticum
TTTTTTTCTCCCCTGGTTTGATGAAGTGAACTTAAAATTTTCATTTGGGTCATGCCATTTGTCAGAATTAATAGATGATGTGTACGTTTGTATAAATCTTTGATTTAACAAAAACCCACTAAATTCCTTTTTCAAGAGGG
>NW_018397264.1:7842100-7851879 GCF_002168275.2 Theobroma umbraticum
TTGTATGGTCTAAGGAAATAAAATTTCATAATCATATTGACATTGCAGATCAAAACTGTCTCCATTTTTAACATAATACGTTATAAAAGGTAATTAGTGGTTTCATTACTCGTAACAGCGTATAATAAACTTTCCTTTTATTGTCCTAGAGTAGACAACACATATAAGATATGAAATTCTTTGTCATTATTTGTCCTGCATGAGAGATGAAATTAACTTCGTATCATATTAAAATTACTCGAAACTTCAAAGGATGGAGAATGTTTATATCGTGAATGCTATAGCAAAGCTAATTAATTGTTATTTTATGACACAGTTGGACCCTTTCCCTTGACATTTCCCCAACCAAGGAAGAAAAGAATAATGCCAATTGTTGCTATGGTCGCCCTACGACGGTGATTGACCACCCAAACTGGCTCGTGCGCGGATCATGCCTATAGCAACACATCAACAATTATAGAAAGGAGACATAGCTGCCTCGAGCAGGCCGGTTTCATACTTCGAACCAAGCCAGCCATCCCTCCAAAGTGGAAAGCAAAGATTGAAACATACACTTTGTTCATTCCATCCTTGGCATTTTGAGACATTCGGTTGGTTAAAAGCCCAACATTACTATTTGATTAATTCCAATCAAAGTTGCATTCAATTATTTTATTCATGGAAAACTCTAGTGAAACTATTTATCCACCATTACTTTAACCCAAAATTAACACCATCAAATGTGAATGCTACATGCCCATTGTGTTGCTTTAGTATATTTTAGTGATTGTTGGGGACGACTTTTATAATCCCAAAACACTAGGCAGACCAAAGTTTATATTAAGCAATATACCTAAGCCATCATCATGTGCTTTTCTTCTCTTCTTTTTCTTTAGCGACATGAAGAGTTTCAACACACCTATTTTAAAGTCTATAAAAGCTTTTTTTTTTTCGACATGACAAAAGAGGAATAACATTCGTGTGTCTTATCAGTGTCTGCGTGATTTCTTTTTTTTTTTTCTTGTCAACAAAAGAAGCGAAATTAAATATTACTTCCATAACAATGATTTAGTTCGACTTGAATGATTAAAGGTGTGCGATAAATTAGGGTTAAAGTTGTTGCCTAAAATTCTCGAAAGAAAAAAAAAACAAAAACAAAACAAAACATGGGCTAGCAATTAGAATTCCATGTACTCTAGTTTGAAAATCGGAAATGATTCCACGATTTCCTAAATGACAGTAATTGTTTCCTAAGTGGAACTAATTAATAATATATATTGTCTAAACTCTAAAGTGGTTCTTATCAAGAATGCTCGAAATCGGATCCATATTAACTTCAATTAATCTTCAGTTCGATTTAATTGAAACAACAATTGAATAAAGTGGTCAAGTCAAAAACAAAGTTTTACTCAAGAAGAAAAAATCAAAGGGAATTAAAGGAACAAAGTCAAAGAAAAGAGTGGTCAACCAGCAAATTTTACCCATAAAAATCTAAGCTGACCTTTCCAAGTGGAGGAGGCAAAAGAGTCAGCTCCATAAGCATTAATGTTGCATTTATATAATGTGATGGGCAAAGATAATCTAATATCCGCTCGCTGAATTGGAACGACACACTAAAAATTAGTTAAAACTTTGCAAATCCTAATTTGCAGCCTAACCTAATTGCTTTTGACATTGAGAAACATGGTTACAGAAGTTTCCATTGCGACCATGTGGTCAAAACCTTGGTCGTTGGTTCATTACTTTATATATTTTTTTTTGTTTTTGGGCTTATTAATTAATAATTGAAAGCCTAGTTGGAAGCCCAGATGGATCAGGCTGACCCGATGGTTCTGTATTCTAGTTGGGCTTAATGGGTTTTGTTCAGATGAAGAGGCCCGTCCCTAAATTCCTGAGTTTTCTTTCAGCAAGTTTGCATTGGGCCTTCTTGCATGAATTACGATACGTTCAAATATTTTAATATAAAAAAGGATGTTTTTTTTCACATTATATTTTATGTTTTTTAATTAATTCGTTATAAATAAATTATATTCTCATATGGTTAATTTTTTTAAAAAAATTATCAAAATATTTTTAAATATGATTGACTTAGTATTAAAACTATATACATTTGTAAACTGAAATTTTTTGAATTAAAAAAATTTATTTTGTAATATTCACTTATAAGGCAACAAAAAATGTGTTTCAATTTATTTATTAATATTAATTAACGGGGAAAAAAAGGCTTTGTATTTGCTATTTTCCTCCTTGTCCTTTGGAGCAGATATTCAAGAGCCAAACGGAGCGTTTTGGGATTCCTTATAAGCGGTGGATTTACTTTATTCACGACATATCGGTATTTTTTGGGTTCTTTTTAACTTTCCCACTTCACAGTACAAAGAATCAAAGCGCGAGAAAATTCTCCCAACTCCTCTAGCTTCCTCTTTTGGTCCTTGCTTTATTCATTTCTCAAATTTTCTCTCCATCCAAACACCAGACGTGTCTCTCTATATTTCTCTTGCTTTACTTCATCGATCGTCTTATTTCACTCGAGCAAAAGGTTTTTTCCTAGGTCAACTCGATCACGGCATAGAACATTTTGATCGAATCGAAGGAAACCTTCAATTTGCGCGCTGGAATATTGATTTGTTGCGGGACTTAGGGTTTGTTGTAGGCGGTGAGATTCGAGAATGTTCTTCTCGGGTGATCCGACGACTCGGAAACGAGTTGATTTGGGAGGTCGGAGTTCGAAGGAGAGAGATAGGCAGAAACTTCTAGAACAAACGCGGTTGGAGCGGAACCGCCGCCTCTGGTTGCGGCAACAGAACTCCGCAGCTCTCAAGATTCAGGTTGGCTTTTGTTCTACTTAACTTGAATTATGCCGTTTCTTAGCTTTGATAATAATATTTTTTTCTGTTAATTGTTGAAGACACTGGAACTCGAACTTTATTTGCATTGAGCTGAAAATTAATATCTTGAAATTTTCCATGCGTTTTTAGTTTAAATACGACAATGTTCAATGGACAGGCGTGAAGAGGGGGAGGAGGGGGGGGGGGGGGGTAAGGGGTGAGGTGGCCTTTTGTTCGAGATTCCCGCGAATGACACAGCATTTACAGGCTGTCATGTTTTCCAAATTTTGTAGGTTTGTTTGGAGTGGGACAGAACTGGTTACAGTGGATATGTTGCACTGTTTTAGTATTATGTATAGGTTCTTCTGTTGTGTTGGATAAGAGATTGGTGTAATTTTGGGGATGAAATATAGGCGGAAATGGCAAATAATAAAGTGAACTGATATGGGTTTATACCGAATGTTTTCCTTTAACTGCTATATATTGGGAATGAGATTCAATGCCAAGGCATTTGATGCATTTTGGTATTTAAATGGTAAAGATTTTCTTGATTCTTTCTTAGTTATTATCTACTTATGATTAACAACATCAGATATTCATCACTAAAATGAATTGGCGTTGGTGTAGGTGGTATACGGGAATCTTTTAGCGATTTCTTTCTGTTAGGCTGAATAAAATGGTTGTCTGGATTTGCCTATAAGAGCTTGCTGGTATAATTTTTGCAAAGTGTTGACTAATTGCTAGCTACAGAAATACTTCAGAGGGAGAAAGGTAGTGGAAGCTGAACATGCCAAGGTGCGAGAGCAGTTCTACCAAACCTATGCGAAGCACTGCCAAAATGTGGACAGGTAAATTTGTACATCCATATCCAAGTGTCTTAAAGGTGTTTTCATTGAAAATTCTTGGTTCATTTGAAGGATAGTTTATTTTAATATCAACAAAGTGAATTGAGATACACTTTTAATAGGACTGTTTTATTGCTTTTCTGAATCACTTCTTCTTTCATGTTATTTTCTGATTTTGTTCAGATTCTCTCTGCTTATGCAGGCATTGTTTTGGTCCAGACTCAGAGTTTCTCCGCCAGCTAATTTTCTTCTTTAATGCTGGGAACACTGATGATTTTTTAGTTCTTGTTGAGACATGCCAATTACTTCAGCATTTTGTTCGAGATAGTGGTATTTTTATTGAATAGTTGTATTATGAATAAGTTGTGTAATTCTTTTATTGTATTCTGCGTATGTTTATGGTAGTGTTTATCTTTCTTTCTTTCTCTAAGTTTTGCATAAAATTATGCAGCAGGGGATGTTGTGGGACTCTTTGCAGGCATGGACTACTTATCCTATCATTCTTTGGTTGCCTACAGAGTGAAGCGATTCTCATTTGCTTGTATTCAGGCTATACATCAGAACAGGTTAGTGAATCAAACCTTCTCGTGTTAGCTAGGTGTTGTTTTATTAATCATTTTTATTTTTCTTTCATATGATGGGGCCTGTGTTCTTTTATCTATGAAAGTGGCTTTTAGATGATCCTTAGAATCCAAGGGATCTAAAATAGAAAAACAAAAATGGGTCAAATGAAGGCCTGATCTTGATGATAACTTAATATATGTATTCTCATGTACCCATCTTTCTTTCTTTTGCCCCACTTTCTCATTGTTTGTGTCTGGCACTGTAATGTCTTGTAGAATTTATACTCTTATTCTGTTTGTAATTTTGAAAGTAATATTACTTAGTTTTTTTATTGGATAGAAATCAATTGAAAGATCAACTTTTGATGACTCCAGAGGAGTCTAGTTCACCAGCAGCCATCTTGCTTGAAGCACTGGTCTTGTTGTTAGATCTTAAACTGCCATGGGCTTGTAAGACAGTAGGTTATCTCATGCAAAGAAACGTATTCTTTCTGTTTAGAGAAGTTGTTCAAAAAGTAAAGGTATGTTTCTTTGTTACCCTGGTTTTAGGTTTTGCTTCTTTAATTGGATATGATCTTTATGTAGCCATTTTGGTACCCCTATATCTGGTATTGTGCATCTTAAAACTTGTGATCTAGTAATTGCCTTGCTGCTTTTCTGATGCTGCCTTAATTTTGTGGTGCAGGAAAATGCAAATGCTAGAGGTTCTTTTGGGAAAATATCTGCATTGGAGAGTGTCCTTGCTCTTATGATTTCTCATGTTGGTCAGAATCCATGTATTTGCTCAAATATTAATCCACAGTGGAGTTTCTTGTCCCAGATTCTTACAATCCCTTTCTTATGGCAGCTTTTTCCGCACTTAAAAGAGGTAGATTTGTTCTACATCTTACTTGTTTGAGAATTTATAAGTTGTTTCTTTGATAGTGATGGCATGTGGTGCTGAAAAACTTCAAAGCATATTCTTTCTATTCTACTTGGTTGTTTCTGAGAACAAGCTGTACATATTTTTATTGCAACATAATTTTTGTTTTCATTTTATGTTTGTTGCAGATTATAATTTTTTGATGTTTTACTATCTAGGTTTTTGCATCTCGGAGCTTGAGCCAATACTACACTAATCAGATGGCTTTGTGCGTGCAAAATCATGCTAATGTACTTCCCACTGATATATCAAATGAGTTTCCTGGTTATGCTTGTCTTCTTGGTAATTTATTAGAAACTGCAGGTGCTGCTCTATCTCAGCCTGACTGCTCATTTGAAATGGTAAGAAACTGATTTTTCATTTTAATTAGACCATATGCTTTTCTGCTACTAGGTTCTTTTGTATTCATTAGCCATAAATGAGGTCATTCTATATGCATTGCTTTTGAATAATATTTTCCTTTTGATGTTATTGAATGCTATGAAAATGTGCATATTTAAATGCAAGTATATTGTTGAGATATTGGACTCAAATAACTTCCCTGACTTCTGTTAATTCTTTCAAGTTTTGATCTTAATATTTCTGTTAAATTTATGTTTGCATTAAATGTGGTTATCTACTTTTATGTTTGCATTAAAGTTGCTTCTTATGCTAATTTTTTTTCAATATTTAATATAAGTAGGTTTTGAAGCTAATTTTGTACATCTTTTTTAATTTTGAGCAGGCCATAGACCTTGCAGCAGTTACAACATTCTTGTTGGAAGCTCTTCCTCCTATAAAATCCTCAAGCAGAGAAAGTAGAGAAAGTATGCCTTGCCTCTTGATATGCCTCTCTCTCTCTCTCTCTCTCTCTCCTCCTTTTAATATGGCATTTTTTGGTTTTTTTTTTTTTTTTTTAGCTTCCTCAACAGGAAAATTATAAGTTTGGTTATAGTACTGCAACTATGACTTGATATTCGGCTCACTGATTCTTCTTTAAATTGGTTCATTGAATGTACATTCATAAAATTTTTGGCTTCAGGTTCCATGGTTGGGGATGATGATATGACCATAGGTGATGAAGTAGGAGAAATACTTTTGGATCGTAATTTGGAACTGCAGATAACCAATGCTATAGATTCACGCTTTCTTCTGCAATTGGTAGGCAGTCTTGACACTTTCTGTTAGTTTGAAAATGACTTGGCTATCCTTATGAAATTGGTGTTTTCTTTTCAATAGTAAAGAAAGGTTTCAAATTTTATTCTTCTGGGGCAGACTAATGTGTTATTTGGAGGGATTTCCACTGTCCATGGTTCACATAC
This sequence comes from Theobroma umbraticum, assembly GCF_002168275.2. Lineage (NCBI taxonomy): Eukaryota > Viridiplantae > Streptophyta > Magnoliopsida > Malvales > Malvaceae > Theobroma > Theobroma umbraticum. The sequence goes on from NW_018397264.1 coordinate 7,848,539, forward strand.
TGAAGGACCAGATGATACGGAGGTGGCTGCTGTTGGTGCTGCTTGTGCTTTTCTGCATGTTACATTCAATACTTTACCTCTAGAGAGAATCATGACTGTACTAGCATATAGAACTGAACTTGTTCCAGTGCTTTGGAATTTCATGAAACAATGTCATCAAAATCAAAAGTGGTCATCCTTGCCTGAGCGATTTTCATATCTTTTGGGAGATGCACCTGGTTGGCTGCTACCTCTGTCTGTTTTCTGTCCTGTGTACAAGTAAGATGCTTGGTTGATTTCTGGAAGAATCATTTTATGCAGTTCCTGTTGTGTGTTTCATTCTTAACTCGTTTATGCAGTTCCTTTTGTAAATGCTAAATGGTATTTTGAGATTGATGACTCACTAGTCTGGTTTCTTTGTGGTTGATTAGGCACATGCTTATGATAGTTGATAATGAGGAGTTTTATGAGCAGGAGAAGCCACTGTCTTTGAAGGATGTCAGATGCCTAATCATCATTCTGAGACAGGTAGCTTCATTTTTGTGACACTGTAGTTCAACAACTGATTATTTAAACTGTGAAGCAGTTTAATTTTGATTCACAAAATAACTTGTTTTCACTGGAATTTCTTTAAATTAAGGAAATGATTTATGGATATTTATGGACCATATGATAGCATTGGTGGCAACCGTGATTGTTATGACTACCATGAAATTGCTGGTACAGGTGTAACCTGGCTTAATGTTCTGACTAACATTCATGTAATTCTTCTATTTTCCAATATAGGCTTTGTGGCAGCTCCTATGGGTGAACCCTTCAGCTCACCCTGGTTCTGGGAAATCTGTCTCCAGTACTTCTGCTCATACAAGGCACCCTGTTGAAGCTATTCAAAATAGGGTTGGTACTGTAGCCTCTGAGCTCCTCTCACAGGTAGGTTCCAGCGTAACTTGTTGAATTTCTGGCTTCTCACTTGTTTACATTCTGTCTTGTGCTTGATATATCAAATTATTGGGGGCAGTGCTCAATACATATAAATATAATCATGCATTTGTTGAGAATAATGGCACATAGGAAAACATTATGATCTTTTTCACATTTCTGTTTTGTGTTATTTAAAACTGCCTTATAGTTGCAAGATTGGAACAATCGGCGGCAGTTTACTCCCCCCAGTGACTTTCATGCTGATGGTGTAAATGACTTTTTCATTTCTCAGGTAATAGCTTCTCAATTGCAGCTTTAAGTTTCCAGCACCAATTTTTTTTTTATGCAGCTTGTTCTGATCTCAATTTTTCTTAGCAGGCTGTAATGGAAGGCACAAAAGCACATGACATTTTAAAGCAAGCACCTTTTTTGATTCCATTTACCAGCAGAGTTAAAATATTCACTGTAAGTGAATAATTAGCAAATTTTGTTTCCAATCTTTAGTTGGAAATTGTTGGATCTTGAAGAATAAGATCAAGCTGTTGATATGACCATCATTATATGAATTCCTTGGCTGGGATGATGGGGAGTTAGTGGGGAAAATTAGTCTAATATTTGGATTCTTTTTCACTATTACTGACTTTTTGTTATTTGCTTTGTTTTTTATGTCCTTTCTATAACTCCATCTACCAGTCACAACTAGCATCAGTTAGGCAGAGACAAGGGGCTCATGGTGTTTTTACCAGAAACCGATGCAGAATACGAAGGGATCACATTTTGGAAGATGCTTATAATCAGATGAGCGCATTGTCTGAAGAGGATCTTCGAGGATTGGTATGCTTTATTTATGTATTCTCAAATATGAAAACCTTATCATCTTTAATGGCTTTGCTGAATCAGGTCTCTGCCCTCTTGACACTGTCTAGCAATGATATAATCGGTTTCTTTTGTCTACAGATTCGTGTAACATTTGTCAATGAATTTGGAGTGGAGGAGGCTGGTATTGATGGTGGTGGAATTTTCAAAGATTTTATGGAGAATATTACTCGAGCTGCATTCGATGTACAGTATGGGTTGTTTAAGGTTGTTAATCTATGCTACTGCTTGCTCCTCTTCTTCTTTTCATATCCATCAATAAGCTGGCTGGCACGTATATCCATAGATTTTTTTTTTAATATATCAATTTTGGTAAAGAAGCCGGTAGTGGCTTCGTTATCTTTCTCCAGTGATTATTGGATTTAAGATGCCATGCTTCATTCTGATCGAACAGGTTGAGAGAGAATATCAATATTCAGATCCTGCTGAACAAGGGAAGAAAAAAAATAAGCAGATTTTCTTGATCTAGATATATTTTTTAAATAATAAAAATATCTTAATGTACTTGGCTTCATTTGTAAACAAATGTGCTTCAATGGAAGTTATAAATGATAAAGCTGAATGCAACGCTGATTGTAATCTGAACTTGGTATAAAGATGTAGAATAGATCATGGAGTTCAAATGGAGGTATCAGTACCCTCTGCTACTAGTTGTCTTCTGAGACTAGCATGTTCATTATTGAAGCTTCATTACCATTTCTTGTTTTTCATTCAAAGTCAACTTTGGTTGTCACTAATCAGGTTCCATTCTGTTGTATATGTTAACATGTCCCACTTGTTATATATTGTTTTGTTTTTAATAACGGGTTTTATTTTTCTTTGGCATACTGCTTGGCATGGCGATCCAGGAAACAGCTGATCACCTTCTATACCCTAATCCTGGATCAGGAATGATACATGAACAACACCTCCAATTTTTCCATTTCTTGGGAACACTTCTTGCAAAGGTATGTCATTCTATTACAGAAGCTTAATCCATTCAGTCCGATCCCGTATTTATATCTAATATTTAAGTTGCCTGTATGCCATCCCAGCTTTATCTATTACAGGGCTTATTGATGATGTATAATGTTACCTTCGTTGTAGGCCATGTTTGAAGGGATTCTTGTGGATATACCATTTGCAACATTCTTTTTGAGCAAACTGAAACAAAAGTAAGGTTTTGAATGGTTTCTCCCCTCTGAAAGAGCTTGTTTTATATTGTATTCTAGAGATACTGATTCATGCATATTTTCCCCTTCCATTGATTAGGTACAACTATTTAAATGACTTGCCTTCCTTGGACCCAGAATTATATCGCCACCTTATTTTCTTAAAGGTGATTTTTCTTGATCTTTTTCTTTTTAAATCTCTTGCATTTATACTTAATGGAAAACTTGTGACTTGGTTCGCGTAGTCATCCTTTCACAAGGTCTACATTTGATGGCTCTAGCCTTCTAATTTCCTCGTTTGCTATGACTTTCAGCATTACAAAGGGGACATTGCAGGGTTGGAGCTCTACTTTGTAATTGTGAATAATGAATATGGAGAGCAAACAGAAGACGAGCTGCTTCCTGGAGGCAAAA
>NW_018397264.1:7851889-7883481 GCF_002168275.2 Theobroma umbraticum
TACTAATGAGAATGTTATCACATTTATTCACCTTGTATCTAACCACCGTTTGAATTTTCAGGTAGTGAGATCCTTCATTTCTAATTAGTTTATTGCATCTTTCTTATACCTTGCATGATAATGACACAAATAATGTCAATTGCAGATACGACAACAAAGTTCGCATTTCCTTAGGGGATTTCAGCAGCTTATACAGAAAGATTGGATTGATATGTTCAATGAACATGAATTGCAGGTATTGTGGTCTACTTCGAATTTTTGCAGGTTGTACTCACTTTGCAGGCAATAGTTTCCTAATCTTACTTCGGAGTCATTATCTGCCTGTTTGAACATGATAGATGAGTTGGCTGGAATTCCTTTTCACTTAAACAAGTTAATGAACGTTCAAATTGTTGTGCCCTGTGAACTGCAGTTTTTGCTTGAGATTTGCAATTTGTCATGCCTGAATGCCTCCAAAAATATTGTTCACATTTCCTAGCATTAACATGGATTTTGATTCTATCATACTTTGTATATGAGGCGTTCAATTTGTAACATCAGTTCCATGATGGTCTAAGATCTTGAAACTGTTATTGCACTCACCCTGGATCAAACATGAGCTTGTTTATTTATTTTTTTAAAAAAGAAATTATTCATCACTTGAGTGCACTTGCTTAATGTCAATTTCCATCTTTACTTAAATCCTTGACATCTATTGCAGCTTCTGATATCTGGTTCACTTGAAAGCTTGGATGTTGATGACTTACGACGCAACACCAATTATGCAGGTGGCTATCACAGTGTAAGTTCTTTGACCCGCTCCTCATCTCTTTTTGTTGGATTGGAATGAGTTGTTATGCACCAAATGTGCTATATTTTTCTTAGTTTTATTCCAGTTGAAATGACAAGGAGTGCAAATTGTTATAGAATGAATTTGTTGCCCTATGTGTCATTTCTATTAAGAGTCAGTTCTTTGTATGTGCTTTCAGAAGCTTATTTTTCACTTGTTTGTTGGACAGGAGCACTATGTCATCGATGTGTTTTGGGAAGTCCTCAAAAGCTTTTCACTGGAAAATCAAAAGAAGTTTTTGAAGTGAGTTGCATCATCTGTGATCTGTGTGCTTGTTGTCCTCCTATGTTGGCTGCTTCAATTATTAGCTTTAAGAATAACGTGCATGAGAGAGGATAATAACTAGATGAGGTTCTTTTTTAGGTTTGTGACTGGGTGTTCCCGAGGACCGCTGCTGGGATTCAAATATCTTGAACCTTTATTTTGCATACAAAGGTAATAATTGACCAAATATACTCTGGAGATATGATAATTTGTTCGTCTGGTGGATGACAGTGACAGAAGTGCAATGGACAATACTTCCTTTTCCCTCCTTTGTATTTCTTTTTTTTTTGCAATTAGAAATTATAGATTTTTCTGTCTGACTCTTTTTCAGAGCTGCTGGTACTGCCTCTGAAGAAGCATTAGACCGATTACCCACATCAGCTACTTGTATGAACCTTTTAAAGCTTCCACCTTATAGAAGGTTTGTCTCTCTCTCTCTCTCTTTTAATAGCTTAGCATAGGGTAAGTAAGACAATGAGACGCGAATTTCTTGGCATTGAAATTGAATTGCTGTTTGTGGTGGTGATAATTCACACTTCTGAGGGTGTACTAAGATTTGGAAGTCACATACAAATTAACCTGTAAAGAAAAAAGGAACAAGCTGTTCTCTTCTGCACTATTTTAGTTATTCTGCCTGTACTACCTGTCTCTTGTCTTCCTACCACCCAAAATCTGATAAAAGGTTGCTGATTAACACCATCATTGTTTACTTAGATACCCAATTTTCCTTTCAGGGCAATGTGATTAACTTCCACATGGTTTGTTTTTGGTGCAGCAAAGAGCAACTAGAAACCAAATTGCTGTATGCCATAAATGCAGATGCTGGTTTTGATTTAAGTTGACATACCTTGTGAATTACCAATCCTAGACAAAGTGATGCTCTGCATTTGCATCTATACTAAATTCGAGTCAGTTCTATGAGAATCTCCTATTGCTCGAGTGTCGAGGACCATCGGAGCTGCCAGCAAGGGGAGGCTACAGAGAAGTGATGAATGCTTGGACTGGGCCAAGCATAAACAGTGTATAGATAAATAGCTGTCCACCCTGCTGGTTGAGTTGAAATGTACATACGTGGAGTCCATTCTCTTATGTGAAGCTTAAACAATCATATGCAGAAGCAGGAATTTGCGATATTTATGGACACTCCTGAGAGGATCACGCCTACAAGGGCTTCTCGCGCTAGTGGGCCTTGTCAAGGGTGTTCTTAGCTTAGGCTATGGCCTCAGTCCAAAATAAACTATTCTTGTACCATCCATCTGTAAATTGAAAAAAAAAAAATGGTCCGTTACGTACTGTTGTGAGTAATTTCCAACAGTAGATAATAGTTATACGCTATTTAAAAGAACAATTATTTTCTTGGGGGTACTTATTTTGGTTTCCATTGTTGGATCCCCTCTCTCTGTGTTGCTTTGTACCATATTTTTACTAAAATAAATGGTTGAAAAAGTTTTTCAACTGTTTAAGAATATTTAATCAAGTTATATTTTGTTGCATATAATTAAATTTTAATATTTTTATTGTAAATTAAATAAATTTTTATAATTAATAATTAATTTTATTTTATATTCAAGTGGTGTTGACGCAATGTTGATATCATTTATTATAAAATGACAAAATTTTATATTATTTTACTTGATATAAAATAACAAATAATATTTTGATTAAATTAATTATTAATTATAAAAATATATTTAATTTAAAATAAAAATATAAAAACTTGAATTTAATTAAATGTTATAAAAATAAAAATTTATTTAAATATGTTTAAATATTATGCTTTTTTGACCTATGATATTGAAACGGTCAGAAAAAAGGCCCCTTAGCCTTGAGGCCTCAGCCAGATCCCTAACTCCCGGCCCAATCGATGAACCCAGAACCAGCATGTGGCGGTTGCCTTGAGTCCAAGGCTCCGGGCTGAACCCCTGCAGAGTCTGCAACACCAACCAAAATCACGTTTCCTTCGATTTTTCTCTTGCGCTTCTAAGGTTCCCAAAGAGAGAGCACGAAATCAGTAAGTAGTTCCCTAACACGCCCCAAAGGAGGAGAAAATTGAAAAAGAAAAGAAAAAGGAGGAATGGTGAAGGTGCGCATGAACACGGCCGATGTGGCCGCCGAAGTCAAGTGCTTGCGAAGATTGATCGGCATGCGCTGTTCCAACGTCTACGATCTCTCGCCCAAGGTTTTTTTTTTTTTTAACTCATTTTTTCCTTTTTTCTTTATTCAGAAAAATCCTTTTAGTAATATCATGCGATTAATTGGAAGCGGTTTGCGGCTTGTAGACGTATGTATTCAAGCTGATGAATAGCAGCGGCATTACGGAGTCGGGAGAGAGCGAGAAGGTTTTGTTGTTAATGGAGAGCGGTGTCCGTTTGCATACCACTGCCTATGTTCGGTATGTTTCTTCTGCAGTTTATATTTCTTCTATATGATGTCGATTGTTTTTCTGTATTCTTTGAAATGTTCATTAGAAGCTTACAAAGCAGTAAAAAGAAGAGAAAAAAATTAATCAAATTGTTGTTAAATGTTTATAGGGATAAGAGTAACACTCCTTCTGGCTTTACTCTCAAATTACGAAAGCATATTCGAACTAGAAGGCTTGAAGATGTACGGCAGCTCGGTTATGATAGGGTATGCTTTTTTTCTTTTTACTTTGCTTTGATTTCTGGATTTTTGTTTTGGTTTTTGAGTTTTTTGTCTAATTTCTATAAGCTTTTCTGGACAGATAATCCTCTTCCAATTTGGATTAGGTGCTAACGCACATTATGTAATATTGGAATTGTATGCCCAAGGAAACATTCTCCTCACTGATTCTGAGTTCACAGTCTTGACTCTTCTTCGTTCACATAGGTTGTTCTTTTGATATCACATTTCTCTTGCTCTTTACATTTACCTATTTGTGAATGCTTTAAAAATGGCATTCTTGCATTTTCTTAATGAAATACCATTTTTTAAATTCATGGTTTGGATGTTTGCTAGCTTGTTAAGCCAACTAGTTTGATAAAGGAACTGTACAACTTCATCCGTGACAGGGATGATGATAAAGGGCTTGCGATCATGTCACGCCATCGTTATCCTACTGAGATTTGCCGGCATTTTGAGCGAACTACCATTTCAAAGCTGCAGGCAGCCCTCAATTCTGCTAGTGAACCTGTTGAGAATGAAGCCACTAAGGTTAATGAAGCTGGGAATAATTTGCCTGACACACGAAAAGAAAAAGAAAAGCAGGATAGTCGCAAGGGTGGGAAACCTTCTGAGTCAAACAAAAATGCCAGTGGTAACACTCGTACTAAACAAGCTACGTTGAAGAATGTTCTTGGGGAGGCATTGGGTTATGGGCCTGCACTTTCTGAGCATATTATTTTAGATGCTGGCCTGGTTCCAAGTACAAAAGTTACCAAAGATAGCAAGTTTGATGATGATAAAACTCAAGTTTTGGCCCAAGCCGTTGCAAAATTTGAGGACTGGTTACAGGATGTTATATCAGGTGACAAGGTTCCTGAAGGATACATTTTAATGCAGAAAAGGAATCCAGGAAAGGATGGCCCGCTGTCTGAAGGAACTACTGACCAGGTTGCTGTTGTATTACTAAGAACCACTTGTTATCAATATGCTGCAGAACTGAGTCGAGCACTCATTCCACACATGAATGAATGATGCTATGATGTGGGATTTCCTGCTTCATTGTGCTCTTGCTAATTGTTGTGTGGTTATTCTCTGCAGATATATGATGAATTCTGCCCTATTTTATTGAACCAGTTCAAGTCAAGAGACTATGTGAATTTTGAAACATTTGATGCAGCTTTGGATGAATTCTACAGCAAAATTGAGAGCCAAAGGTCTGAGCAACAGCAAAAGAGCAAGGAGAGCTCTGCCATTCAGAAATTAAACAAGATTCACTTGGATCAGGTTTGTGTTATGATTTCCAAGATATGTTGCTTTGTGACCTTGATAGCATGTCTATCATTTAGCTGATAATCCAAGGTATGTAGTGTTTGTTCATTGTCATGTTAATGCAAGTCATGTTTTCCTGTAGGAAAATCGTGTTCATATGCTGAAGAAAGAAGTTGATAATTGTGTCCGAATGGCAGAATTGATAGAGTACAACCTAGAAGATGTGGATGCTGCCATATTAGCTGTTCGTGTAGCTCTTGCAAAGGGTATGAATTGGGAGGATCTTGCTCGTATGGTAAAGGAAGAGAAGAAATCTGGAAATCCTGTGGCTGGCCTAATTGACAAGCTCTCTCTTGAAAGGAATTGCATGACATTACTACTGAGCAACAATCTTGATGAAATGGATGATGATGAAAAGACACTCCCAGTGGATAAGGTGCTATTTCAGTTTAAAATTTAGTTGGCCCTTGTCAAAGCCCCATCCCTTTATACATCTGTATCTATAATGCATATTTATGTTTCTTTGATTAATAGTTATGCACATAATTTATCTGCTTGTGAAGAAATCTGTGTCCATTTGCCTGAATTTGCCCAATATTGACAATTTTGAGTTCTTAATGTAGCATATATCTGTGAATGAATTTGAAAAACTATGAGATGACTTGGGACACATAAACAATAATTGCATTGTTGGAATTATATGTTATTCAGTTTGATTAAATTGAAGGCTTAGGTATTGACAAGCTGATGTTTTATTGTCTTAATCATCTCCATCTTCATCCTCATCATTACTCTTCCCTCCTTCAAGGGGGTTCTTTACATCTCTGCATGAATTCCTGTATCTGTAAATGTAAATGATTTAATGCCCGAAAGCTGCACCCTAATTATCTGATTTGCGATCACTTTTTTTCACTTTGAAAAGGTTGAAGTTGATTTGGCACTTTCAGCTCATGCCAATGCTCGACGGTGGTATGAAATGAAGAAAAAGCAAGAGAGCAAACAGGAGAAGACTATCACAGCACATGAGAAGGCTTTTAAGGCAGCTGAGAGAAAGACTCGTCTTCAGCTTTCGCAGGTAGCTTTAACTGTTAAGATATTTATTTCTGTTGTGTCAACCTGAAACGCATTTTAAGAGTAAGGATACTTTATCAGCAGCCTCTTCTTGTAGGGCTTTGGACCTGCTCCAAGTCTGACAGACTTCAAATTGGTGCTTTGTGGTTGTATGAACTGTATTGTTCTTTGTTTTAGCTTGCTGAGGTCATTGTTAATGAATTGCAGGAAAAAACTGTTGCATCAATTACTCATATGCGCAAAGTTCATTGGTTTGAGAAATTTAATTGGTTCATCAGCAGCGAAAACTATTTAGTTATTAGCGGACGTGATGCTCAACAGAATGAGATGATTGTCAAGAGATATATGTCAAAAGGGGATCTGTAAGTGAATTATTTTTTAATGTTTACATTTTTGTTCATTTGGTTCTTTCCGAGCTATTTCATTATAAGTTTCACCATGGATGTTCTTGGTCCAAAGTGTTAACCAATTAGTTCGCCGTGAAAATGAATTGTCTGGTAACATAGTTTTAAGACAATTGTTCTCTTTCTCTGAGTTTCATTAGAAGCTGATCAAGTGGAGGACATGGGTGAGGAAGAGTTTTTCAGTCTAATTTAGATATCTTTCTGCTTGTTCTTTGGGGAAATGAGCATTCCTTAATTGTTTCAGTATTTTTCTACTTATTAGTTTTTCAAATACGGTTTATCATATAGAATTTGAATTTTGATAGTTATTTGCATGATGAAACAGGTATGTCCATGCAGATTTGCATGGGGCTTCCAGTACAATAATCAAGAATCACAGGCCTGAGCAGCCAGTACCACCTCTCAGTTTAAACCAAGCAGGATGCTTCACAGTAAATAATCGTCCCCCGTCCTTGATTAATTCTCTCTCTTTTTTGTGTCTTTCTGGGAAGAATAAAATGCAATATATGCAGCTAAAATTTCAATTTTGCGAAATAGGTTTGTCACAGCCAGGCATGGGATTCGAAAGTTGTTACCAGTGCTTGGTGGGTTTATCCTCACCAGGTCAGTAAAACTGCTCCTACAGGGGAATATCTTACCGTTGGGAGTTTCATGATACGCGGGAAGAAGAACTTTCTTCCTCCACATCCTCTTATAATGGGATTTGGGTTATTGTTTCGCTTGGATGAAAGCTCCTTGGGATCACATTTAAATGAAAGGAGGGTGAGAGGTGATGAGGAAGGGATAAATGATGTTGAAGAAACTGGTCCTCTCATAGAAAATTCTGAGTCAGAATCAGAGAAAGGTGATGAAGCAATTGATGTACCTGAATTAGCAGTTGAAGGCAGGACTGGCTTGAATGATGTTGGTAATGCAAATATATCTGACATGGTGGACATTGGTGTTGCTTCTGTCAGTCCCCAACTTGAGGATCTCCTTGATCGAGCTCTAGTGCTTGGATCTGCTGCTGTCTCGGGTAAAAATTCTGGTCTTGGAACATCTCAAATTGATTTGGTAGAGGAAGATAATTGTGAAGAGAAGAAAGCTACAGTTAGGGATAAGCCTCATATTTCAAAAGCTGAAAGAAAAAAGCTCAAGAAAGGACCAAGCAGTAATGATGTTAATGCTAATATTGAGAAGGGAAACAAGAAGGCAAAAGAGAATGGTAATGCTGTTAGTCAACCTGAAAATAATGTGGGAAATAAGAAACCAGGTGGTGGAAAAATAAGCCGTGGGCAGAGAGGCAAGCTCAAGAAAATAAGGGAGAAGTATGCTGATCAGGATGAGGAAGAGAGGAGCATTCGGATGGCATTACTGGCTGTGAGTACACCAACTTGAATGTTCTTTGCAGGCCAATATAAATAATTTTTCCACCATGAAAATATTTATAAACCTTGTAGATCTCTCTCTCTCTTGGAGAGAAGGATGGTCTTCATGCCTCATATTCTACTGGTTATAGTTTAATAATCCCTTTCTAGACTAAAACTGAATTCTTATGAATTGCAGTCTTCAGGGAAAGGCAACAAGAATGATGGAGGGTTAGATGATGCAAATGCTACTACCAGCAACAACCAGAAACCTGCTGCTAGTGGTATGTCCCTTCCTGCGCTATAGGTGGCAAATCAGATGTTTTTCAAATTTCTAGTAACTCAAAGTAAACTATTATGGGGTGGTAAAATTCACTTGTTTTAAATTTTGCAGCTCCTGAAGATGCCCCAAAGATATGTTATAAATGCAAAAGGGCAGGTCATCTTTCTCGGGATTGTCCCGAACATCCTGATGATACTTTGCATGGTCATGCAAATGGAATTGGCGATAATCGCCATGCAGGTTTGGATGAAAGTAATGAGCTGGACAGGGTGGTCATGGAGGAAGATGATGTCCATGAGATTGGCGAAGAAGAGAAAGGGAGATTAAATGATGTGGATTACTTGACCGGAAATCCTCTGCCGAGTGATATTCTCTTATATGCTGTACCTGTCTGCGGTCCTTATAGTGCGGTGCAATCATATAAATACAGTGTAAAGATAATACCTGGCACTGCAAAGAAAGGAAAAGGTATGAGAATTCTTTGGTGTACAAAATTGAAATTATGTCATTATCATTTTGAATTCCTTATTGTGTTTCTTGTCACTAGGATTTAAATTGGTGTCAATAAAATTTTACTTATTTTCATAGGACAATCTAGTATTGAGTCCAAAAGCAATGTTTATTTTATTTAATTTTTTGCTTTTCTTTGAAATTCCTCTGTAGCTGCAAAGACTGCCATGAATCTGTTTAGCCACACGCCAGAAGTAAGCAACAGAGAGAAGGAATTGATGAAAGCATGCACAGATCCTGAGCTAGTTGCTGCAATAATCGGCAATGTGAAGATCACAGCTGCTGGTCTCACTCAACTGAAACAGAAGCAAAAGAAGGGCAAGAAGAGTAACAAAGGAGAAAGCTAAGCAGTCTTGTAAAAGAAGGGTCTAATGAATACAAGTCTCATATACTTTTTCTTTTTGCATGTACAAGAAAATTTTGTTTTTCTTCTTCTGTCTGTTGGATTTGCAGTCATCAGTGATCACCACAATGCGATCCGCAGCTCAAATGTAAGCACTTTATAAGTTGAAATAGAGAAAGTGTATCCTTCATGTTCCAGTACCTATACCTTTTATTTTGATTGAGTAATGAAATCCTGGAAGAAGAGCAGTGGGAAGCAAAGCCATATTTGCACCACGGAAGAGAATTTTTCTCATTTGGCTGTAATAAAGCATTAGGACCAATTTTACAACGTAAATAATGTGAACATTACAGCCGGGAGTGCAGCAAAAAACTAGGAAAAACAAATACAAAGTGGGTAAAGGGCTATGCAAATGAATTAAGAATCTTCTGCTTCAGGAACATCACTCAGGTCCAAACCTTCTGCTGGCAAGTCTGATGTAAGGGGACCCAAAATTCCATCAGAGCTCAGAGTTAAGCCACTCTGCAAAAATGAATCACAAAGGGAACGGTCAAGTTAGCCAGATAGATGTATAATCTATCAGCACTTCTTGATCGAGCAAAGTAGTAACTATTGTTGTACCTCAGGCTGGAATCTAAGCATGTCGGCACGAGCCATAGCTTCTGCTTGAGCTATTCTCTGCCTGAATGTCTGAGCCATCTCTTCAGCCTGTTAGAAAAGGAAAAGCCATAGTTAAGAGTTACATTGAGATGATCCAAAGCACCATAAAAAACTGCGAAAGAGTATTGAGACCATTATTGGAAACTACCTTCTCGAAAACAAGCGTTGGATTGCGAATCATGTCTCCAGGGGTAGGCTCTAATTTCTTTGTAGAAAGACTTACTCGGCCTCTTTCACGGTCATGGCTCAGTATCATTACCTACATCATTTGACATGGTCTTTAAAATATATTTCTAAGAAAAGCACAACTTCTTGCCAAGAATTAACTTGATAATTGAAGTCACCTTCAGAGTGTCACCAGGCTGAAGAACTGTAGCAATATCTGAGACACGATCATGACTAATCTGACTGACATGAAGAAGGCCATTAATTCCTCCAATATCAATGAATGCACCATATGGTTTCAGGCTCTGAACAGTTCCAAGGACAACTGATCCAATTCCCAGCTGTGCCTGGCTGTCGGCCATGGCCTTGCGGTTACTGAGGACAAGCCTGGACTGTTCCTCATCAACCTCCACAAACTTCAAAGGGATCTCCTTATCTAGAAGCTCTTCTGCAGTGGTTTTCTGATGAAACATGAAAACATAAATTACTAAGGATAATTTAAATTTCCATGGAAAACTATACAGAGCTAGTTGAGCTAAAATGCAATTCAGGTGAATGCAGCATAACTTGTCACTCTTAAGATACGCTGAAAAAATCATAAAATGATTGACATCAGAAAATCAGATTTTGAGTTCACAATGGTAGGTAAAATACTTGAGCAAAGTATAGATCCCAAAGGGAGTTGGAGTTTAGCACAGTAAAACAAAGAGAGTCAAAAAGATGATCAGTTGGGATCATAGAACTAACTGATGATATCTGCGAGAAAGGAACAAAACCCCGAAGACTCTCCACCAATGCCACTACTCCACCCTTGTTTGCACCAACAACCTACATATATCAGTTAGTCAAAGAGCACCAGAGTGAGAATGCATGAATAAGTATAAAATTTGACCGAAAGCTCCAGACACATGATACCATTAGCCCTAAAAGAGTTTTGACTTTATTACAAATGCAGATACAATTGGAAGAGGATACACACCTTACCCTTCACAACAACATCCTCAGCTTGAAGCTGCCTGCATCTTTCCCAGGCAAGTTCATATTGAATGGACCTTAAGCTCAAGACTAAGCTATCATCAGCTTCAATTTCACCAATAATCACAAATTCCTCCCTTAAACCAGGAACTATCCCTGCTTCTTCTACATGTTTAATTTTATGAATGCTGGCCTCTTGGACCGGTAGGTAAGCAGAAGATTTTGCAGTAATGTCAACCAAAGCCCCATTGGCATCTGTGGAGAAAACCGTTCCTTTTACCTGAAAATGTACATTTTTCAATCGTTATTATAGAACATCATGCACAAAATAAAAGTTCAGTTACTCTTCTTCACAGCTAACATCAGCAAGAATGAATAAGAAACACAAAAAGAGAAGCTCAAAATAAAACTACATAAACTCCATGTCCAACCAAAACTAGCCCCAAACAGAATTTGGACATAATTCGCAAAAAATACCTCACTTGAGCTCATCCATTAACAAAATCTCACTCTTGCGTATTTTGCACTATCAAGATAAAGAAAGACTCAAACTTGAAATACAAATCTCAAATAATAAAATAAGTACCCAATTCACATAATCCGCTAATAACTCCTAATCCAAGCTAATACCATAAACCAAAAGAAAAGAAGGACAGATACCTTGGTTCCAAGCTCCGAATCAAAGTCGTATTTTTCGAGAGCATTTTGAAAGTCCTCAGGAGTGAAGGAAACGCCTTCCATGGGAGCAGTACGACAGCGTTCATAGGCCTCCTCGAACATCTTCTTGAGCTCAAGCCTGTCTTTGGTCTGTGCATTTGAGATAGCAACAGATGAAACTATTGGAGAAGCAAAAGCACCCACTCTCTGGGTTTGCTTTGGTTTCATCGACAAGCCAGAAGAGGAGAGCGGTGGACATCTTAGGCCTGTGAATTGTTGAGCCAAAGACGCCATTTTTTTCCCTCCCACCTTGTGTTTTTTCGATTCCGTTTCCCCGAGATAAGGTCAAGAACACAGGAAAGAGTGAATGACTTTGTGAAATGTTGGGGTTCCCACCTAATCAACGGTCCAAACTAATTGATCAACCGTTACTCCTCCCCTGCTTGTGTCCATTATTGGAATAGGATAAAATTGGGTTCGGGTTTACGTTATTTCAGGTTTGCATCAACTCCTTTTTCAGACAAAACGTTGATTGGGATAGGGAGCACGTACCTAAGCTCAACAGCCTAGTAAGTGTAGTTATAACGAGATACAAGGTAGTCCTTGCATACCACAGATTATGCATGGAGAAATGATTTAGAAACTATATATATATATATATATATATTATCGAATAAGAGAGACGGTTTTTACCCTCAAATATACAATTAAATACGACTCATTCAAAAAATTAACTATATATATAATATATCTTCTTTGGATCGAATAAAAAAGACTTTTTTTTTATAAATTGTTAATTAAACATGGTTTATCTCAGTAATTAACTATATATATTCTCTTGATCAAATAATAGAGAGGTTTTTTGCTTCCAAATTAAGTATTAAACATTGCTCATCTATATATAGACATGGAGCCTGTTTATTTGCCTTAGCCTTAGCTAGGGGTAGCTCAATACTTTTAAAAGTTGAAAGCTATTAAATATTTAAATAAAGCTTTTATTGAGAAAAAAAATTATTGAAGCTCTTTTTATTGAAATTAGAAAAAATTATCGTTAATTGAAAATCATTAAAAGCATATTACATTCATCAAAAATAAAAAAAAAAATTGAGAGTTTTCAGCATTATGAAAATTGAGAAATGATAAAAAATAAAAATTTGTTAGATACATAATTGAAAAAGTGAGAGAATATGTAATTTTATTAATTATTTTAACTTTCACATAAATGAAAAAGTGAGATAAATGATTGAAAATTAATAAGAGATAGGTAGTGAAAGAAAATAAATATTTAATAAACACTTAATTTAAGAGATATTTTGTTAATTAATTTAATTTTAATATATATTTAATATAATTAATTATGAAGTTTAAAGTAAGGGCTTTGCTGGCTTTATACCAAAATCGATCTTAGCCTTAGCCATGAAAAGGCTGTATTCTCTTACATGTGTACGATGAAGCAAAAAGATAAAACTCGCATCACTCAATACAACTCCCCGGCCAATCCAGCCGAATAAGGCATTGCCATAGCAATGAATTAGAGAATAGCAACCTTAAAATTTTGGAATGATTACTCATACTTACCCTTGATGTCTATAAAACTGAAGGTTTTAATTTTGAATATACACACTGGCGATTGTACAAAACTAAAGATTATTATCTTAATTGTTTAAAAATTAAATTAAGATCAAAATTAGTACGTTTAATTAAATTACATATTTTATATAAATATATATACATCATGATATATCATAGTATAGTCTCGTTTGGATCCTGTTTTCTGAAGAAACACATATGTGTCTAACCCAGAATTTTTTAGCTTAGATTCCATTTCCTCTGGCATTATGTACACTTGTTCACGAACCATATGATGAGAGGAATATCCACAACATAACTGAAAACGACTCTCCTCATCATCAACCAAACCATCCCGAATTGAAAGAATATTTTCCGAATGTAACTTAACTTGATTCTCCCAACATGTTGACAACCCCCTTTTTTCTTTTGTTTTTTTCTTAAAAGAAACTTGAACTTCCCTTTATTCACAGACTATGGAAACAATTCAATGTAGAATGCATTTGGTCGGAGCATAAGTCCAAAAATTTGCAGTGTTTGAACCGTATGGAACATTTTCTTCTCTTCAATGGCTTTTATAATTAGGTATTTCTCTTTTCTGCTTTATTCTCCTTCTCCTTACAAATCAAACGACTTCCATCTCCTGTTGCTTGCGGATTTTGAACAGCACAAAGGAATCCAATCTTTGCCTTTTGTGTAGGTACATGTTGGCCTTTAATTGTGGCTAACAATTAGGTTACACAAATGGTCTTAATTATTACCCAAAAAGGAAAGTTGCAAATAATAGAAAAACACAGATATGAAAATACAAGTAAAATGTTCATGAAAATTTAGGGTTCAGTTCCTTTTTTGCTTATAAGTTTTAGGTGTATTACTCGGCATAGTTATTTTTTATGTTATTCATATCATGATTGAGTGAATTATTTGATAAAGTCAGCTCTACTTTAATGCAATCCAATTTATCATATCATTATGCCTTCCTCATATATAGAATCCTCTCTTTAGAACCTAGAACCATAGGTTAAAATGGATTAATTATTTGATTTGGATGTGGAAATAACTTTAAAGAGTAAACTCAGGAACAGGGAAAAAACTCAAGTGAAATCTTGGGAAATCATTTCCCCTTAAAAGCTCTATAATCATATATATATATATATTATAGAGTTAATTAACATCAAATTAAGGGCTGCCCTTATATTTCTCCAATGAATCATCAATCCTAACTGTGATCTCCACATCTTAATTATAACGTAAATTAGGACAGTGTTAACCAGCAAGATGTTAACACGTGGCATACATTTCCATCGTCACTGCAAGGAGGAAGACAACAGTTAGCCACGTACCATTCGCATACAAAGAATTGACTTCCAAAGTTTCAGTTATTTCTCTGCTTTGTTTTGAGTTATCCTCACCACCGGCAACCACTCGATAAGGATCAAATCCTGAAACTCAATCAGGACCCTTGATCAAATCAGATTGAAGCATTTCACAGACGTGGTAGCTCCTGTACCAGTCGGATCATCAATCGACTGAGACAGAAAAAGATTGCCCTCTCTCAGGGTTCTCTCTTTAGCTTTTCATGTGTCGAATGCAGGGAATAGGCAAGTGTAAAAGACCAATTTTTCTTTTGCATGCCACGCGTACATTGCAGAAATTCAGTATCTGTTGGAAAGAGATTCAAAGGCAAAAGTATTACCCCAAATTTTGCTTCATGCCATTTCCATTTTCCACCACCTTTTCTCAAAGCTTATATATAGATCCCAACCATTGTTCACCATCTCGTTCCAACCCACGCATCCTCTTCACTCTTCCTGTTAACTTTTTCTTGGTCGGTTTGCTTAGCTTCTTGTCTCTTCTCTTCCTCTTCCAACTAAGAGATGTCTCCGACTAATGATACTACCAAGAGGGCTTACGTGACCTTCTTGGCTGGAAACGGAGACTACGTGAAGGGCGTGGTGGGTTTAGCTAAGGGTTTAAGGAAGGCTGAGTCTGTGTACCCTTTGGTGGTGGCTGTTCTTCCTGACGTGCCCGAAGAGCACCGCGAGATTCTCCGATCTCAGGGCTGCGTCGTCCGGGAGATTGAGCCGGTTTATCCACCAGAGAACCAGACCCAGTTTGCCATGGCTTACTATGTTATCAACTACTCGAAACTTCGTATTTGGGAGGTAAAAAGATGCAGCAATTTTTCCTTGGCTAATATGCACCTTGCTTTCTTGGAATGATATCCATGCAACGTGTGGCATGGCATGCAACCTTTAAAATCTAAATTTATGCATAAATGCACGTTCTTGTCTTTTATTCTTTAATTTTAAATGTATCATTGCCTAAATTATACACGTGATATATAATTTAATTTTACACGTGTAAAATAAATAATAAAAATAAACATTTAATTTTTTTCATTAATTTTATACTTTAATGTTGTAAACGTAAATATTTATCTTTCTTTAATTTCGATTATATATATATTTTATTAATATATAACAAACCAAACTACCTTTTAAAAAATTTCACTTTGAATTGCAATTGCTTTATCAAAGGTTTTCTTTTTCATTAATTACATTATTTTTCTTCATGAAAAACACATAAAAGTGTATTTAATTATTGAATTCCAATAGAATTTGATAAAGGATTGCTTTTAAGTCTAAGAAATTTGATTAATAAATATTGATGATTTTTAATCGGTTTGTAGTTCGTGGAGTACGCGAAGATGATATACTTGGATGGTGACATCCAAGTGCTCGACAACATCGATCACCTGTTCGACCTGCCCGATGGGTATTTCTACGCTGTCATGGACTGCTTTTGCGAGAAGACATGGTCGAGCTCTCCTCAGTACAAGATTGGGTATTGCCAGCAACGCCCTGAAAAAGTGCAGTGGCCTGTCGAAATGGGCTCTCCTCCTCCTCTCTACTTCAACGCCGGCATGTTCGTCTACGAGCCTGACCTCCTCACTTACCATCATCTCCTCGAGACCCTCCAAGTCACTCCTCCAACGTCATTCGCGGAGCAGGACTTTCTGAATATGTTCTTCAGGGAAATTTACAAGCCAATCCCACCTGTTTACAACCTCGTCTTGGCTATGCTGTGGCGTCACCCTGAAAATGTAGACCTTGACAAAGTGAAAGTCGTTCATTACTGTGCTGCCGTAAGTTTTCATCTTTTCTTCCTTCCAATTTCCATAGATAGATCGTTTTTCTAACCTTTTTAAACAGGGAGCAAAGCCGTGGAGGTACACTGGGAAGGAAGAGAACATGCAGAGGGATGACATAAAGTTGCTGGTGAAGAAATGGTGGGATATTTATGAAGACGAATCTCTAGATTACAAGAACGCCATGCAGGGTGAACCCGGAAAGCTCGGATCCTTGATCTCTACACTCAATGAAGATGGTGTGTTTCACCAGCGGAGTGCTCCATCTGCGGCTTAAACAATCTTAGTTATACTATATACTTACTAGCTTTGGGGCACTTAATTCTTTCTTTAAAGGCTATATCCCCCAGCGCGTATGATGCTGTTTTAATTGAAAGTTTTTAAAGTTTTATATATCATGGGTGTGTTAAGAATATATGCATGGCTGATCATGGCCGATTGACTCTTATAATATTGGAAATAAACAAGTGATTTTAGTGTGTATTTGGCTTCTCCTCTTTTCCCTTTTTGATTATGGTAATCTCCTTTGCTAATTAATTCTTTGTAATTAGCGGTTAATTAATATTTTGAAACACAATTTAATTTCTTACATATTAGTAAAATGATTTTCTCTTTTGAAAAGCAATATCTCGTGTATTAATTGAAATAAGATTACATGAATTTCAAATTGATACTATAATCATAATAAACTAAATTAAATTTAAACTAACGTTACAATTTGCAGTAAAAGATCATCTACAAATGAAAAAGATCTTCTTTACAAGAAACAAAAGCTTTTGTTCACAGTGTTACGATCTAGAGTAGGATATATGAAAAACTTAAATGGTCATAGTATTGCTTGAAACTCCTATTAAGAATAATCCCTGCCTTAATGTATTAAGAAATTTCTTTAAGACTGATTGAAGAATTGAAGATGTGTTTGATTCTTCAGAGGACAGTAGAGTGGGGTCAATAAAATTTCATCACACTCATTAAAACAACACATTTGTCTAAATAATTTTGCTGCATTTTATAATGAACTTGATTTCATGAAAATTAATTACTATTAAACCTTGACACGTAATCTTTTTATAAGTATAAACATAGAATATATATATTGATATAAATCTTTATTGAGTAGTCCTTGGATTTGCATTAAAACGTATGATCATCTCACATCAAAAATTAAGGAATTGTAATGACTAATTAATAAGAAAGGAAAAAGGGTAATATATAAATCTAACCATCAATACTTTTTGACGTGATTTCCTGTGATTCTCCAACAATTTGGTTCAAATTATTTACTGACACAGTTAACTTCAATATCAAACAAGGTTATAAATACTACAACCAAAACTGAATTTTCGGTTTCGGTTTGATCTAACCATGGAAATAATCAAGCTCAAATTCTCCCACCCTTGATTAGTTTTTCCCATATAAAAACTTGCATGTGTTCTTAAAAGGAAATGATCAAAGCATTCATGATTCATAACCTTATGGCTAATTTTGATTTCAAGGCAGTTGGAATCATAATCATATGTAGGAAAAATTAATTAAATATTCACCTGCCTTGTCATTTATTGTTTATTCTTATTTCCATTTTCACCACCTCTTTGGTGTTGTTTATATAAGGATGGCATGCATTCCCCCACTTCACATCTCCAAAAAATCACATTTTTTATTCAGAATTTTTGTTTTTCTTAGATTTTGTCATCAAATCCTTTTTGGGTCTTTTGTCTTTTGAGTTAACAAGATGTCTCAAAGTGCTGTGGCTGATGAGGAAGTGCCCAACAGGGCTTATGTGACCTTCTTGGCTGGCAATGGAGATTATGTGAAGGGTGTGGTGGGTTTAGTCAAGGGTTTGAGGAAAGCGGGATCCGTTTACCCTTTGGTTGTGGCCATCCTGCCAGATGTGCCCAAAGAGCACCGGGATATTCTTGAATCTCAGGGCTGTATTGTCCGGGAGATCCAACCGGTATATCCCCCTGCCAACCACACCCAGTTTGCCATGGCCTATTATGTTATCAACTACTCCAAGCTTCGTATTTGGGAGGTAAAAAAAAAAAAGAAAATATTAGCCTTTCTCAGTTTATGTTGCTTTGTTTTATTTGTTATGTTACCATACCCTTTACTATATTTCTGGATCACCATATTACTTACATGTAATTAATTCATGGATTGGTCTAATACAAAGTCACCTTGTTCGTGTTTTAATTGTAGTTTGTGGAGTATGACAAGATGGTATACTTGGACGGGGATATTCAAGTTTTCGAGAATATAGATCACCTTTTTGATTCCCCGAATGGGTATTTGTATGCTGTCATGGACTGTTTCTGTGAAAAGACATGGGCTAACTCGCCTCAGTACAAGATTGGATACTGCCAGCAGTGCCCTGAGAAAGTTCACTGGCCAGCTAAGTTAGGCTCGCCACCTCCGCCTTACTTCAACGCCGGTATGTTTGTGTTTGAGCCTAATCCTTTTACCTACCATGATCTACTTCAGACCCTCAAGATCACCACTCCAACTTCATTTGCTGAGCAGGTAATTGACCATGCATCAACCTCCCTGATTATTTCAATGCCTTCATTTGCTAATGTATTTGGTTTTCCTTATTTGATTTTGCTGCAGGACTTCCTCAACAGTTTCTTCAGGAATGTCTACAAGCCTATCCCTCCTGTTTACAACCATGTTTTGGCTATGCTGTGGCGCCACCCTGAAAATGTGGACCTCGACAAAGTCAAGGTTGTTCATTATTGTGCTGCGGTAAGAGTCTTTGAATCATGCAACCCCACGTTTATATATTCAATTATTAACATTTCCCATTGTTTATTTTAACCATAAATTCGGTTTTTGTGATAAATGAAGGGATCAAAGCCTTGGAGGTACACTGGGGAGGAGGAGAACATGCAAAGGGAAGATATCAAGGTTCTGGTGAAGAAGTGGTGGGAAATATACGAGGATGAGTCGCTGGATTACAAAAATTGCAGGCCTGAGCAGGGTAACATGAAACCTTTGGTTTCCACTCTGCCTGCAGCTAATCCCCTTCTTCAGCAGGGAAACGGTAGCGCCCCATCTGCAGCTTGATTAGTACATATCTAGTATATTAGGTAATTATATATATTTGGTGGAACTCATGAAAATATTTTACGGATGTGCGTTGACTTTGAAAACGTTTAATGTTTATGCTATTTTGTCATCGAAGTAAATGAAACTGGAATTTTGATAGTTTGCTTTGAGCCCAATTTAAGCCTCTTCCAGCCCAACGTATCTTATCGTGTATAGTTTCTTTGGGTTCCAACTCTGTAGCCCATCCACACATTATAGAACTGTGGAAATGACCAAAATGGCTTTGTAAGTCTTTGAGCGATGAAGTGAAATGAAAAGCAGTTGATGTTTAGTCGTTGAGAGGACGGAACCGTCAACCAAACTGATTACTTTGAGAGAGAGAGAGAGGGGAGGAGAAACATGGAGGAAGCAAAAGGGGTTGTGAAGCACGTATTGCTGGCAAAGTTCAAAGATGAAACCACACCTGAGAAGATTGAGGAACTCATCAAAGGCTATGCCAATCTTGTCAATCTCATTGAACCTATGAAAGCTTTTCAATGGTACTATGTCTTATTATGAATGCTTCCCTTTTCAATCACTGCTTTTTTCCTGTTTCTTTTGCTGACGCCCCATCAAAGCTTTAAATGTATTGTTTCTAGCTTGGTCAGATGTGGATAATTTTGAGATCCACCCACCCATCTGTTTATAAGGATGGTTTTGTCTTTTTAACGTTTTTTTTGTTCTTTGGTTAATTTTTTTTGAAGTCTGTATTATGAGATCTATAGTTATAGTTGTGATCTTTCTCTATGAGGATATGATGCTTAAACTGTAACAATCTTGAAAATCGATGGCATATGCAATCAAAATGATGCTGAAATTAAATAGTACTTTAGCAATGGCAGGAAGAAGAATCTTCAATCCTTGAATGTGATTTATAGAATGCTTCCCCCACATCGGTATGGTGCAGTCAGGATTTTACTGCTGGAAATGTCTTTACAAGGATGAAACTTTGATTGACAAGAAAAAGAAGTCCTCTCTTTACCAAATGTGTTGATTAACAAACAATAGAATGCAGTTGGTAAACCAAACTTCCGATTCTTACTAATGCTTTTGGGAAGATGGAGGAAATTAACTGAGAATTGGTAGTTCTCTCTCAAGTAAAGCATTCTTTTTCTCTACCTTAAAATTAGAATGATCTTCATTTTGCCTATAATTGTAGGCCCTTGTTTGTGCCTAGTGAATTATTGGCCTTGCACTAAAATTCGTTTCCATCATATCATATTGATGTTGCTTGTAACAGGGGCAAGGATGTTAGCATTGAGAACCTGCATCAAGGTTTCACTCATGTGTTTGAATCCACATTTGAAAGCACTGAGGGCATTGCAGAATATGTAGCTCATCCTGTTCATGTCGAATTCGCAAACTTGTTTCTAGGCCACCTGGAGAAAGTCCTTGTAATCGACTTCAAGCCCATGATTGCTCGTTGCTAAGTTAAACAGTATAGAACCTGTTATCCTGCAAAATAGTTTCTGAATGTTGAGATTTCCACGGTTCTGGTCATGTCTGTTGGATTAAAAAAAAAAGACATCTTGTATCAATGTGATGGAGATACTGTTCTCGTTCTCCTTGTTTCTTGTTTTGAAATGTATCTTTTGATACAAACATTGGGCTTGGGTGATTCGACCAGGGTCACCAAAGCTCAAAATTTGAGTACAATCTTGGTTTCTTTTTCATCTTCTGATGTTGGAGAATGTATCTTCTGCTACTTGCTTCTGCCCTGCAAAACCAAAGGAAAGTGTTAAAAGGATCTTGGTTTTCAAGAGCAAATAAACATTTTGGACAAATTCTTCCTGAATGATGAATAAATCCCACTACCCTTTTGAGCATTTATTCTACCTGGTCCAACTCCAACCACATTTCCTTGTATTCACATTCACACAAAATTTGCCAATTCCCATTTTGCTATTCCCCAACACTAAGGAAAAAACTTGGGGAATTATACTATGATACTAGGTTAAAACAAGTGGTTTAGCAGGTTTTTATGTATAAAGAAAATGTTTTGCATTTTTCTTCTAATTATATTATTATTTAAATGATATTAAATTCTAATAGGATTAAATAATGATATTTTTAATAATATTATTAAAAACAAGAAACAATGCCCCTAAATTTATAAGAATTAACACTATCATTTAAATTAAATATAAATTAAAAAAAAAAGGGCCACAGAGCAAGGGTGCAAACGGTGCCGTTGTTGGCATTTTAGCACTGGCACTAGCAGGTAAGGGCTTTCGATTTCCTTTTCTTTCGTACTTGCTCTCTCCGTGTCGCGAGGGTTTTTCAGCGTTTTCTTCCCCTTCCATTTTCATGCCACCCGAACAGCGTCTTCGCTGATTTTCCCGGAAAGATATTCGATTATCTCTCGTTTAAACAAACCCCAAAGCCTGGTATAGATTTTTTTCTGTCCCCAATGGCTACGACCACCAACGGGCTCGACGACTCAGGTGCCGAACTATATTTCTATTCTTTTTTTTTTTTAGTTTTTAAAGGCTTTATTTGATCCGAAAAGGTTAATTCTTTGGTTAATTAGAACAAGAAAAAAAATCCTTTTTATGTTTGTATTATTCTTTTTTTAAAAAAAAAAGTTTATGTTAGTTTTATTCTTTCAAATTCTTTCTTTTTCAACTGGGTTTCCTTTTTTACCTGGGATTTCTTATTTAGTTTGGAATTTATATTGCATCTTCGTGCATGGAAAGGAAGGAAAATGGTATTGGGTGCATGTAATTTTGTTCAATTCGAAGAGACTAATTGCAATAGTTTCTATACTAGAGAATTTTGCTTGATGGGTAGATATTACTTTTTTCGAAGTCTTTGTCATTTTCTGTTTCCTCCCTTGTGTTTCAGGAAATGTAAACGAAAAAGAGGGAACATTGAATGAGTCTGTGAAAGTAGATGCTATGGCCTTGAATTCAGTGTCCCAGCGTGAAGATGCGGGTGAGATATTTATGATTTGATCACTTAATATTCTTTCATTAATCCTGATTTTGCTTTGGTGAGAGCTATGTCTATCATTTCAAAACAACAAGCTGTTAATATGAAGCAGAGGATATCAATTTTTTTTTTTTCCCATGATGCTAGGAGCGAAAGCACGAGTGGATGCAATGTGGGAGCAGATGAATAAGGGAATCCCTAAGAATGCTCTCAGACAATTTTCTAGCAATAATTCCTCAACCAGAAGTAAAACTTCACCCAAGGCTTCCAATGTGAGGATTTTTTCATTCTCTTCCGTTTTTAATGGAGCTAATTATAAGTAGATAGTCACGGTGCAATTGTTTGCCTTTGATTTATTCCGTAGAATTGGATGAAGTATCTGCAAATGAAACCACCAAATCCTGGGCAAGACAAACAGACAGAGGCGAAGTCTCCAAGTGTTGTGGAGAATGGAACAAGTGATAAGGCTCAGTTAGGGCAAGTTGATAAAGGAATATCTGTGGAGAATGGTTTAACTGTGGGTACTCAATTTTCTCAGAAGACATCCAATGTAAGTTGTTTTTCCTTTCAATTTTGTTGCCCTGGTAGGTAATTGGCTATAATTGAACTTTTAGCCAGATTACGCTTAACAGAAATGGATGATGCAGCTGAGCTTGCTACCAAAGAAAACAGAAGGCCTTAATAAAGATGAATCGCTGAAGGAACCTGGTGTGATGCAGAACAGCATCAGTGATGAGGCAAAGAAGCTTGCAGCTGCTGCTCTCTCAGCAGTGAAGGATGCGGCAGCAGCTGCAGCTGCTGCATCTAATAGAGGCAAAATTGAGGTAAGCACAACCTTCTCCAACTCTTGTTAGAAAAAAAAATGCAGCTACCAGTTAGAAAATGCCTTAGCCATGCAATTGCATGGATTATCTGAGCATGCAAGTGTGGACCTCTTTCTTCACTGGCAATGCTTGCTTCTGACTTTACTTCAAGTTGTCTTTAAAGAAATGTTTGAACTATGATGAGCCATTTTTCAATACCTGAGCACTCCAAAAGATTATATACGTCCTTGGTCTTCTAAGCACTTTGGTCTGTTAATGTTTCTGGATGCAAACACATGATAAACTTGAAACTCCTAGGGCTAGGAATGCTTTGGTAGTCTGTGGATCAGCCAACTCCATGCCTGAGCAATGCTGTAACGTTCAATCTTTCCGTTTGCAGATCACTGAGGTTCGAGACTTTGCTGGTCAAGAAATTGAAATTCGAAAGCGTATTGATGCTGATTCGAAAGAGGTGGCTGAAAAGGCGAAAGCTCCTGCACCTTCTGCCGTAGATGCTGTTCTTGAACAAATCAAAAAGAAGCCAAAGCTCAGCGTGCTTGACAAGACGAAAAAAGATTGGGGAGAATTCAAGGATGAGAATAAAGGGATGGAAGAAGAGTTGGATGCTTACAAGAAGAGCTCAAACCAGTATCTGGATAAGGTTTCTTTCTTGCAGCGGGCTGATTATCGGGAATTTGAGAGGGAGAGAGATGCAAGGCTTGCTCTACAGGCTAGGAGGAGACCAGACATGCGGGAGGACCCATGACAGTCCTAAATAGCTTTTTTTTTTTTTATTGCAGCATGAAAGACCCAGAGTTGATGAGAGTAGAGCAAGGGGCCTTTGTTCCCATCATTAGGAGGGAAGGCCCTTTAGCAAATACATATCTGACTCATCTTTTGTGCTTAAAATGCAAGTTATATATATTCAATCTTTTTGGGGTCTCTGGTTCTTTCCCTCGTATCAATCAGATTTGGTTATGAATTACTCTTGCTTGTATGCTTCTCCTGGACTTAAGTTGGCTTTTAAGAAAGAACATCACTGAAAGGGCAGTCGGTGAACATGTAAGGTTACATGCGTTAGTTTTGAAATCCTAAGCTAAGATGTTTCGGCTTTCTTATTTGTTTATATGTGTGGCACATTTGAGCACCGGATTCTAATTCTTTTAAGCTTCAAAGGTAGGTAAGAAGAAATCATACAGCAAACTGTAACTTGCATGCCCTGCCTGTATAAACATGTGCTTTTCCACTTCTATCACAAACTATCTATTGACCAACAAAGTATTAACTCAAACAAGCCCCTCCAAGATGAGAAAACTGCAATGTATAACAGGGAATGAGCAAAGCATGAATATCTGCTCCAGCGTATTAAGTTGTTTATTAATTGCACATCACAAAATGACTGAACATGCTTAGTTATTATACCATTCAGAAAACAGGGAAAGAAGAATAGAAAATCTCTATTCCAGCATGCCATCTGCTTCCAGGACAAACAAGAAAGTGAAGTTTTTGTGCTGAGTCATGTTGAAAATTCTCAAACAAAAATCAAGAAGACATAAAATCTAGATTTCTAGACGTGAATGGGCTTGTCATAGGTGGCCATTGCGGCTTCCTTCAATGCCTCACTCATTGTAGGATGTGCATGGCACACACGTGCGATGTCCTCACTTGATGCATCGTAGTTAATGGCAAGGACTGCTTCATGGATGAGCTCTCCAGCATTGGGTGCCATGATATGAACTCCCAGAATTTTGTCCGACTCCTTATCAGCCAGTATCTTGACTATTCCCTCAGCATCATCAATAGCCTTGGCTCGGCTATTTGCCAAGAAAGGGAACTTCCCAACACGGTATTCAATACCAAGTGCCTTAACCTGCTCCTCAGTCTTCCCAACAGATGCGACCTCAGGATGAGTGTAGACAACTCCAGGGACCTTATCATAATCAACATGCCCATGTTTACCAGCTATAAACTCCACACAAGCAACGCCATCCTCTTCTGCTTTGTGGGCTAACATTGGCCCTGGAATTACATCTCCAATGGCATAAACACCTGGCACATTTGTAGCAAATCTATCATTGACTAAAATTCGTCCTATCTTATCAGTTTCCACTCCTATCTTGTCCAAGCCAAGCCCAGCTGTGAATGGAGTTCTACCAGCAGAAACAAGAACAACATCAGCTTCAAGTGTGGTTTGCTCTCCACCAGCAGCTGGTTCAACTGTCAACTTCACACCATTTCCAGTAGTATCAACTCCTACCACCTTAGTTTTGAGCATGAATTTCATCTTCTGCTTCTCAAGTGCACGTTGGAATTGCTTGCGGACCTCTCCATCCATTGTCGGAACAATATCTGGAGCAAACTCAACCACAGTGACCTCAGAGCCCAGTCGGGCCCACACTGAACCCATCTCAAGCCCAATGTAGCCTGCCCCAATAACTATGAGCTTCTTAGGGACTTCTGACAACGCTAAAGCTCCAGTTGATGACACAATTCTCTTTTCATCAATGGTGATACCAGGTAAAGATTTGACATCAGAACCAGTGGCAATTATGATATTCTTGCCCTTTACAACAGTGCTCCCACCTTCAATCGTGTCTACAGAAACTTCAGAGGGAGAAATGAACTTGCCATAGCCTTTGACATAGTTTACCTTGTTCTTCTTGAATAAGCCTTCAATACCACGGGTCAGATTAGAAACAGCTTTGTCCTTTTGGGCCATCATGGCGGGCAAATCAACCTCAACAGAAGAAAATTTCACACCATGGCCAGGGAATGAATGCTTAGCTTCATGGTACATGTGGGAGGAATGAAGAAGTGCCTGGATGAAACAAGCAACATTAGAAAAATAAGAACTCTAATGTGACAAGTAGCCTGCAGGAACTAGGAAGGACACCAATAAAGTTAATTTGAAGGCTGAAGATGAAAGCATATGGTAATCAAGTATGTATGTTCAATACTGAATTGTATCGAAGAGAATGATAAAGATAAGATTTTTTTCAAAAAAGATAACATTTTTTTCCTCTTCATTGTCGTAAAAACAGATATGGCCAGAAAGATACGATTTGCAATGCCATTTCGACTTCACAAATATAATACCCGATCATAGTTCTTTTAAAGGGTATTCAGAACAGAAATTGAGACAACCAATTGAACACCAGGATCAGCTTTACATACATTTTCACCATAATTCACGACCTATCAGAACATTTGCCCATACAAACATATTCAAATCTTACTAAAGATTTACAATCATAGTCGATTGACCAACCATAAATTTAAAAAAAGAGAAGAAATTTAGATCCAAAAATCAAACAGCACAGTACACCTTAGAAGGGATGCAGCCAACGTTGAGGCAGGTACCACCAAGGGTCCCGCGCTTCTCGATACAGGTTGTCTTGAGACCCAGTTGTGCGGCCTTGATAGCGGCCACGTAACCGCCGGGTCCGCCGCCGACGATGACGACATCGTTCTCTTCAGATCCTGAAGCGAAACCCCTTGAGAAATAGCTGAGCGAAAACGAGTACTTCAACGCATCTGCGGGTGAATTCGACAGGTTCCGGGACAAAAGGTATGCCTTTCTTCTGGCCAAGCTTGCCAAAGCCATTTTATCTTAATTTTTCACTCGTTTTTTTTTTTTTTATTTTTGCTTTGTTTTCGTTTCTGAAAATTCTATTATAAACAAGATGCAAGAGAGTTTGGCCTGTATGGATCAAACCTTGCTTTAGACTGCGGCTTTTGGAAGTGTGATGAATAAAAATATTACAACTAGAAGAATAAACCTGGTTTTTATTGTATTTTCTTAATTTGGGCTGCTCCAATTTTCTATCTTTTCTGTAAAATCAGTGATCTGCTGCGACGGCTGTCTATGGCCTGGATGCTGATCTTCGGGTAGAATACAAGACACGTGGATCGTGAAGGATCTGAAAATCTGGATGATGCTGGAATAGTTGACTGCAAGATATTGACCAGACACGCCATGTTTGGAGTTTGGTAGGTGGGGTCCAATCATGCATGGTCCACCAATATGATCTGTTGAATGGAGTTAATGGGCTCATATCCGGCAACTCTGATAGATTCATCGGAAGGACCGCAAGAACTCGATGGGCTTTCATCGTTTCTACTTGTTTGATGCCGCATGGAATTATTTTTGTCTCTTGTTTTGATTGGTGTCTTCTTGTTCTGAATGGCAAAAGCCCCAGAAAATGGTGGCCTCACAAGCCCTACCATCACCCCAACAGGTATATATGGTGGTGGGCAGATGAAGCTCCTGCTAAGGTGATGAGATTCTCCTGTACCAATCATTTCGCCAAACTTTCCAATCAAATTTAACCCAGGATGATGATGCAGACAACAAACCAACAATAACACTGTTCATTTTTAACTGCATAACCAGATTTCACTTTCTTTCTCTTGAAACAAGGGTTATGGGAAGGTTAACTGTCTGTCAAGCATCAGTTGTGCTTGACAATAAACATCAGGGTCCGTACAGATGTAACGCTTGTTGAAGCCACTCCATGATTCTACATGAAATACCAAATGCTTCTACAAGGATGAGAATGAGAAACAAACAAGAATACTAACCAAATCCCCTTTTCAAGAACGATCTGATCAAAGATATAAGTCCATTTTCGCAGTGAACAAAGAAACATTACAATTGATAATAATCGCGCAATGTAGTTATACCACTAGAAATAACATAAAACAAATGCCGACATTGTCTACTCTCCTACACCTACAAAACTGCTGGCTGCTTTTTCTAAACTAGCTGAAACAGCCAAAAACAGATTAAAACGATTTCTCCCATTAGGAATGGCAGTAAATAAACGAGAAATAATTTGTATATACATTCAATTGCCTTCTAGCAAACTCTTCAACCTATTCCTAGCCTCCTCAGAGAGATTGCAGCACCTAAACCTTCGTCGTTGGAGAGGAGATGACTCAATAGGAGCAGGGGAGGAGAAGCAGATAATAATTGCAGTGAGGTTATCTGATGAATTCAGGCGTGACGCTTCGTTGACTAATTCTCTGGCACATTCTTCTGGGTTATCATGCCGCCTTAGACCACGGCGAACAAGGCTAACAGCAAACTGGCTTGACATTACATCCCAAATGCCATCACAACCAATAATCAAAAACTCATCCTCCTCTGTTAACACAGTCTGTCTAACATCCGGGCTGCAATCAGAGGTGATGATGGTCCAAGAGGAAATTTTAAGTCCAATCTCCAAGTCAAAGTGTAGACAAGATAGCATGAAACCAGAATCAACAATAAAACGAGGGTAGCCAAAATCTAAAGTACAATATACAACAAAGATACAGAACAAAGTTAAGATAGTTGAAAAAAGATCACAAAGTCAAATGGGAGAATGCGGGATAACTAGAAAAGAAACAATGAAAACTAACAATCAGCAAGAGAATACCAATCAAAGATCCAGACGGTAGACTATCGAAAGAGACGATGCGTCAAATGAAGAAAAAGAATAGCGACTTAAGACAAAAAAGCATGCGAAGAAGTAGAAATGAGAAGAAGATAAATACTAGGAGATAGATCCTAGAAGAAACAAAAAAATAAGGAGAGTACAGTACAAGGAAGAAGAGTGGACAAGAAGCGAAGAAAAAAGAAGAAGACCCAGAAGAATAAAAAGACATGAGAATAAGAAGAAAGAAGACATAAGAAAAGAGAGTGTGACTGAGAGATAACCATTAAAGATACCATCATCAATGTAGCCACCCAACTCCTCAATTCGCTTGCGTTCTGGTAAGTAGGAAGGTCTATGATCTTGAGACATTTCAACTGCAACACCTTTTCGGCAGAGAACAGCTCGGCAATCACCAGCATTTGCAACCAAAAGATGCCTTCCAAGCACCAGAGCAGTCAGCACCGTTGTTCCACAAGAACTGCTAACACTGTCTTCAGCAGCCAAGGCAAGGTCTGCCAGCAAGAATGCCTTCCTATGAGAATCCTCCAACTCTTTCAAGAAAACAGCATCGATATCAGATACTTGTGGCAAATCAAAATCTTCAAAAAATAGCCTTGTAGCATTCCTCTTGATATAAGCAGCTGCATCAGGGCCACCATGACCATCAAAAACAGCATAGAAAGCACTTGGCATTGAAGGCTTAAAGATAGAACCCAGGTGGGTAGATAGATCATCAATCCTAATATGTTCATCATCCATAGATCTCCGTGGACCAATATCAGCATAGCTGCCAGAACGAATTCTTGGTACAAATTTGACAGCAGATGACTCAATAACATCATCTCCAATGGTCTCGGCGCAAGCTGCGACCTACAGAACATAGGAAAAAGAAGGTAAGCCCACGTTCTTACATATGTAAAATCAAAATAAAGCTTTTCATATGGTGATTCCTGAAGCTACTAAGATTCAATGAAAAAACGTACTATAATTCGCCCATAAACCAGAAAACCTATGAAACATCAAGGGCGGAACTCTGGATCTATGAAGGTTAGCAAAGCATAGCAAATTTGCCTCAAACCCGTTACAGAAAAAGTACAATTCTCATATCTCAGTTTTTTCCCCTAATTCAAATCCAGTAATCCTCATTGCCCACCGACCAGGGTATAATTCTGGGTCGAAATTCACCTCCAATTTACCAAAAACTATCAAAATACCAAAACTTGAAGGGAAAAAAAAAATCCTTTTTCTATCAAACCCCATCAAAAAAGATCCCAACCCTAACAGAGGCCAATCAAATGTAGTTGCCATACGAAATTCAAGCCAATAATTCAAAAGAAACATCAAATTCTAACCAAATTAAAAAAAAAAAAACGAAAGAACGAAAATCAAGAAGAAAAGAGAGGGAAACACGCACCGATTCGAAGCGAGAAACTTGGGTGGAAATCGACATAACATCTACAACTTGGTGACAATAAATGATGTCGGCTTCTGCTACCATGTTTTGACTTACTATCATCTCTAAAACCAACTCCTTTTCTTCTTCTTCTTCTTCAAGCTTAGCTCTTCCAAGAACAACGAATTACAGCTTAGGGTTTTGTTTTTTTTCCCTTTTTTTCTTCTTCTCTTTGGTTTTCTTTCTCCGCTGGGATTCGAATTCCGTCGCCGAAAACAATATGGTTTCTTGTTCAGAAAAATTAGCCTCATAAATATTGGGCACGCATTGGCTTTTAACAACGGGATTAGCCGGTAATACTGACCGACACGTGTGGGCAACGAAGAGCTGGACTGGGTTTGACATTAATGTAATGTGCCTGACACGTGACGTGAAGGTTTTTAGTGACGGATTTACCCTTTCCGTGGTGGACTTTGCGGCTAATGCCAATGGGAACAATCTGGCAGAGAGACGTTGACTTTGTGGTTTCTCTTTTGTTCACACTGGTTGGGTAATAATTATATTTTTTTTACCAAAAAAAGAAAAAAAAAAAGCCTCCTTTCCCTTTAAGAAGTGCACAAATAGTGCTGCTTATAAAGGCAAAGGATGCTTCTTGCTTGTACCTTGGTTGGTTTTGGAATTTCCCCTCGTTTTCTTTTTCTTTTTCTTTTTGCTTCCATATGAAGTTTGGTAAAAGGAATAGTTTGTGTAGTTGCCAATCAGGGTTTGATTCTTCAGGAAATTAGTTTAAAAGTTAAATCTTTAATGCACCATATTAACATGAGAGAATGTTAATATATATTTGCACGGGTTAATATAAGCAAAAGGAGCATAAATTTAATTAGTAATTTTATTATTATGTTTATCAAATAGATATTAATATATATATATATATATGTTCGGGTAAGTTCAATTTGTATAAAAAACAATCTGTTTTTCTATCTATTAAGATTTGATTCTTGTGATGACTACTTCAACAATGAAATCTTTAAATATACCAAATTGGTGTATGAAAATATTTCTTAAAAATTGTCCTTTTGTGAAGAAGATTAGGTCTAGATGAAATCTAAGAATATCCTAACCATATTTATCAAAAAAAAAAAGACAAACACGTGTATATATATTGTGTTAATTTTTTATGATACAAAGTGGGTTTTAAGCTCTAACTAAGGATAAACATTTTTGCATTAAAGAACATAAAATTCACATGCAGAAATATGACATCTTGAAGGAAGTTCAAAGTGTAGAAACGTGTTGTACTTTGTTTTGTCACACCACAAACACAAATAGAGTATTTAAATGTAGAAAATAAAGGGTGAACAATAACCCATTCCAATTCCACCTCTTTTTGTTCTTTAAGTGGCGTGATCTGTCCACCCACGTTTCCTTCAAGCCTTTGCCCCTTTCTCTTTGGCATTTGTTTAGTGGCCACCGTAACACTCCAAACCCAATAATTGCTTTGCCATCCTAATTAATCTGTCTCTCTCTCTCTCTTGATTCATTATTTGAAGTTCAAGATTAATCAACTATAGCTTATCTCTCAAGCTCTCTTCATTCATTTTACCTTTTCCTTTTTTGTTGTGGCTAAACGTTGGAAGGGATCAACTTACCTAACAAGTTAATCTAATGGTAAGGGAATGATGATGTAACCTCTCCATTTAAAACGGATTTATTTAAACACTTTTATTATATTTTTTATTTATAAATGAAAATTTTATTTTGAGATATCTTTAAAAAAAAAAAACTCGAAAAGCATTTGAGTTTAAATTATGATAATTAATTACTAATTGATTGAGTTCATTGT
>NW_018397264.1:7883491-7888648 GCF_002168275.2 Theobroma umbraticum
GATGGGTTAAGCTTTAACTTAAGGCACAGGGGAAGAGAAACCGAGTGAAAAAGCATAAAATTGTTGTGGACAAGTGGGTTTAGCTCAAACGTGTCGCCGCAAGGATCACGTATGTTAAGCTGGTTAGGGCTCCGTTCATATTCAATCTCATCGTTGTGTTTGCCACTCTTTTGGCCAATAATCTGCCAGCACCACTCATTACTAGAAGGCCAGTTGGGGACGGTTCACCAATCACTATAACCATATTCTGCAAACCAAAATTCTACGCGGTATTAATTTAATGGTAAGTAGGGGTACCTAGGACTGGTAGTCTGGCATCTTTAGCATCATATAAAAGTAGATAATGTGACGTTTTGCTACATCCGTTGCACTTGTTTTGGTGCGCCCAGGAGGGATTAGCATCTTTCTTTTCGGGTGGATTGAAACTTAGGCATAACCAACTATGCTTTGCGTGCCAACGAGCCAATCTGCGTGCAGGATATTCCGTGTCATAGTCAGCCATTGCCCCATGCTTTGTTGCGCCCAACCAGCAACCAGTGCTTTATGTGTGTCACCATTCCCATTCATGTATAAAGTATTAATCGTTTTGATTCATTAATTCTTATAATTTTACTTTATAAAAATATTTCACAAGTTAAAATTTATGTAAATATTTAAATATTTAATTTCACTATGATATGTCATTTTTTAAAAATTGTAACATCTTTTTCAATATAAAGCTTACAACTCTTATATAAAACTGTGACGAAAAGAGAAAAAATTTGCTAATGTTTCAGGTTCTTGTTTCATTGGTCTGAAAGGGTCTAGCCTTGCCCTTTATCGCACAAAGACATTGGTGATTGTTCGAACTACTTTGTCTTTTAATGCGAGGGTGTTAAGGAAACCACAACTATCTGTTCTTTCTTCTCTGCCTATGGTGACCACTTGTAAAGTCAACATGAAATAGTCCTTTAATGCGAGGGTGTTAAGCAAACCACAACTATGTGCGCTCTCTTTTCTGCCTATGGCGAACACTTGTAAAGTCAACATGAAATAGTTTGCGTGCCATGCCACTCTTAAACTTTTCCTTTGATAGGAAGAAGTCTTCACTTCAACCTCCCATTAGAGTTGAAAGGCTCTATCCATATGATTTGTGGCAGTTTGATAAAGGCTTACAGCCAATGAATTTGAGTTTAACCTGCGGAAAAAGATTAATTGTAGAATAGTTGCACAAAGAATTGGATAGTTTAAGAGTTTGTAGAAATTTGATCATTCAGAGTTGAGTTCATATGCCACAGAAAACAGTTCCATCGACCATCTTCCTACCATCACCCCAGCATACACCATAATGGTAAAGAATAACAAATGAAAAGAATAATGTGACACCAAATGTGATTGCACGTTGCACAAGTAAAAGGAGACACAATTCTGACTCCGTCCAAGACTCGTGGCAGTTGAAGAGTGTAGATTACCGGTGCTTAAAGCTCATAGTGGCATAATCGTTCTATGCCATAATGGCATGAACTGCATAAACACTATCAGTCCCCAAAAGGGTTTGTCTTGGTTTTGATGTTAAACGTGTCAAGCTGTTGAAAGCGTTTTGAGTATGGTTGAATTGTTACTCACAGCAATGGGCCTGGTGCTCTTTCTGCAACTTTTCCCAAAGGCATAACACCATCCTCGGGCCTTGATAGTGTGCAAGAATGTAATTTGACTCACATCCGGTATTGTGGAATCTCTCATCAGTGATATAATGCACTTCTCGACCACTATTTTTGAATTCTTCAATCCATATACCCATTGCAACATCTTCTAGTTTGAAAAGCTGCCAAGGCATAAAGGTTAGAAAATAATTTGAAGAGACAAAAAAAAGGAAGCTTATTAAACTGATAGAATGATGAAGACCCTTCTATGGATACGCAGTCCTTGGTCCTTCCTCAAAGATATGTCAGACATCCAAAGTAAATGATAAATATAACTCTACATAGCCTAATGTTTCCATTGTAATTGCACTAACAGAGATTGAATTGTTGTTCAAGTTGTTTACTGAATTCCTGAGATCGAATCATTGAGCATATATTTTGATAAGTTACATTACCCAAAGGCATCTTCAAGAATCTCAAATCCACAAAGTGAGATCAGGCATTCCTTTTGCGGATTACCTCCCATTCCCCAAACAGATCTTATAATTAATGCTCGTGGTAGTCAGCAAAGTTGCTCATGCTCTTTGCAAGCAAGTAAAATTTACCTTGAGTTCTCTTTCCTGGTGGCCTCGGACAATGAATTTTGCAATGTCTCGAGAGATAATATAACCTGGACCATGGGCCCATGGTGGATATGAAGAATGCGGCCATTCCTGTGGAAAAAGTACTCATTAGCAGTGAGCCCAAAGGGGATCAACATATGATTAAAGTTTGACTGAGACAAATACCTCGTTACTGATGTACCATTTGCTGTCTTTATCCCTTTGAGGAGATGAATCGAATGCTATAAGGCCATATAACAGGCCATCAGATGCCTTTCCCTTGAGGCTGGAGAGAACTTCATCAATCCTGACAAAGGCATCGTCATCTGTTTTCATGATATATTTTGCAGGGAGGATTTTAGTCTGCATGTTTGATTGAAAGAAAAATGAAAACAGAGATATCAATTAGTCAATGTAGAATTTATAGCCATGAATGTAAGACATCAAGAGCAGAGACTTCCTTGCCCACTTCAGGATATGGTGAATCATAAAATCACTAGGTCCTAGCACATCCACAGACAAAACAAAAGAGAGATGCTTTCTTAAGATATTAGTTTTATTCACTACAGTTTTAGTAGCTTCATTATAACCAGCATAAACTCCTCTATTAAAGCCACAAAAATTACACTTTCTTAGTGCGTCTTTCAGCCTTTTTCTATTGCTTCATGCTATCAATCCTATGACTGCATACTGACACAATCAAAGACAGAAATATGCCTTTAAGATCTACACACAAATTAGGACTTATATCTGAAGGTCAAAGAAAAGACTATAGTCATAACTTTCTATGCTTAATGTATGCATCAACTTACCCCCATAATGCAAATTGCAAAAGTTTTCAAACTGATCAGACTATAGTAATCAACAAAGGGCATGAATTGGATGTCTCCATATGCTTGAGCTTCTTTCCACAGCTCAAAGTTGACTTGTCTATTCTTATTCTGCAGGTACAAAAAATATTATAACAATCAGCAAACAGTTTTGTATGCAGTCAAAACTGTTATATAAAACACTTTAGAAGAATGAGTCATGTATCTGAGTGCCACTACAGCCAAGTTAGCTGATCCATACGCATATAGGCCATTCTTAATTCAAGAACATGAAGGAGAATGTGATTGTTATCTTGATAGGATAGAATTGTGCCTAAACCATCAAGTTTTCACTCACAAGGCCAATGAAAAACCGAACTGCTACATCCCCAGAGCGTACAGCCTCAAATTGCATCCAAGATCTTCTCAGTGCCATACGACGCTCAAAATTATTTCCAGTGGAGAAGACCCCAATCAACATTTGAAGTCTTTTCCTAGAAACTGCAGGAGCTTTAAGAAGCCTGGACTTAACTATTAAATCATGGTCTTCAGGAACAGGCAAGCCTTTGGCGAAGGCAGATAAGAGATCCAAACCACCTGCCACTTTGACTCCACTAACTGACCATGGTTCAAGTTTCTGCATGTGTAGAGATTGGACAGCGTCTGAGTGATTACTCCTATCCAAATAGGACAATTTGAAGAACATACCTGCTTTGCATTTTAATATTAGTTGTATATAAACTCATACCTTACCTCCCTGTATGCAAATGATGTTTCATGTCTTCCATTTACAGTCATATGAAACCCCTCTAAACCAACCCATAAGGTGGCAGTGAATGGGTTCCCTTCAATGAATGGGAAATTAGCACTTGCATGGCTGCTTGCATGGGAAGCATTTGTCAAGGCATTACCACTAGAAAGACTAACATTCTGATTTTCTTCCATAAGGCCTCTGACAAGTTGTTCATTGCAAAGACCAAGTCCATCAACTGTAACATGTGCTTAGATATATTAGGTAACTACAAACAAGATTCTTTCTATAAATAAAAGGAGCAACAGATATTACAACGAACGAAGATGGTTAGAGAAGGGGAAGTGGTACTGGAGTATTGTAGAACTACATTAGCAAGGAAAACACGCATGAAATGAAATTGTTTTAACATGCCCATTGATACTTTTTTTTCCTGCTAGGAATGATAGTGACTAGAAGGTAACTCAGATTGTTGAACATGAAATGTACCCTTTTCAGCCTCCAAATCTTTCCAACTAATTTTCAGAATAACACTTATGATGTCATAGTATCAAATCCATTTAGATGATGCTGTAGACAGAATGATCAAATCAAGAAAGAGTTAAACACAGAGTAAATAATAGGTGGATAAATTCTTGTAAGA
The DNA here is from genome assembly GCF_002168275.2 of Theobroma umbraticum. NCBI lineage: Eukaryota > Viridiplantae > Streptophyta > Magnoliopsida > Malvales > Malvaceae > Theobroma > Theobroma umbraticum. The sequence continues at coordinate 7,887,919 of NW_018397264.1, forward strand.
ACTGTATCTTACAGTCAATATGAAGCAGTACATATTATTTATAAAGAACCAGCATGCACAGAAACAGGACCATACAAACTAACATCAGATAATCCAAAATGTGAGCCAAGAACTGTTAAGAAATATATACCTTTTAAATTATTTGAAGATACATGAGCAGGACACCTTTCCTCCTTTCCCCAGCCAAGTTCATTAGTCCATGTATTTTGAACAATAAATGGCTCTTCTGTCATATTATCTCCGACAACACTGACATTGTAATGCAATATAACAGAAGGCTTTGGTTCCCCAGAAAAGTTTGATCCTGCAAGCTCAATTTCAAAACTCCTATAGCCCCCAGTAGGGATCCCAATCACTGTGATGGATGAATCCTCAACTAGACCACAAGGCAACTCGAGTATATTTCCACCACTGAACAATGTCTTGTCAAGGTTGCTAACAGAGAAAGGGCAGTTTTTCTCTTTTAGTCTGATATTATGACTGGTAGTTTTCTCTTCCTCAATCACAGCAAGTAATTCTTTCCATGCTATAGCAGCCTCTTTGATCCCCTGACCAGTTTCAGGTAACGCATCAGACCTTGACAATAGCAAGCGCATATGTGGCCACAAAAGCAAGGCCTTTGAATCCTCAGAAATATTTGTTGGAGCATACAAATCATTGAGCCCTTCAACATCGATAAGTTTGGGTTTCTTCATTAAGGCTAATTTCTTCACTTCCACGTTGGGAGATT
>NW_018397264.1:7888748-7927309 GCF_002168275.2 Theobroma umbraticum
CTTATACTTGAAGAACTTCTCTAGTTCCAAATTAAAGCAAGTGAGCCTATGTGTACGTGTATATATAAACTAAGATGATACATTTTTTTTGATTAATGATTTATATTATAAAAGGATATATCAAGTTTAAATTTTTTTTATAATTATAATCTACTTTAAAAGTAAAAATAATGATTTAATTTTAAATCTATACAGGTAAACTTACATGTATTTATAAAATAGATGATATCGTGATTAATGATTTATATTATAATCAAAAGAAATTCATTTACCCAGCTCATTATTCTTTTTTTCGTTTTTTCATTTTGGCTTTTGCAAATTAATCAGAAACTAGATTCTATATAATAACCAAAGGAAAAACACGTTCTAGTCTTTCTCTTTGGTTTTGATTTCCCTCTTGTTTGGTTATAGGGAAAACGACAGGCATTCTTTGAATATAAACGTACATACTTGTTCTTGCTGACTGCTATGGAATTCCCCCTGCGCCAAGTGAATTTGATAGTTCTGATTTCTCCAGGTGAACAAAGCCTTGTATATATATATATTCTACAATCTGTATATTTGATTCATTGTTTTTGGTACAGAAAATTATGGAAACAGTGTTGACTAAAAACACCTTCTATATAGAACCTACTCTAAACGGAAAAAAAAAAATGACAAAATGGATTACTTACATTACTATAAAAGAGAAACATTACTTTGTTTGAATTGGGTAAGATTGTGAATTAGATAAAAAAAATCACACCATTTGTTTAAATTACAAATTGAAATGAAATGAAAAATAAAATAAAATTACTTGTCTTTAGAATATAAGATGACAAATTAGATTCCGATTCCAATGATTTATAAAATGACTCAGCTTTGTTACTTACTCCTTTTTACTCGAATCAAATGAGAAATTGGAATTTTTTTTTTTTTTTGATTTTGTCTGTCTTATCGTAAGTAAAAAGTTGACTAATTGAAAACGAGATATTATACACTGCACCATACACATAGGGCCAACTACTGAACTTTGCTTACCAGCCACGTTGATATATGATAACGAGCCAGAAAACCGGCTTTCTTGTGTCAACTGTAGACATGTACAAGAAATGTAAAAAACTATACATTTCGAGAAGCGCCTGATGAATTATATTATATCAGATATTTACTGCATAAGCTTTTTCTATGAAGAGATACCAATTTACATTCAAGCATCTACTGTTCTCAGGGGGGCGAAATCGACCATATCCATATTTTCAAAGGGGCTTTGCAAAATATTCCTCCCACTACAAAACTCCCAATGGTGCAATAACACCCTTACACTGAGCTGATGCTCATTCAAATGGTCAAAAATGGAAGCTTCAATGCCTTACCTTAGCTGGCGGGGCTATGGGTGCTCAAACTTTTTGATTCCCCAGTAGCAGTCTTGGAAACTGACGTTAAAAATTCTCCGTTGGCACAGATTCTTAAGTTAGTTGATGCTGCTGCCAAAGGTCGATCTCATAGGAACTGATGTAGGCACCTGTTGAGGAGACAAGGTGCAAGTCACTTCTTTCCGAATCATTTCAACACCGGTTCCATCAGTAACTGGCGAATATGGTTTTGTAACTTTCTTCTTCAGCAGCTCCTGAATCATTGAAAGAAGCTCTTACTGAGAGAAAAAATCTCAAAATTATAGGATGATCCAAGGCCATGCTTAGACACGCTCCAATCTATGTTTCATACACTTGAATTTTTCAATATTACCGCTGAAATGTCAATGCCAGCAAACCATCTATGCTTATATTTTCGCTAACTAAAACAAAGATACTAGCACGTTATGATAAAACTTTGAAAAAACTACTTAAAATAGGAAAACATTTGTCAAAGTCTAAAACATACAGTGCAATAAACAATGCTGTCTAAATGAAATAAAGAGTGCAATCTGGAAAAACTAACCTTCACAAGGTTTTGTCCATATGTATTCATTGCTTGTTCAATTGAAGAGTAAACTTCAAGAGCTTGATGAGTATCTCTGCTGCATTTTATAACACGAACTTGTTCTTTTGTATCTGTTGGTCTAGTCTTTAAATAAAGTATGAGCCGTGAAGGTGGAGCTTTTGGTTGGTCTTTCTTTCCCTGAGTTAACTCCATTGTTGCCAGGTCAACCCACATTACATCCCACAAAACTGAACATGGATCCCTCACCGGGTTGAATTTCCTCTGAGTGATATTAGTGGTTTGCTGAAAAAGGCAAAATGCAGTGTGATCCTTTAGTTTGGCCTCCAGGTTTAGTAATAGAAAAAAGGCACCAGTCAAACCATAAAATGTTTCTAACCAAACTAGTTGACATACTTGCAATAATATTATTCTTCGATGAGTAACCATAACAGTTTTTCCCTTTGGTAGCAAGAAATGATCTTCATATGCATCTGATAATGCAAATTTTCCCCGTACTTTGAATAGATCAACCTGGCCAAAGAAAGAACCCGATTCCGCCAATTGCAATATGACCTTCAAGATGAACACATATGCCAGTAGGTTAAAAAGTTGTATTCAAAACATAAGCAGGTGATCATAAAAACCAAAATTTCAAACATAAATAAAACAGAGACAAGTAAATGCGAAAGTATAACAGAAAATGGATGGACAAAATTATAATAAAAAGGGGTCTCTTTCCACTTGCCCTTTGACTTAATGTACTCAAAGCCAATTATACCTGCTAAAAGGACACAAAAAATAAAGTACCTGTCCTTGTGCTTTGTACTCATCATATGGTCGAAGCAAATTATCACCACTAATTACACGAGGCAGCCTCCTGCGGAGGAGCTGTTCATCTGAAGCTATAGCAGATGCTATCTTCATTCTCATAGCATTTGCACCTTCAGTAGTTTTTGACAAAAGATCCAGAACCCCACTCACTGGCTGTGCAGCTGCACCTATTATTCCTTTTCCAACACCCTGAACAAAGCCCTCAACACCAGAAGTTTTTGCGCCTTCAAGAGGCTTTGTTAATATGCCAGTAACTCCTCTGAACAGGCCTTTCGCTAGTGCTCCACCCCCTTCTCTAATAACATCACCAAAGTCCTCTACACCCTTGTTCTCCTGCTAGAACAAGCACATTGAAAAGAAAATATGAGTGTTCCAGAATGGTTAACTGCCCAAAACCAGACAAGTATTACCCAAAAAGAGGCCCGTTGAATGATTATTGGCTTTAATAGACCATAGCATAGAAAGTATGTAACAACAGCATGAGCAGGACAAAGAGAAAAAAGGTTGTCAGTCAATTATTTGTAGTATCATATTCTTGAAGTAGGGAGAAATAAGTGCTTCCTAATCCTATGGTAGCCTCTTGTATTTATACTAAGAGTTATAAGGTATAGAAGAAAATATTATCCTTACTGCACATTACACCTTAAAACACATATCCTACAGGAGATCCTTTTTTGACTGGAAAATTTCAGTCTGTTCTAAAATTTATCAATTCCCCTGCTGTAGACATGTTTTAAGGGTGCCAATAAAGAAATCAGAAGAGGAAATTAAAGATGGCATACCAAGGCAAGAAGGGGTTTATTAATTAATCATTAACTTACGCTTTAATTAATCATTGGACTATCTAGTTACACAATGAAATCAAACACTATTACTAAAGCTCTCAGGGTTAGTGAATTAGCAAGATGTAGTAGACATATCCCTTTTGTCAGTTATTCAAAAAGTTATCACACACGTGTTACCCATCTCTCAGGGTTAGGGTTATCACACACATCTTGCAAGTGGATCAAGCACCAGAGCGGGCAGTGTATGCTTAGTAATCAAGATTTTGGGTTTGTGACATACCTGTCTCTGCCGGCTTTGGATAAATTTCTTATCCATTGATAAAGCAGCCACTCCTTTACTCATATGTCCAAGAGCACTGCTTGCGTTGCCCAATATATCAAGGCCAGAAAGCAATTGAAGCGGTTGGCCAAGAAGATCCTTTTTGATGTTTGAAATAGCATTATTAATCATAGTACTCTGCCTCATGCACACATTCTCATGAAACCTTTGGTTTATCTTGACCTGTTATTCAACAGTTGTATTATAATGTGCATAACCAACACCAAAGAGCCCATGAAAGTTAGTTAAGAAATTCTTGAGATGTATATATAGCTCTGAGAGTTGCTAATGTTACTTCATCGATAGGATAGTACTTAATTAATGGCAAGCATAGTAGATAATAGAGTGTTACAGCTTAGTGTTATGCCACCAACCCTAGTAATTACCAAACCAAATGGATCTATCAACACATGTACTGCAACTTTGAGATATTAGGAGGCCATGATATCTTAACAGATATTTATTACAACAAGGCAGACAATTCTTCTAGCTTCCATATACTTACATAATTGACTTTTCAGATCCAGCCAGAGAATTAAAAGTCAAACTACAGAGAGGATCTACAAACAAGGAAACAAAAAGAGATTAAATGTAAAACTTACTGACAAATTCTCAGTGTTCCCTAATGCAGTCATTAAGGATGACCAAAAACCAAGTACTCCTCTAGGCCGTTGGCTAGGTGACATAGCCATCGAAACTTTCAGTCGAACTTCTGAGATGTTGAGAACCCTGTATTTCCGGGTAAACATAAGTGATAAGACTCAAGCAATCAAATACAGAGCAAAGCACAATTTGATACCAAAATTGAAGAAAGGTTCTCTCATACCCAATTTGAATGATTGGATCAACTGAAACTGCAGTAGTTTTAGTATCATATAACCTACTGAGGTTGACCTGCTGTATCATCTCATGAATGCGCCATATGATAGGTTCATGAATGTTTATCAAAAATGCAGAATTATCGGGCCCCTGGTAATAAGCCAATCAAAATGTATATGACTATATGAGTGACTACTATAGGAAAAAATAATAAACACTCTGCTCGAACTTTGAGATTTAACTGCTCACATGGAAACCTATATATGGATAGACACATAGATCCAGCGATCCATTTGTCTGTAGAGTCACAGAAATTTTCAACATATAATCTGTCTCCTGCCCAATTCTCTGTGGCCTGAAGAGAACTGGTGTTGGAGTTAGTGGCAACTGGTTATCCATTTGAATTCCTCCCATTCTTAATTTGAACCTGAAATAACCAAAAGATATAATCAGTAAACAATCACAAATTGCTAGATAACAGGGAAAATTTTTGGTACAAGATACTACATTTTTGGACATCTATTTTGCCTACATAATAAGTAGACAATTAATAAGGTTCTCTGCAGAATAGCATGTCACAATGCAGATTTGTGCTAAATCTAAGGCTTTCAATTTACAAATTCAGAACTTTTTAGTACTCAACTTGCACAATTAATGAATTTATGCATAAGAAAGGCACATGGAAAGGTATATTTTTGCACAAGTGTAATTGTGATAAGATATCCTATAAAAATCATAACAAGTCCACAATGAGTTGAAGGACAATTTATTACTTGAAACAGAACTGCTAACAAAGGCAGAGCATCATGAAACCAATCACATGTAACAATTTCATGATTTCATGAATAAAACCAAGTTTAATTTTTTACCATAAGGAATGTTACGACAGGCATTCTAATAAAAAATTTACAGAATTTTTTGTCGAAATGGAGCAATTCTTTGTGGGACAACCAAATTTGTCTTGTGATAACATAAATCTTGCTTTATTGCAGCATTGGAATTTATTAAAAGCAGAGCATACCTGCTAAACCCAGTGCCCAAGCCAGTTGAATATGCCAAATGAAGATTTTGCACTGACAGATATAATATCTCCTCAGGCGTATGGTCAACAATGGACACCCCAAGCTCCGCAAGCTCAACTATAACATGAAACTCACATTCTGAGGTGGACTGCCATTGCTGTTGATTAGGCTCATTTCTAGAGAACTCTGACAATGAGGATGGAATCCTTTGGCTGATGATTGCTGTAGGCTCATTTTCAGGCATCCAGTCACTGATCTTAACAACATTTACTTTTTCTTCTTTTAGGATGGTAACTCGTAAAGCTCTGGCAGGTCCTGTCACATCAATGGGCTGGTGATCGAAAATCTTATCAATATTGTAGATTTCTGACCTTGATGGGTCAGTCCCATCCGCAAGGATTTCCAACAAATGTTGTCGACCAAGATCTTCCCATAGGAAAGAAACAGCAGTGTTGGGAAGAAGAGAGTGCCATGAATCACTGGTACCATCCACTTGCCGGCAGCGAAGTGGTAAAAAAATGGAACGATTCTCAATCCTGTTCCCAGAAAAAAACAATATTAGAAATGAGAGAGAAGAGTAGAAAAATACAAAACGGAATTCAAGAAAGGGGACCTATGCATGTAGAACTGAAAAAATCCAACCAGATCAGAAAGATCTACCCAACACACCCAAAACCTAACCTAATCCAACCCAATTTGACTCTAAAAGCCAATGACCTGAACCTAAAAAAACCTAATCACACATGAAGCAACCCAAGCCCAAATGGACCTGAATAATCCAAAACTTCAATTGGGCATAATTTTTATTCTTTTCCCATTTCAAACTTCAAATTGATTAAGAAATAATAGATACTATGATAAAAATCATTTAAACAAATGACCTGAACTAGAACTCTATTTGAATGCATCTACCAAAGTCAACGACCTAAAACTGAGCAATTCAAACACAAAGTGACCCAAAATCGAGATGATTCATACATGACCCAAACAGAAAATAACCAAACCAAACTGACCCAAAATTTAAATGACCAACCAGAACTCAACTTGACCCACCAAACTGCCAACCTTATATGCCTGGAAAATGAGTCTTAAGTAAACTTTAAACAGTAAGGGGAAAAAAAACCCTTTTCCATTTACTATTCTGTAAGTATTTAAGGAAGTTCTAAGAGTGTATACACAGGTGTAAAATGTAACCTGTAAGGACTTGATGAGGAATTTGGACGGAAGATAACTTCATAGCGTGAGCTTTTTGTTCCACTCCGAACTTCAACCTTAACCAGCAACTGATCACTTCCAGTGTCATTTTTCAAAGAAACACGCATCACACCTTCACTAGAAACACTAAAAGGTGTACTCCACTTATATCCATTCACCCACAACTAAAATAAAAAGAAGTCCAATTAGCTAAAGCAGATATTATAACAATATATGCAGGGAAATATATTGAACCATTGGTATGAATGATTTACACTGACCTTCAACAGCTCAACTTTTGAAGAACTCTGCCATCCAAAGAGTTTTGGAGGATCAGTGGGATGGATCCATTCCACTGTCTGACAATCACACTGCTGCAGGCAAAGACTGAAACCAACCCTATTGATAAATAGCATGTGTGGCTGAAGATGAATGACCTGAATGTCAACCATTTTTATTAGCTAATAACTGACTAAAAAATTCTATAAAGAAATATCAATACACCATTTTTTAAGCATGTTCCAGGACTCAGAGCTTCCTTGTCTTGAATCATTATAGCACCCTGTACATTCTAATTCAATACCAGTGGCTACCAGGCCAAATAGGTGATGATTTACAAATCCTATAGGTTACACTGACAATCTACAGTTCAGAACATAGTTGGACCCAGATTTATTGGGTCCAAAAATAGCAAGAAAGGAATAGAGCTGTTTTCCTTAAAGAAGACCCGCAACCTCAAATAGATTTCTTAAACTAACTACATGCCTTTATCCACAAAAGCAATAATGCTTATTAGTCTAGTGTACAAGAAAGTTCAAATGAAAAAGGCCACTCTCTCCAATCTATTTGCCTGAGTATGTTGCAGCAAAGATTTGGTTTCAGGTTGTAGGAAAAGTCTACCATGGAACATTGATGATAATAGCAAGTATGCACGCATAAGAAGATTGCAAAATCAAAGGACTAGCTATTAAAGTTCATGCAACTTCAACAAGAAATTTAGAGCATAGAATCTCCAAGGCCCAAGCAGGCACTAACTGGAAACTTTTTTAATAGCAATAAGCAGAAAAAGGTAACACATAAAGCCATAATGTTTCTGAGGTCATGCTGCAATAACTGAATGCCTATTGGAAATTTATCCTATGCCATAAGCCAGAAAAAAGAATGGCATAGACTTTAAAAATCCCAATTATGGTATGAATCACAATGAATGCCGAAATTTACAAGGATGGCTAAAGATAACTTCCGAAAGTTAGAACGAGATTATAAAAACAATAAAAAGTTCAAAGAAGAAGCCCCAATAACAATGTATAAGAAATAAAAGAATAAACGACTACTCTAGTTACCAGAGAATGGAAGCAAGAATCACAATAATATATAAAATACCTACAATGTTTTAGAAACTAGTTTTTCACCTTTGTTCTGTCTGAGGTCATATTCACTAGAGCTGAAAGCTTATAGTATGACCCATCTGAACTGTATGCTTTTACATCAACACGTTCCTGGAACAGAAGTTACTTCATTTAGCGTCACATATGACTAAAACACCACCAAGCAATTTATCTGAAGCTTTACCCCTTTCCACCAAGCCCACAAAAGAGAAAAAGGAAACAAGATTCATAAGCATGTAGACATTTTGATCCCCTAACATATTACCTTCTTTTCAAGCTCAAGAAGGGAAATCCCAGGACTGTAAGTTTCAGAATTACGAATAGCAACAGCAATCCCAACCCGAGGGGACACATATGTATCCTTCTGCGATGGAAACAGCATAACACCACTACGACCTGCAGAGTCTTGCGGGGAAAGCATACTAGCTATTGGACTGGTGTCCTCAATAGCTTCAAGTACTTGGATGTTTCTCCTTGAACCAGAATGTCTCCTTTCCATTGAGTATGAAGGGGTCCTCAAAACTGTTCTTGCAGATTTAACTGCTCTAGATAGTGAGTGTGAATCCATGTCTGCACTATCTGAACCTTCAATTTCCACCACTTGATATGCTAGAGGCAGTGATGAATCATTAATGATCCAATATGGAACAAAAAACCTTATCGTTTTTGGTGCAGCACTGGCTCCTCCCATATCTCTTTCAATGCTCACACGCAATCTCCTGCAAAACCATGTGATAAGATCATGGATAACAAGCCAGAATTATTTTTCACAAATAAACAAATAGAAGGATGCAGTAACCTTAAGACTATTCCCCCAATTGGTCATTAATATATCATTTCACTGTGCAAATTGTACCGAAGTTCTTTCTTTTAGTAATAAAGTTGATCACGAAGAAACAGAATCATATATATATACATACATTCCTTTCACTTATCTTATGAATCCATTGTCAATAAAAGATAAAGTGAACTGTGGCATCAAATCTCACACCATTCCACTTAGTTTTCTGTACACTTAAAACTGACAATTTGCAAGGAGAAACAAACATGAGACAAATAATATATCATTTCCTTCCATTTCTTTTGTGAACAAGTGCCAACCACACGTCTGCTAAGAAGGGGGACATCAAATTATGAGGATCATGCTGACAAATCACAAGAGATGTAGGAAGCAAAATTATTAGAGGTGATGACACATGAAAAAAGAAATTGGAGCCACAACCTTTTACTTTTCTGGTGGAACATCCAGAAAGATGAAACGTGAGCATTGGAAGAAAGATCCAGAATAAGAACTGGGTCCTGCAAAAAATAATACATTCACCACAAAAGAATTAAAAGATTTAGTACACGTTGGCTTGCAGATGATAAAAAAACATGCATTGTTGGATTAAAGTTACCTTTTCCAGTGCCCAACCACCCTGTACAAAGAATGTAAGATATATAGGTCTTTGGACATCCACTGAACGTATATGAGCACTCTTGCGCGAAGATATGATACTATGCTCTCGCTCAATATAGTTCCCTTCTTTTGCTTTTTCCCAGATCGTGAACTTAGCTGGACAGGACAGTCGATTTTCCAACTTCAAAGGAGAATTAACAGAGATCTTCCAGTCATAAACAGGTTGATTAAGCTCTGTATGAAGGGCTGACGCATCTGCACCTACACTTAGCCAAATTTGTCTGCTTCCAACACTAGGGCAACAACAAAGAAGTACATCCTTCTTCTCTAGTTCATTTAACTTGAGAGCACAATTGGGCATTTTGCTTCCTTGTGGCAAAGTATTTTGTCTATATTGTGAACCTTGATCTAAGAAAGGTTGGTCCTTTCCACTTGCAAAACTAGAACCAACAGCAACAACAATGCTTTGACCCCAAGCATATGAGGGCTGAGGATAATCGACACAAGGACGGACACGTAAACACTGGTCAGATTCTTTAGATGTACTTCCCCACGGTAATACAGTAGAACATCCAGGGCTTATGGTAGTGAAGTCACTCTTTGTGTAACTTTTGCCTTGGTCAGCAATTTGTTGTCTTGTTCTGATCCAGCGCCGCCTGCGCACATCATGACCTGATTTCATATATGACTTTGAAGAAGTTGGGGGCCATCTCAGACTTTGATAGTCAGGCCCATAAGCCCAGCCATCCTCATCAACAAATTGGGATTTATCAATAGTCCATGTTGATATCCATTGCCACCCATTGGGAAGAGGAGGTTCAAAAAAATCCTTCAAGATAAAGGTGAAGTAAGAAACCAAAATCAAGAGAGAAGGGACATAAATATATATATATATATATATATATATTGATGGTGATGCAAAAAATAAATCCCAAGAAGATGGAAACAATCATCATGGAAAATCACTAACCTTTGATGAATATGAGAAGTCTTTGGTGCTCCAGCGCCCAGGATCATTACCACGAAAACCAGACCACTTATTGCCCCAACCAGTAATTGGTTGATAGCGTTGATTTTCAAAGATTTCTTCTACCACTATGTTCTGACTGCTTGATCCTGAATCATGAATCATTGAAACATGACATACTGAAATATCCAAATTAACATCTGAATCATTTACAACCATTGCAAGACCTCTGAAAATAGCATGCTTCTTTCCATTTTTCATGACAACTTCCATTGCAATAAATTCCCTTCGTAATGATTTGGGAACTACTGACAATGGAAGCAGTGAACGAATGCTCTCCCATGAACCCTCTGTTCCAAGCCTAACCCAGAAACCTATATCATTGTCAGAACCATCCTTGCTTTCTGCATCTCTTTGAAAATGTGCAGTTGTATTCCTCTCAAAATAAGAGGTGGAAACACAGAGGTATCCATAGTCATGCATATCTTCAACGATGTTGGACTGAAACAGGAAAAGAGAAAAGTAAAGAAATGGCGCATGCTAAAATTCCATTGAAACAAAGAAATGTTAAGTAATTGCACCGAAGATGCAGAAAAGATTAATTCACCTTTCTCCTCAGTGGATATGATTCAATATTTTCAACATCATTACGTTGAGACAGCATCCTTGCTGAAGATACCTTCTTTAAAATATTTGCGCCATGTCCAACAGGAAAAGAAAGCGCACCAACAACTTCACCTGCTTTATTAAATTACAACATGAACAGACTATAACAAACATATAAATGTTCATGTTTGAGGAAAGAGGATGACTTGCAATCTGACAGAAGCAAGAGAATATTTGATGTATATAGAAAAATTAATAAATCAACCTCTAGAAGAATATTATTGATTTAGCAGAAACAACTAGATAAAATTAAATCAATAAATAACAACTTCAAACATAATGAAGAACAAATGAGAGAGTAGAGTAACATGGTAATGAATGGCAAAAACTCATCATAGAAATTTCTATGGCCATTAAACTAGAGTGCTTATTACCAAAACCTACATGAAATTGAATGCACTAACATCAACTCATACAAGTATAAGAGGCACACAGACTTTGCATTCTATCACAAGCATCAAAAGCCAGAAAAATTCCTATATCTAGGATTTATGTGAATTTGCATTTTAATTCAAGCTGAAGCACCAGTAAAACATACCTTTACCAGCTTTTGCTGAAAGGTTTGTTACCTCCACCTCCAACTTAGCAACCCCCTATGAAAGAACATGCAGAAATTCCTTAGCTATTCGCCCAGAAAACAATAGCTCTTCCATTCCATATCAGCATCACAGCATTCTTAATTGTTCTTATAGAACATGACATTTTACTATAACCACATTTTTTAGTACCTTTGATTAACTTACATACCATACTTTTAAAGCAACATGAATATGTTAGCTATTTGTACCAAAGTACCACAAGCTAACAACATGCCTCCTTTTAACAATAAAAAGAAACAACAAGCAAAAGGAAAGAATAAAATTGCTAAATACAAAACAGACCTTACGAGGAACTTCAAATATGAAAAGTTCATTCCACTTTGCATTGCCTTTATTTGGGTACTCCATGTCTGAAACTAAGGGCTTAACACATTTTGTCCTTGCACTCTGCGGGAAAAGTTTTTGCTGATCTGTTGCTTGACTATCAATGACCAGTCGCAAAGCACAAAAGAAGTTATGGCTATTACCATCATCAATGATAGGTAAATCCTGCCAAACATTAACAAGTCATATTTTTGTTTAGAAATTAGCAATCAAATAATAAATGAACATATACTGGCCAAAAGAAAAGGAATATATGAAGCAAAAACTTCAATCATAATAGAACCTTGGCTACAAGAATCTGTACAGCAACATAATAGCGCGCTTCCCTAGATTCCTCTGCAACATTTAACCTGTCCGAAAACCTTGCAGGTGGAATCCAAACTAAAGCACAGTCACCATGATGAAGTTGCTCAACCACTTCAGAATTCTGCTCAATCCTTTTCAGGAACAGATCATTCCCCAGTTTATTCTCCACTATCACGGTCCGTAAATCATCTTCATCCAGGGCAGAAAAGGCCAGATCTTCATGTCCAGAAGCACCACCACCGTCCTGAGAAATAATAGATAGATAGATATTTTAAAGCACATACTCAGTACGGAAATCAACTCAGCAACTTCTCAAACCAAAATCAAGGTCCAAATTCCAATTGACCTCAATCAGCTTGGTCGCTTTCTGTTCAAGCTCTAACTGTCGTCTCCACGAAAGAATGGTCTCCACTAAAGTATCAAGATTTGCTGCACTGACATTTATGTTTAAAATGTTGGTAGCAGCAATGCGCATCCTCTTCCCAAGTCTTGATGGTGCATGCACATTGGTCTCATATGTTTCAAACCTAGAAAAAGGAAACCAAAAAGATAAAATATTTAACAAAGGACACCAAATTACAAGCTGGTGTTTTTTTTTTTTTTTTTTGCCGCTCTCTCTCTTAGTAGGCAATAGTAACTAGATGAGGCAGAAACTAACTTGAATATGCCATCAAATGGCTCCACCAAGGGCTCCCATGCTTCTAACTGCGTGTTAAAGGTTGAAGCAGCAATAGAGGAAATGAGGACTGCATTCATAGCCTCCAGCCGACCATGTGTTGCCAACTTGATATTGGTGATAGTCATGTCAAATAGCGGTGTCATCTGAAACGATCCAAATTCATCATAAAGAGAGCACAATATGATGCAAAAGGTCCAGGGTGTATTTTTTTAAGAAAACATACCATTCCATGTAGGCTGTCTAAAACAGTTAGCGAGAAGTATCTTAGTTTAACCTCAGCAGTTACATTTTCCCGTGTCTTCGGCTTCACAGAATCACCAATAGTGTAAGCCAACCGCGTTGATGGCTTTTTCATATCAGAGCGTGCAAGAAAAGTACAAGCCTACAGAATAACAGGCAGTCACAAACACTATCATCTGTCGTTTCTTCCTAGTAAAAATTCAAAGAATGAAGCACCATAGGCTAAGAAGATTATACCAGACCTGAACTTAGTTAAAAAGCAAAGTTTTTGATAAACTTATATGTTTCATATTCAAAAACGACCTATCTTAGAGTTCCCAAAAATTCAAAGTGACAATTATGAACAATGACTTTGATGAGCATTTATCTAAACCTGATTTTCAACTTTCCAAAGACTCCAGCACTGGGATGCCTTTGAGCTCGAAGAGCTGGAAATGGGCACTTCAGGAATGTTGGCTGGGTTAACAAGATCCATCCTAGGGCAGCAAAACAAATCCATGCACGGAGCTTCATCTGTTCTGGAAACTATACACCCTAAAGAAGCATAACCAGGGGGGGCTATTGGGTACCAGAAGAAAATTTCATCAAAACCTTTCCCTGTGATATGAGCAACTTTAGTAAATTGCACAGGCTTTGCAGAGATTTCTGGATCATCAGACTTAAAAATTATGCCCAGAGCAGGCGGTTCTATGCTGGAAAGGACAAAAAGATGATGCCAAGTGTTAATAGAAATACTGATAAATGATAACGATAAAGAGTTTGAAAAAGAAACATTCCAAGATAAAAAAGATCTAACCCTTCAGTTATGCAATCACCCACTACAGCATAACCACGACGTGAAATAGGCCGCCAAATTGATACCGGTCTACGGAGGTCACTGCCCTTGTCCCACCACATTCTCTCAAAGTGAGGGGTTGACACATAACAACTAGTTGCTTTTGAAATTGACCTGAGAATGTCCCACCCAGATGAACTAGCACTCTGATTACTTGTTTGCTGACTAGCATGATCATTGACTACAGCCAACTCAGGAACAGATTCCTTAAGAGATGCATAGGACCAAACTGAATTCCAGAGAAGAAGATGACTCAGGTCAGAACTATTTTCTTTGGAAGGGCATTCAGTTGAAGAATGGGCATAAAACGATCCAATAACATTGTCCAAACGCCAGATGCTAAATCCAGAAGTGAACTGCTGATTTGATGAGGCACTCAGCATGCATTCTGAATAAGTTGTAGATGTTACAAGGTCAGAGCGCAGGCAATAAACAGCATGATTTGGTGGTGGATATTTTCCTATATTTGCTACACAACCCATTGAAGTATACCCTGGAGGTGGAACTGGCATCCAAAGGGAACAATCACTGTCAACATCAGAATGACCATCCACTCCTTCCAATCCAAGGATATGAGACAAAAAGCCAATAAGATTAAAACCCACTGGCTTCCGCACACGCCCATATGTATTACTAACTGCCAGTACTGCCTGTGAAGGAGGAATTGGCCTGGAGAACAATAAAAGGAAAAGCATCTTTCTATTTAATGATTAAGATATTGATGACAAAAAAATGTAAAGTTTGCTGATACAAAAATAATTACAAACAAATGACAAAATACTGATTCCAAATCATGAAATTTTACTGAACCTAAGGCTCCCAAAATTAATACTAGACCTGTCAAGCATTCACATCTTAAAAAATAAAAAACATAGTCATGGTCATGATCATGATCTATCTCTTGGCCAAAAACCAAATCCCCAGACAAGCCCAAAAACAAAAGACACATAGAGAGAAACACAGCCTACAAACAAACTAAGACAGCATTCAATACTCAACCCATCCTCACAAAAGCCCACACACCTATCCCTTGAGTATAGGTGTCAACTGTGAACAGCACAGACCAGGACTCAGTTTTAATCTATAGGTTAATAGTTGATTAGCCAATATCACCAACCTACAACTAATTCTAGAATGGAAGAAAACAGAAACAAAGAACCCTGAACCTTTAAGTCTTTAACCATAATGGATCGAGGGAAATAATATTTTTACCTTGATGTCACACAATCTCCTAATATAACATAGTTTGATGGAGCTTGTGGCCTCCAAATGGTAAGATTGTTATGAGATCCATTTTCTGCAGACATGGTAAAAAAAGATGGAAAAACAAAACCAAAAAATTTAAACAAAACATAGTGAGAAAATGCATCATAACTACTCCAACTAAATTGAAGAAAACCTTTAGGTGACACCCAAATTCTATCGAAATTGGTGCAGGGAGCCAGAGGAACTGCATTTCCAAATTGCAATGCTGCAGCAGCTTGGTTTTGAAGGTTAAGTAGAAGAGAAATTGCACTTAATGAAAGATGAATACAAATATCAGTTGATATCAAAGACATGTTTGTTTTCTCTTTAATAGAAGTATATCCCCCCGAAATATCCAGCGGATCCAGAATGATAAGACCAGAACCAGCCTCAATTGTGAGATCCTTGACCACGGCGCGAATCCACTTATCATTTTCCTTTGATGCATACCTGTTCATAAGATGAATACACAAAAAGATAAATAAAACACATTTACATTATTCTCATCAACTACTTGATTTTCATTAAAGAATAAGGATATTGTTCAAAAACCGTATTCGAAATACCCTACTCCCATGTCAAAATAAAAACATTTATTAAATAAAACACAACGTTGGCAGAATAGAAGGGATAAAAGATAAAGAGAGAATGTTGACACTAATATAGAGATATAAAAAACCAACAGAATATAAATTCCCCGAACAACATAACAACATTCATTTCAATCAGACATATCATCAGACAGGTAGATTAATAATTCTGCACAAGAAATGTAAACAACTTATTACACTGATTAAGGAAAAATAAGTAATATGGTTACTTTTCTTTTAAGTAAGAATAAAATTGAAACTGAAAGCAGGGTGTTGTCAGCTTGATAAATAAGTTAGCAAAGAGCAAATATTTCTGTTCACTGAACTACAATTACCAAATGAGCCTCCATGATAAAGAACAAAGAAAGAATAGTAAGTACATCACTTTGTACTATTTGACTTCCAGATTAATATTTTGACACATAGGAAAATTAGCATGCATGGATTCAATCCATTTATCCCACCATCTGTAAATGTGTAAATCAATACAAGCATACACATATTGTGGGCTAGTCATCTACACATCTCCTAATCCTACAATTTGGGGCACAGACACGCACATATATAAGTTATGAAAGAGAGAGACAGCTCGGGTGGTTTAGGTATAGTAGGGATAGAGCTGCAAACATCTTTTATTTCAATTTACTATTTAACCTCCAACGAAACAAAATAGATGCTACAACTTTATCTTTCCTCCTAGCATTCTTTAACACTAAACAAAACAAAACATAAAATCTCTTTAAGAATCCATTTATTACCTCTTAGCATGCACCAGCAAAATGAAAATAACCATGAGAAGATACAAAAATATTGAAACATGATCTAATGCTACTCTTACATGAAGTTCAAATCCATTTTTGCGCGCAAAAGCCTTTCACCATAAGATGAATCATCCAGGTAAGACTTGGTACCATCAAAGAACGTGAACTCTGGAGCAACAACCTAACCACATATAATTTTAGACAGGTATTACAAAATGAGGAAAATTGAAGTTCAAGAATGATGAGAAAAGGATCCTCATTAGCCACAAGCTATAACCAGATCAAAGACCATATCAAAGAAAAACATATAATTGAACTGTAAACTTATTTCCAATGCTACCATGTCAAACAGTGCAAGAAATGTTAAAGCTATATAGGCCACAAAGCCAGTGCCCAGTGTGCTATAAATGGATACATTCACAAACACAGACAGACATACTGACATTTAGTTAATTCAGCTCCATAAACACAAGCAAGTCAGCAGCTTTCTGTAAGCCATTGCTAATCTTTCTGAGAAAGAGCAGTTTACAACATTGTAAAAAGTGCATATCTCATCGCCAAGGGACACCTATTCCATCAAGTTAGTATTTGTTTCATATTTAGTTTCCTAGAAATCCTATTTCATCATTTGCAGCACCATAGAGACAGGGTTCCAAACGGAGAAAATTCGAACTCTGTGAAGCAACAGTTAAAAGCCAACAGAAGAATGATTGCAGCAGAGGGTAGAAAAAACAATATGAGGTGTACACAGATGCCAATTATCGAAAATCTTTTCTATAAACTGCTTCATTTCATTAGTTAATTGCACACCAAGAATATTAATAATATATAACAACATTCCAAACCCACGTCTCAAAGGAGGAGACATTGTCAAACCAATGTTTTTACAACATTCACTTGACAGAGTGAAACCAAAACAAGCACAAACTAATTAATCCTAATACATTACAAAAAGTTCAAGAGCATGAAGATGAAGATTAGACCTCAGAGATCCCTTAAGAATATACTGGAGCAAAACTTAGTTGTTTAATTATTCGTTTTAAAGAAAAGAAAAACTACCATAAAACCTAATGAAAGGATCGTCGAAATCATAGTTTGGAGGGGGGGTGGGGGATGGGGGTGGGGATGTAAGTGCTGGCAGCAGAATGGAATCAAACCTGGAAAATTTGAATACAAAGAAACAGAATCGGCTTTAATTTGAAAAGCCAACAACAATCCATTTTTTTAAAAATCCAGCTTAAAGGATTATTTAATATAGGCAAGAACTTTTAATGGAATTATACCTACCTGCGCTTCAAAAGTGAAACTCTGCACAACATTCGGGTCATCTTCTAAATATGAAGAAACCTTTGCGTTGTTTATTAACTCATCCATTTTTTCTACAATCTTCTTGTCATCATCAGAACTTGAATTATCCATCAACAATACGTTAACATCATCTTCGGGTAAGACTGAGTAGCTGCTATCATTGCTCAAGTATGTATACTTTCTCAAAAGAGAACCATTCTGATGAATGAAGGAATTTTTCAAAAGAAAAAAAAAATGAGAAAGATATAGCAGTTACAGTCAAGAAGCTTTAAAATACAGAAAATTATAAACAACATTACACATGACAGCAATTCTCAATCATGACCATCAACAATTACATTAACACACTATCAAGTATAATCTTTGCTCTCTATATATAGTTTGAAATCATTCAAAGCATAACTCAACCATAAGACAAAAGTCATAAAAATGTGCTTGTGTGTTAGAAAATCATATTCTTGAAGCCAAACTGTATTTGTCAGTATGTAAAATTTATAAATTTCACGCTTGGTGGATAAGCATAGAAGGAATGAAAGGCAAGACCAATTTGTCAGAGCCATACATATTCTTGTCTCACAGAAATTGACCATTAACTAGTAATATTACCTTTTTAGTGAGATCATTCAGGATTAGTTGTGAAATGCCATGTATTTTGCTCAGAATGATTCTATTGTTGCTTATTTTCTACGGTGGCAAAAAATGCAATACAAAACAGACATACATTAA
Source organism: Theobroma umbraticum (assembly GCF_002168275.2). NCBI lineage: Eukaryota > Viridiplantae > Streptophyta > Magnoliopsida > Malvales > Malvaceae > Theobroma > Theobroma umbraticum. Next base: position 7,907,654 of record NW_018397264.1, read on the forward strand.
TACTCAGAAATATTCCAGTTCACAAAACTATCATTTCTCATTAACTTTTTCTTTTATGCAAATTAGTTGAAAGACCTACTGAAACTCAAAAGTGCAGAAGTACAAATACCTCAATTTCTACGTTCACAAATCGCAACCTCTTACCACATCCGATGATCACAATAGGACGAAAGTGTGACTCCTTCGTATCATTCTCTTCACTTAAAACTATAGTCTTTCCACAGCCATCATATGTATACTCATAAATGCCATGGGTATCAGCAACCAACTGTCTACTAGGTGACAAATGCACAACATCTTCATTTTGTTTATAAATACTATCAGAAAGCACAATGCTATTGTTTTTACTTATTGGATCATTCTTGGGGTCCATCGCTTCTTCCCTTCCAGTTATTACGCCCAATGCTGGCACAAAAAACTCACCCAAAGCAAGAAGGAAATCCGGCACAACAAGTACTCGAGGCTGCTGAACTCTAAGCACAAAAGACTGAGAGGACGATCGCCATCTATAATCCATCAAGAACATTGTTGAAATTGGTACATCCAAGTCAAGACCAGCTACAGAATTTACTCGGCTAAAGCTGCTCTTGTTTATGAAGAAAGGAAAGTTTCCAGTGGAAGATTGTTTGGAAGCATCAGCAGACGATCCAAGCATAAGGCGCATTTCAGACTTTGTATTGGAGCGGATATCCAGAACAGAAAAAGTGGGAATAGTTACATACAGATCCGTTTCTGACAATGAAGTCATGCGGTATGATACCCAAAGACCTTCCAGCTAAAAGAAACAAGAAAAGTACAGGTAAGTGGAGGCATGTAACATTCAATAAAAGAAAAATAATCAAGCTATTGACCTTTTTCTTAATTACCAACAACACATGTTTAGCCAAGAGCGAGATATTACATAAGCAAACAAAAAATATAGCCACAAAATAAAATAATAATAATTAGTAAATATCAACACTCACAGCTATACGAGCTAAATGTGATTCCTCATGAATGCCATTACACAACTCCAACAGTGCATAATTTACTTCAACTGCTACAATGGTTACACTACGTGATAGAAGCATCTGACTATTCATGTTGACCTTATCAACCAGCAGCCTCATTGTATCTTTAGAACCAGATTTGCTACCACGGAAACTAGGAGGAAGGCTTGGTGTTTCATTTAAATTCATATACGTACAATTCAGAATAACATCATATTCTTTATCAGACATTACACCATGCAAAAACCCAACCTGCCCAGAAGAACATCAAAAGGAATTAACTAAATAATCATAAAGCAACCGCAAAAACAGAACTTCAAAAAGGCATCACCAGCAAGCTACTCAGTCCAAGTCAAATTCCTCAAATGATTAAGATACGGTACAAACTTAAGGAATGACATTCTAAAAACATCCAAAAGATCACCTTAACTTCCAAAGCAAATGTTGGGACCTTTCTAAAAACATCCCTCAAACTCCGTCGAACATAAACATCAAGTCCTCTGCCTTCACGAATCAGTGGTTTACCAATACAACCATCAATTCCCACAGACATGTTTACTCCAAGAATCTGGAAATTTGAGAATGTTAACCATAGCTCAATAATTAAATTTGTGGTACTATATAATCATAAGTAATATACCTCAGCATGAAGAATATCAAGATGAACAGCTGAAGGATCTTTTTCTTGAAATCCATGCCAACTTATTTCATTTGTGATCTTTAGCAGACCCACATCAAGTTGAATGAAGCTGCAACGAGAAAATACATTACTAGCGTTCACACTAGGAAAAAGGAACACCCAAAAAAGCTAATGACATTCGAATTCAGACCCTGAGAAACAAATAGAAGGAAAACTTTTCGAATAGAAGAGTCATGACATTACAAGGAAGGGAACGAGGGTAGGGGCGAATCCTGCATAGGATACAATATGCAAATGAAGGAATGTGCAACTCAAACAGTGTCACTGCCCCAATTGAAACATTATTCCAAAGCTACTCACAGTTCTAGAAAACATGGATAGTGTTGACAGAAAATAGTTAGTTATACATAAGCCAGATAAATTCATGCTAGTATGAATTGTCAACATAAATTCATGCTCATATGAATTGACAACATCATCTTAGTAAAACAGTTCTTCACCATTCACATTTTAACTATATGTTGAAACTTGTTCAATGCAGAAAGTTTTGGAAAATATTTTCAAGAAAATAGATTTATTGGTCAACCTAATGAGTATTATATGACAAGTGCTAGTGATGTATTGAGCATACTCTTTGCTCATTGAATTCCTTGGAACTATAATTATCGGAGTGTCGAGTGTGAGATCCAGCTTCAAAGCAGCAGCCCCATCAATTTCAGATTTCTGAATTAACCACTCAAAATCGCCAACTTTATCAACAAGTTTAATTACTTCTTCTGTATGTGGCGTGGCAAGCTCCATGAAATAAACTGTTATCTGAAGAACCAAGTTTCCAGTCATTTATAGACCCATAATATCAAACATTATGATAAGAACAAGATAAAGTAAAAATAGCTTACGACTAACTGAACACCTAGACTTACTGAAACTCAAAAATTATAAATTTTGAGCATTTGTAAATAAGCAAAGTTCACTTGTCATAATATGATGATGCCAACACTAAAACTGCACATAATTCAAACTGCATCCCAGCATACCTCCTGAACAAACCTATAGAGAAAAACAATTCGAACAGCAGAAAGTCGCCCACACAAGCTGTAATCATACCCTTCATAATCATCATCTCCACCACTGTAAGAATTAAATTTGAACTGGAAGAAAAGAAAATGTGAAATAAGCAAACATGTGTACAATAAATGTAATCTAAATGCCTCATGTGCCAGTAAACATATAAAGTGAACATAATAATGTACCTTTATAAGGGATTCAACCCCTGGATTGCGTATATCACATAGCCAACCCAAGCAGTTATCTGTTCCAAGTGACATATCCCGGAGTCTCAAATTTCCCAATGTTCCTTCAATGGAAAGGGATGCTGGATGGACCTTGATAGGAAAATTTAAAAAAATAATCAAGTCAGAAAATAGAAAATTTATGGAACCAAATCCTGATTGTGGCCAAAGTTTACAAATATAAAAAAAAAAAAAATCAATTAAAAAATGAGAATAGAATTCATATTGCAAAAGTGAAACCAGAAGATACAGCATTATTGGGTCATTAACAAGCTTCTCTTTTCACCTTAAGATCTAAAAGGAAACTTTCTTGCACAAACATTGCCAGCTGAGATCCATCCTCCTTGTTAAGAAACACAGTGACACTATCAACGTTCATGTTCAAATAAAATACAACACGAGCTTTACCATACCCCAGCAACCCTTCAATACGACCACTTTCTTCAGCCTTTTCTTTGTTCATCAAAGATTTATCATCCAAAGCTTCATTTACATCTGTAACACTTGCCGTGTAACTCACAGAGCCCAGATCAAAGCCAAAACCAATCAAAGCAACTAGAGTGGGTCTGTTGCAAAAAAACTCTAGCTTGGACATACGAATACTCATCTGAAAATTTCAATTGAACCAATTAGCTGCGCAATTTAACTCAATTTCAATCAAGGAAATTCAACTGGAGGTCAATGATGCTCATTTTGTACCTGTGTGTCTATACCATCATAAAGAGGTGAACCAGAACCTCTCGTTGAGAAAGTAACAGATACAAAATCCAAATCCTCACCACCTTGAGCTTCATAAAATATCTCTCTAGAAAGTCCTTTTCCTTGCACCAAATCCTTTTCATGAATTAACAATTCAGCGGACTCAAATCCAGAGGCATCCTTCATATCCATATATTGTGAAAAAGCATCAGAATCTGTCAGAGACATAAATTCTGGCAGAGCATCCGTAAAAGTATCATCATCATCTGGGTGCACCACAGATATCTCAGTTCCACGAGGATCACAACTTCGATCAGATTCAAGTGAACTGTCCATTTTCAGCACAGAGCAGGCTAAGTACTGTGGATTGCCCGACAGACGACCTTGAAGCTCATCATTAATTTTCAAAGAATGCAGCTTCGTCTTCACCACTAGGTCACTCCCCAAACTAATCATATTCACCTGTTAAAAAATATGGCTGAATAGGTAATAGCAGCAAATAAACTATGCACTGGTACTAAATATAGCTGTTTACGATTGAATATAAAATTTAAAAGATCTTAAAAGCTCCATGCTTTAACAAGAGATCAAATCACAGTAGTACAATATCAAGCATAAAAGACAAACAAGTTGGCATCTCTGCTGGAGATTCCGACGGGCATGCAGACACACCCACTAATAAAGTATAAAAAAGAAAGCAGGGACACAAAATCTTCTATTTGTTTGAGAATGTTGAAATATATTTATTTTTAGGGCATACAAAAGTACATCAGTATATTTATTTGAGAACATTGAAAGAAATAACAGGCTACCTGGCCATTCACCCAGACCAAGATCAATTTTTAGGGCATAAAGAAAGCTGATGGTATTTCATTAACTTAAAACATCTAATTTTAATGTTATATTGCTTTTCTCACCCGACTAGTATTGTATACAAGAAATCATACAAAAATATCTCTTTCCAATTCCATGAGTGGAATTCAACAATACATAAAAGCACCTCATTGAAAGCACATTCAGTTTCTGCTTCTTCATAGTCAATCATTAAGGGGAAGAATAATACTGATAATTATACTGATGCCTATGCGGACTGAACCTGAAACCTTTGACAACCTTTTCAAGTCCTCAGGAACAACTTCCTGTATGATGGTCAGCTATAAAAATGAAGTAGTTGTCCGTCACCAATGAGGCTTACAATATATCAAAATTTGCAGAGTTCAAAATGAAAGAAAAATGGCTCTACTGCAATTCTACCACAATTAAAAACGGCACCAACATGACAGAGCTCCCAAGAAAAATGGGTTCAGGTATAGATGCCATCTGTACCTCCTATCTCAGTAAGAGTTACATGACAGGATGTTTACTGCCACTGTTTCCAATTTCAGATCACCAAAAGATAGGGTCTTCTCAAAATTATTGTAAAATTAAATGCAAGATATTTTACACCATTAAGTTCCATCTATACCATATCTCAAGGTATAGGATGCGCAAACTGGGTTTAATCAATCATCAGTGCAATTCAAAGATGCAGCATCCTAGATAACAACAGGATAAACCTAACTATCTCAGATATTCAGATGCTACTCCATATATACCACAATCAAGAACTGAAAAACAGATAAGAAAGCTATTAAATGAACAAATTCAAAAAATTTCAGTTGGACTCCAGTTTAAAATATCTCAGTTATTGTTCCTGTTAACAATTCCAAATTGGTTACCTTAAACCACCATAAAATAGCACTAAATAACAACAGAAAGTGACAAACCTTTCCACCACTAGCAAGAACCTCAAGAATCAGACGCTCTTCTAGTTTCTCTGCAACACATTCTCCGGTCTGCAAAATGGTATGGATAAAAATTGGATTGCTCAATCAGTAACTACTGTAACAGACATTACAACAAAGACATTTGCTAAGTACCTAGAAGATAGTTCTGGCCAAAAGTCATTACGAAACCATCAAGCATTTGAGAAATTATATGACAGCTAACCTTTCCATATATGCATAACTTTGTCTCCACAACTGCCCCATTAATAACAAGGTCAGCAGCTTTTGAATTTCTCGTTTGAGGATCATCAGATTCACTTATACCATCACTTGTTTCTCCAAGTACATCAACAGATGGAGGAGCCTATATGAATAGGACATCCAAGTATAAGCACGTATAACAAATAAACACAAAGAATGAAAAGGAAATCCAATATCATCATCATACAGAGGCTTGATATGTGGCTTGTATAAGTCCTCTCAACCAAGTAACCTTCTCTTCCTCCCCTCGGAATTCGATAACCCAGGTACTTGAAGACTCCAAAGCCTGGAAAAAATAGTCATGTTTACAGTGATGAAAGAAAACAAGTACTCAACTCTGTATAAAAAACACAAGAACATAAAGCATAGGTATAATAGGATGCTTGACATAACTCAAGTGTGGTGCCTCTTAGTGGTTTTGTTTTACCTATCAACATAAAAAATTTCAAGTTTAACCTTTCCATATACCTAACTAAATACCCATGCTATGCAGTTTGCAAAAGCATACTTATTATATCATAACTATTAAGCTTATATTAAATAATGAATAAAATAATTGTACCTTATATAATGCAAACATTTAACATAAGAATCCATTCCTATAATGAGAGAAATGAGTACATATAATGCACATTGCACAGTTTCTTATACTCAATGCGTATGAGTATAATAAAACAGAATACTTTCAGACAACCAGCTATAAATGAGAGGTGAGAATTATTCTAGAGTTTACTGAAGATCTAGCGACAAAACATTACTTTACTTGCAAAACCAAATGACTCACCTTTTGAGTGTCCATGCCTCTTGAACTCACAGCAATACAAAATGGAGACCCTCCAATATTTGTTGAGGGGACCTCATGCACCTGTCTTCCAGCCATGCTGCAGCAATCCAAAATTAAGTTAAGGGTCCCTAAAAATGACATAGGGACTAACAAATAAAAAGGGAAAACCAGTGAAAATTCAAAAAGATTGATGCTGCAAAACTACCAACTAGCCAGCAGATTAACAGCCAAGCCAAGGAACAAAGACAGAGAGACAAGGAAAGCCCCAAACCTCAAGTAGCGCTGGTGGTTCTGAGATTTTTCAGATTCCAAGACATAAAGATAGAATCCAGATAATACAACAAAACAGGGCTGCCACGAAGCAACAGAGTTTCCAATACCCTGAACCAATAAAGTCAATAATGGTTGAAATCAGAAGCATATGGGAGGCAACTATTGAACTAACTTTTATATTGGAGTTAATAACCAACCCGCCAAACTAGGATTTTAGCATCAGTAGCAAGATCTGCAGCACTCCAGGGAGCCACTCCAGCTTGCAAATCAACAACACCAGGCTGAACACAGGGATCCATAGCAACATATAATATATCCATGAGTTCCATAAGTCTGCAGTATCTTGCTGGTGAAAAGTGAATGCCAAGATTTGGCACTTGAACAGAAACACGTGTTGATGGGTAGCTTGGGTGAGGAACTTTAATCTGCATTGCCAATACACAAGTATGATTGCTGTGAGTTCACATTATAAAATTTCAATATGAAGCTCTTATAGTGACCAGCAGTACTCAACACACAAAAACTTTAAAAAAAAAAGTTAATCATACCTGATCAACAACTACTGCCATTCCACACCTATCAATAAGAGAATAGAAATGGTCAACCTTCTCCAACCCAGGAGACATCATTACCGATTGATTATTAGAATTAGGTTGGACCAAGGTGCAGTTCTGACAATCAGAACCACAATCTGTAAAAAAAGCGGCAATATCCCTTCCAGATATGTAGAAACGAGAATAGAGATTCTGCCTCTGTACATCAGACTGACTCTCCTGCCATGATAATTAACTTTTTAAGCAAAGAAATGCAATAAATGGTAGTTTGAGAGGTTAATACACATACCATGGTATGCAACGTAAAATGACCAAAATCCAAAAGAAAATGGCTATCGCACTTGGAAGAACCACGTGTCCTTAGAGGAATGGTGACTTTTGGAGCATCAAGATCAATGTCCAGAGCAAATCTGAGAAACCAAGCAGAAAGTGAATAATCCTAGGTAAAATATCATGCATTTTCTCTTTACAAAAATCAAGAAAACCCAACTTAACAAACTAATAAAGCACACATTGATCCAAAACATAAGCTCGATAACTTACCCTTTATGACAATAAATAAAAAAAAGATAAAGAAAGAATTGTCCCAAATATTTATCTAGGCTCATCAAGGAGGAACCGGGAAGAAGGCATAAAAAAGGACAATGCGGAGAAACTTCTTATCCTATTCTTTTTCAATTTTCAACTACTGTGAATATTAAAACATCAACCTGTTTGAGTAATAATCATAACTAAGCAAAATCCAGCAAGCTTCCTTTTCATTGTAATCCTAATTTAGAATCGTTTCCTCTTTTGAACCTGAAGTTACATTTCTTCTTTTGTCATTCTCTGCACTGACTTGGACTTCTTTGCCACTTTAAAAGCCAAGATTTTCAATAGATACCATGTCCATGCAACAATACCAAACCAGGTATCGATGTTGGTCTTCACTTCAATCAAATGAAATTTAGCATAACTAGGCAGAGCAAGCTCCGAAGAACATGACCTATACTAACATGATTTATATAAAGTGAAAAGGCCAACCCTGTCCGTGTGCCAGATATAACTTAGCTAAATCCATCTCATTCTGTCTCAATTAGTGCCACCAAACAACTGAGTGATGTTGACATTTATAATGTCTCTCATCTATTACTCGTGCACTGCAATGCATCCTTAATGAACAGTCATTTTAGAAACATTTCTAACTTACTTTGCACTGGAATGCAACACTTGTCTTAAGCCCCTTTACATCTTCCGATTAGCAGATCAAAAGGAATACAAAGCAGAAAACATAATATTAAGTGACCAAAATGCACTCAAATTAAAATGCTCAAAACAAATGAGAAATGAAGAACACAATTGAAATTAGAAACAAGCATTTAACCTGCTTTGTTCCTCTAGCACTGTCTGAAACTGCTCCTGTGCTCGACGAGTCACTTTTTCGATCTTTGTCTACCATTGGTTTCAAATAATGATCAGCATAAAAGATAATAGAGGATGTTGCTATGCTTGTTTTATTAATGTCATTACCTGCAATGCAGTAGCAGTTTCCAATGCAACAGTTGGACTAACAGCATTACTCCTCTTCACAAACTCAAAAAAGCGATCACAACTTTCCTTAAAAACCTGCAAAGTCAAAAGAAGTTATCAAGCCTCATCTGCTAGGAGATGTAAGAGAGGATATAAAAAGTAAATGTAAAAGACCCCCAAAATATATGTGGTCTTGCCAAATGCATTTACAATTATAATGCACAAAATGGATTATCTCAAAAGACAACAAATGGTCTAATAACCAGGAAGAGGCAAAATACCACAATATAAACATCAGAGGGAGCAAAAAAAAAAATTACAACAAATTTAACCATTCCCAAGCTCATATCTCAAACTAAAGGGCAACAACGTCAACTTTAAAGCTAGAAACAAGGTCTCTCCATAGAGATTTTCATATATGAATAAGTTAGCCAATCAACGTTATCCAGATAAACAATCACTCTAGTCCAGATGCTCAGACCAAATTAGACCAGGAAATTTACAATGCGTACTTGATAGTTTCATCATGAATAATAATACCATTATGCGTTAAGCGTTAAGGGCTCCAGAGAGGCCTCACAAGATCTAGTGGAGGTACCAAGTTTGCTCTATTGCTTCCATCTGGGATTTGAATACAAGTGATATTGCTCCTCAGACAGCAGTCAGCTAGACGTTTCATAAGTCAGTCAGGGATACTTACTACCTAAAAACTTTTATGAATCTATAAAGGATTATTACTACCTCATGTTAGTTGTTGCCCTCCTAACTGGAAAGGCTCGGTGACAATTTTGGAGATCATTAGCATAGTATTATAACAGTTAAATGACCTACAAGACACAATCTATTTCACAAGCCATGAAGTACAAGTCAGGATAAGTGATGCAAGTAAATAGATCCATCTGTAAGTTGATGCACACCCAGCCATCCCTTTGTCCTTCTAGGATCAACGAAATTACCGTAACATGGCAGGGGGATATTATAGCCGACAATCTCCAATCAACATTCTCTCCTACTGGTGAGTGTACAAAACTAGCAGTTAATGCATTCACCTTTTGCTCACTGCAGACACTCTGCAGAAAAAGACCCAACATCAGCAAGAACATATATATATATATATATATTGCAAAACATGGATCAATCTGGCAACAGCATAGGTTTTGAATATATTAAATAAGAATGAGTTAACCTTCTGAAGGAAAGAAAAAGGACACAAAGAAGTATATTACAATATCAATCAGACAATAAACAATTTAAAAACATGCTTGCTATCTAAAATTAAAAAAAGATGGTTGATATGCTCATAACATCCTTTCTGGTTTCATCTTAATTGGGATTTTAGTTATTATCACTTAGGACCTGTCAGAAAAAAACAGCTCAAAACGTGGTATTCAACAAACCTGAGCAAGTGAACCTTCAGGGGCTGACAGACCATAGAATCTTAACCTTACATCACAATGGGTACTGCGATGTTTAAACTTTGCTGAAACATGAAGTTCTTCAAATCTACCACAAACAATCTCCGTCTGGTTTATATTGAAAATCCTCGCAGCAGCTTGACTAATGGATACAGTTACCAAAAGCCGGATCATGTTCTGCATGTCTTTCCCTGAATGTGACATTAATTCCTCATCGGGCTGGTAACTAAGTAACTTATTGATTGCCTGCCATTCTTCCTTACTCAGCCTTTCCTCATTTGACTGTGACCCATCCAAAGCTTCCCCATCAGACGCATCTTCAGATTGTGTACGCCTGAGGTTAAAAGTGAATAGAATTTGCTTAAGAATTAGTGTTTGAGGAAAAAAGTTAAATACAAAATAATCACAGAACTCAATAACAAAGACGAGGTATTGTTTTTACATTTCACCTACCATCCCAATGAAAACCAACTTTTCTTCTGAAGCCTCCTTCGTTCAGCTGCTTGCTTTGACTTTACAGATTTAACCTTGGCATGTGCAAGTAACCTAATTGATCCAAGTGGAAATGCAAAATGCCGAACGTTAGATGGGAGTGAAGATATAAAATTGTTAAAAATATGAACTGTATGTTAATACCCTTGATTACTTTTAATAACAGATTTGCATACACAACCTAGAGCAAACTCTTCAATAATTTAATAAAACCTCATCTCATAAATGGAATAAAACAAAGTAATCCAACAATATCAAATCCTGGTGAGTATTGGGACATAAAGAAAAATCCTGACCAAGGACCAGACCTAGAGAAAACACTCATGACAATGTATCTCTGTCTCTGTTTGGTAAACTATGCCACAGTTTCTATCGCTTGACTGGCCATATCTGTCCCCTGTCTGAAATCATTTTTTAAAAATTTTCCTGCTGTATCTGGAGGCATCTAACACAGGTCCACCCATGTCGAATGCATATCCATATCATACAAGGTCACTGTACTGGTACATGATGGGTAAAGCTGGAACCATGATGCACACGTGAGTGCTGGTTTCACTGTCATCTAATTTCTTAAAATTATTTAGAAAAAATCTCTCCACTTTCAACAAGATATTGCTGCATAAATACCCCTAAATGGCAAGAACGTTCATGTAGCAAGCACAATAGCTGTCAAACTTAATGATGTTGTCTCATTGGTAGTGGTGGTTACCACCTAAGGATACATCAGACACCAAATAGCAAGTTCAGGTTGATACAGGACTTTAAAACTAACTTAGCAATAACAAACATAAAAGTTATCAGCCTTGCAGGCTGATAATTTTGTGCAATAATTACTTAAGCAATGCATGATCACTATTTGCTCACAATAAGCTACACCATCAGATTGCCACTTGAGCATAAATGAATTTGTGCAATAATTTCTTAAACAATATCTTTATCCCATCTACTAATCCATTTTTTCCAGAACTAGTTAAAGATTGCGATGTGATTCCAGCATGCATATCTTTATCCATCAATGATCAAGGTTTACTTCATTTGAAAGAGAGGGAGGGGGAGAGTAAGGCAAGGCTAAATCTTGTCACCTCCATAGAAGAATAACTTTCGAGTCAAGATCTTTCTCAATGTCTCTAATTTCTGAGTTGTCAACATTTGATAACTGTTGTAGCAAACTGGCATACAAGTGAATGTAACGTCGACGGAGCTGGCACATGTGCCGAATTTGATCCCACGAGAATCGGTAGCTGAAGTAACAATACATTTTAATTTCACACAGCAAATGGTGAAGAGACACAACTGATCTCAAAAAAATGTTGAATTCAAATGTATTTCTCCAGATTAACAAACAAGAGGCACTCTTGTTGATAATTGTCAAATTAAAAAAATTTTACAAAAAGAATACTGTCTATACCACATTTTTCTCTGTTGCAGTGCAGCCCGAGCTAAATAACGCCACCATAAAATATAAGACTCCTTCGAAACTGGCACCACAGGTCTTAAATGAGAAACTTCAACATATGTCCTATATCTTGAAATAACTTCTAAAAGTTTTATCGAATCATGATATTGTGCCTGTAAAAGGGGGGAAACAGGTAAATTTCAACACTCGAACAGAATAGCCTTTCTCTTTCTCATTGTTTCTTGGTTGGCAGTGCAAACGTGAACTTTTAAATCTATTTTATTCTCTAGAAAACGAAGAAAATGGAGAAATATATATATATATATATATATACATATAGAAAAATTAAGAATAGGAACCTCTGTAATGGTTAAGCAGACATCACTTAAGACAAGAGAAGCCTTCTCAAAAGGAATATCTGGATTATTTCTTTCTTGATTTCCAAGTCGATGATACTTAAGTACTCCATTTATTGGTGACACCAGGTAACTGCGATTGATAGCCCACTTAGAAACCACTTTACAATCAGCAGCAGGTTCATTTATACCATCTTCAAATACCTGGACAAACAACAATTCAGAAAAAAGAAGGAAGATTTAAAATCTAGTGTAATATTTCAGTTAATCTTCATCATACTACCATGATTAAGTTAAGGAACTATTGAAGTAAATGAGATTACAATTCCACTATAAGCCAAACCTCAATCCATTCTTGAGGACTAAGATCTTCCCATTTCTTATCCATATTCCAAGGCAGGCTATCCGAATCATGATACATAGCAAGCCTCTCCAGTTGCAAAGACTGAACATAAACCTCAAAAGCATTAGCACAATAATTTTGCTTGTCATTCAAAAACAAGAAGCAGCAGTAGTCATTATAACAAACCAATCACAAAGACCAAACCTAGAAGGGAAAGCAGCAAAAACTTAAAAGTTGGAAAGGAGAATGAACCCGCCATCTTCTCTTATATATAAAAATGTGACAGACATTTGTTAAAGTCATTCTTCAGTTTTGGCATGCATGCAGAATTGTTTAGACTATGCCAGCCATTTTCACCTCCTAGTTTCACAATTCATCATCTCCAAATATGCTATGATATCCAAATGACAGATCATGTTTTCAATTGAGTTTAACAATTCAATGAAAAGAAAAGAAAAGAAAGGTAAATAAGCTTGCATATTTGTCTAACCCCATAATCAACTGATGAAATTCAGTTGCAACGATCGCTATAAAGTTTTCAATTCAAGAAACCTTGCACCATCCTCGATGGAAACTATATTCTCTGATATTGAATAATCATAAAAAAGCACTTAAGCTCACAACTTCAGGGAGCCCAGATGACGGATTAATTGATTCATATATTTGATTCCACCCCTCGGAGTTCAAGGTAAAGTTCTTAGCAAATATACAACACAAAAGTTGAAACATCAGAAAGGGCATTTTTTACCACCATAATTTGAAAAGCAGATTCCCATTTATCAAACTGGAAATTTTATTATTCAAAGACAACCATCATCTTTTCTTGAGAAATTTCCAGAATAACTTTATTAGGTCTGAAACAAGGAAAACAATGCCACCGAACAGAATTATCTCACATTACCATTCCACAAGATCAAGATGCATCCGGATCCCACACTCTATTTGGATGCAATACCCTCTATTTCAAGAAATAACCATACTGTTTAACAATTAACTTGTTTTATGAAATAACTAATACCCTTCTCAACTATTTCTAAAGGACAGCAGCATAAGTTATATGGCAGGAAAAGATAGAGCTGACCTTACGCAACTTATCCAGAGCACCACTAGTATCAAAGGTCTCATTTCCCTGCTCATCCATAGTAACAGCAGCAAGCTTAGCAAGGGTAACACCAGAAGCAAACGGATGGCCTGGATTACTACAAGATTACAGTTCATTAAATAGCAAAGCAAACATGTCAGGAAAGGAGGACAAGGTTAAGCAGCTTAAGAAAACTACAAAACAAAAAATGGACAGAGAAGTGAAAACACCAAAAAAGGCACATGACCACCACCTGACACAATCCTCATATCTGATATGTACATTGCTGATAGATATCTTCAGATTTCCAATTATTGTAGAAATCAAAGAACCAAGCCACGAATTTCCAGGAGGAGGCTGCAGACACAACTCAAACAACAGAGGGAAAGAAAAGAGTTAGCAGTGGGTCACTATTACTTGCAAAAAGCACCACATTTTCCCCAAGATACGTGTAAAACAATTAACATATGAAGCGTCATCCATCTACATTTTACCAAGAAGAGTACAAAAGTATATTAGCGAGAAGTGAAATAAGTACTAGCCTGATAAAACAAATTGAATTCCAGACCTTATTTAACAAAAATAAAAAACAAAACAGTACTCAGAGCAAGTAAATTGTGTTTAGCATCCAAAGACATACACTTCCCAGCTTCGACCCCGACATCGCTTCAAGAGTTGCTGATTCTGCTTCCTGCAGGTGATAACATAAATTTAAAATAATTATGTGTACATGCATGCATGCATGATTAGAGATGAATAATTCAAAATTCCAAAATTCTCATACAGCAGCATGCCAACAAATTATGAAAATGCGTTTACGATAAAACATTTTGAGCGGACGATTCAAGGTATGTGCACAACATGCAGGTTTAGGGTGATTATTTCAGGTTCCCTTCAGCTTATGAAAATGTTGTGTTGTGAACAATCTGCCAATATTATCATTTATCTTTAAAACAAAAGGAATAACAAATGTTCAACTCAACAACACAGCAAAAGTTCATAATAAAAAGTACAATATTCTCAAAACCGTTGTCGATAAATTTGATGTTAAGAAATATCTAATTCACTACAATCAAAGCTCCTGTAACATATCTCTGTACAGCAATGTACTACCATAAATGAAATGAGTACAATAAAATCGAGAATAGATGTGGAGAGGGTCAGATCCAGAGGAGAAGAAGAAGAAGCCTCTGATATTCCAGTCTCAATGAAATCTTGAATGATTTAGGCATTAGATATGCAAAGCATCAGTCCATTAAGGATTCCAGTCAATGAAAAATTTATAGAATCATGAACTAGACATGAGAAAAAATGCGATTGGTAAAAGTTTACTCCAACAAGATTATACTTGGAGAAGGGGCAATGAAATATGTATAAATGTTATAAGCTACAATAATGTATTTTATCTATATATGAACACAAAATATTTACCTCAATTCGTTGAATTTTAGCTTCAAAAAGTTTTTCCCGATCCTCCTCCTGCAAAATGTTGAAATAAAATTTCAAATCAAAATAGAAAAAAGTATTACTTGATAAGACAAAATATAAAATGAAATTCCCTCTATCAAATAAAATATCAACCTACCTTGAGAGTCCGGCCATCAGGAGCTGGGTGAGCAAGAACAAATACACGATCAATGAGAACAATTACAGGTTCTTTACCTAAACTTTTCCAAGGAACCTACAATATAAAATTTCAAATATGAATAAGAACACAAATAATTAGAAAACATACACATGTCAAAGCATATTTAAGAAACTACTATATAAAAAAAAAAAAGGAAGGATTTACTTTTCTAAGCCTTCCAGTGGCCAAAGTGCCAGAAGATAAACCTAAGAGAAAATGAAACAAAAACTACTGTTGAAAATAGCTACCTTCAAAGTTATGGTGCCCACAAAACCAGCTTTGACAGTAACTGGAAGATTTAAAGCGTTCAGTGCCTCTGCCTTGAGTTTTAAATCTTTGAGGACAACATCACCTGTAGGAAGAAGGAAAATATGTAAAGAGATGCCATCATGTTTCACTTCCCAAAATGCTTCCATAAGAAACCATCATTTAAAAATTGTAGTTCAAACAGATGGGTAAAAAGGATCAGTAAAAAATGCAAGAACAAAGAGTATTTCTGAAGAAACCTTTCCAAACACTGATTCTTAAAGTCTCTGATGAGAGACCATGAACATACTCCCCCAAGTATCTTCGAAGCAAATGCAGAACCTACAAAGAAAGAACAAAATGCACAAATTCAGAAGCCTGAAAGAAATGTGAACACAAGGATATTTCCACAAATTAATTATCCTAAAGTACAATTATAAGTAATAACATGAGAAAATAAAAATATAACCTCAAAGGTGCAAGGATTACAAATAAAAAAAAAAACCTAAAAATCCCAGGCACAAATGACGATTGAATGACTGAATATAGGGAACAAAATAAAAAGAAACAGCCAAACACATCAGCGACCATGTTGTTATTGGCTTACATACCTTGGTATCATTTCGCAATATACATCCCTACGGACAAAACTTGTAAAAATTAAGCGTACTTTACGTATCGTTTCCTTACTCTTCTCTCATCATCTAAATGAACTGATATTATGCTCTATGTGATGATCAGCTCGCAACTCATTTTGCATTCTAGTTTACAACCGTTCCGTTACAAACTTAATTATAAAAGATTCACAAATTCGGTTCCTCCGATCTAAATTGTTAACTTATACTCATCAAAATAAAACAATTTAATTAACAAATTAAATAAAACCGAAATTCATAGCCTTTCAATAATATTCTCAAACACTACTGTTCTCACTTAAAAAGGTGATGTAAAGGGACAAAGAGAAGAAGCTTACGTGAGCTTCAAACATGGCGATGATCGAAACGGTTCCTTCCCAGCTAAAAATAGGAACCGAGCCTACTTAAGTTGTGCAAATTGAGGGTGATCGAGGTCCAACGAAAGCCATTTCGGAGGATTGATTCTGGGAGTGCGGGATCGAAGTAGGGTTTCCTCGAGAGGCGAAACCTTTGATCTATTGCACCATACACCAAGAGAAGCGGACGGTTTGTTTTTTTCCAAGGAAGAAAACGAGGAAATGCAAGAAATGAGAAGAAATTTTTGAAGTGTAAAATAAAACGGTTCTGTCACCAATACACGTCCCGGCCTTTTGCAAATGCAGGCGAATCAATCAAAGTTACATAAATGACCTTCAAGTTGCTCTTTTTTCTAAACTCGTTGTCTGTGATCAAAATTTTTCAAACATGTTATATAATTCAAAATGTTTTTCACCTTTTGTTTGGTATCGTTTATAAGGTAGGAATGAGAATAGATACTTCACATTCACATATCTTACCTTATTTAACTCAATTAAATAAGATTAAGATATTTTATAATAAAATTCAGATAAAATTTGAATATTAAAAATAATTACTTTACGTCACTATTTTAGGTAATTATCGTAACATATTGATTATTCAAATTCGATTATAAATAATAATTTTTTATATTAAATTTGATTTTATATATTTTTATTTATAAATTTTTTATAATTAATGTAATATTTACTAAATTCATTAATTATTTTAAATTTTAATTTATTTTAATCTTCATTAACAATGACTTTCCAAAAAAAATCTTCATTGACAATATACATAAGAATTAATTTTTTATTTCAAATTTGAGTTTGAATTCAAATTCTTTAAAAATATTAATAATCAAATTTAAATATTAAATATTAAATCTTTTTTGAATTAAAATTCAATTAACTCAAAATTAATGAATACTATATCCATTATTATTTATAATAATAAATAACATCATATTTTGTACTGTATGTTGTTGTTTAACGTGTCGACTTCATTCTCTTGTCTTAACCTTGAAGGACAATATCAAGCCGGACCAAACTTAATTGTGTAAACCTTTTGGCATTTAGTTTTGGATATAATATTAAAAAAATATTAAATTTGGATCATTTAAATTTCAAATTCATCGATTTAAACTAAGACATTTGAAAAAAAAAAACCAAAAAAAGGTATTAGTAAAAATCAAGTTCAATTTCTATTGCAGACATTTGGATTGGAATAATAACCCATTGTACTAAATAATAATTTCTGTTGTGGACATTTGTAGGGGAATAATAACCAATTGTACTAAATAATAATAACAACAATAAATTTTGTACGCATTGCATCAATTAATCAAGCTTTTAAATATATTCGTTGGTTATCAAAGCTAGCAATACCTTTGTTTTCAATTAATTCGAGTTGTTGAAACAAACTAGTCACTTTCCCATTTTTTCAATTAAATTAAATATTGGGAAATTATGAAATTCAATGATAAAACATATATAATAATTGTTTGATATTTAACATTGCATGATAAAGAAGGGGACCCTTTGGGCTTTGATCACGAGTGAAAAAGACTCAAAAGTCTCACGTGTCCAATTATATATATATATATATATATATATATGAGTAAAAACTCACATTATCATAATTCCTATGAGTTTCTTTTGCCTTAGTCATCCACTGCATACTTTTGATACGAGCGAACCCTTTTGCTTTGGAACCAGTGACTATTTACTTTATTTGATAAATGTAGAAGTATTCCCTACCATAAAGTTCTTTCCCTTTCATACCCATATAATTTTAGGTTTGTCGAGAAGGATTAGCACTTGAAAGACATTAGATACCCACATTTCCTTCACAAGTAGTTTATTACATTAATGATTTGATATGATCTTTCAATGTACGATGTATATATATTTCTTCAGAAAAATCATGAAAAATAAATTTATAATATAAAGAGTAAAAATATTAAGTGTTTTAAAAAGGCAAAGATTTTTATTTTGAGATATTAACAAAATAGAAAAAAAAAAAAAGAAGGGATAATGCTCTGGAGAAATTAAGGAGTAAAGGTAGTAGGGCCTCGAGGGGCAGTGGAATAGGCATGGGCTACTCTTTGTGTATTGGAATTGTAATGGCCTAGTTCAAAGGTGCTTGGGCCAGATCCACCACAAATATCCAGACGTCTTCCTCCTTCCTTGATATTGCGGGAGGACTATTGACATATTTTCTCTGTGATTCTCACTGTTATTATACAAGGTAAAGTATTCATATTTTTTCATTTTGATCTAGATTACATAGATATTTATTAATTTGAGAAGTAGATATTTAGATTCAAAAGCCTTAACATTATTAACAAAAAATCAAAAAGATTAAATACTTTTTTTCTTTTTCTCTTATTTTTTTTAAAATAATATAATCAATCGACAAAGTGCTTTTAAGTTAGTCGATACTCTGTGACTAGATATGTTACTCCTTGACACTAAAAAGCATCAGATTGAAGCTTTAGATCATGCCTAGATAGCTCCCTCCGAGGGCAATTTCAATGCTCCTCTAAGGGAGCGCGAGTTTGGCCAAGCTCTTACGAGAGAGTGTGATTTTCTTACTAGATCTGGTCAAAAAAGGCCAGTAGTTTTTCTTTTTTAAGAAAGAAAAAAATAAAATATTTATATAATATTATAATTTTTGATATATTAAGAGATAAAATTATTTAAAAAAATTATTATGTCAATAAATTAATAAAAATTTTAACATGTGATTAATAGTTGAATTTATATATTTAACGAAGATATTCTTTTAAAATGAAATGAACATATCTCAAATTAATGGACTTCATTTTATTTGTGATCAAAACCTTAAAAATGTCTAACTATTTTCCTCTATTATATACAATACAAGAAGAGTATTGACATTAGTCTCCCACTTTCGTCCACTCACAATAAAATGGAAACAAAGAAAATCTCATATTTGT